>NC_092819.1:181287470-181596970 GCF_023375885.2 Dermacentor andersoni
TCGTGGTCAGTGGCAGACCTATTGCAGTGGTAAATCACAGTCATCTGCATACAGACACACTTTGCATCACACAACCTGAGCAATGTCATTGATGTAGACCAAAAACAGCAATGACCCCAAAACAGATCCCTGGGGAACTCCCGAAGTAACGGAAATATAATGATATTGTGATCCATTAATTAAAGCTCGTTGCATGCATTCTTGTAGATGATGCTTAATCCAATCAAGCAATGAAAGAGATACCGAGAGATGATAGCTTATGCAACAGCAAAACATGGTGGAACAGAATCAAATGCCTTTCTAAAATCTAGAAATATGCAGTCAGTCTGTACACCGAGATCGAATGAATAAGATTGTGGCTGAATTCTAGGAGCTGTGTCGAACAAGTTCCACCAGACCTAAAACCATGCTGCTATTCGCTAAAAAAAAAAATTTTCTACATGTTTTGTTATGGCACTGTATACTATGTGCTCCAGTGTTTTACTACACGCACTTGTTACAGAAATTGGCCTGTAGTTGGAGACAGTATTTTTGGGCCACTTTTATGGATTGGTACCACGTTTGCAACTTTCCACTCCTTACGTAAACAAGAAGTACTTAACAATTTCTCAAAAGTAATAACCAGATAGTGGGCGATTATGTCAGAACAAGCCTTTAACACAAGAAGGTATACCATCACGACCACTTACAGAAGAAGCATTTATGCACTTCTGTGCACCATAATTATGCACCACCGTGTGTCACGACCAGTTCTGGAATATGTTGGAACACATTGTCGGGAATACGCGGCAGTTCATTATGATGGAGTTGTGAAAGAAGACTGGAAATAAAGATTGAAGCAAGAAGCTTTTTTGAAGTCGTCAGTAAGAAGCACGCTACCGTTTTTTAAGCTCGGGATGCCAACTGATTCTTTGCTAATTGGTTTTAAACGCTTCCACCTTTCTTTCGGGTCATATTGTAACCTTGGGCTTAATGCTAAAGCTGGAACCGCATGGCGCGTTTTTCGCGAACGAAAAACGCGACGGGCGGCAGACGCCCGCGTTGCCGCCGACGCGCGAGCACCCGTACGAAAAAGGCGGTAACTGGTGACACGCGCGTGGTAGAAGCGAAATGCCATACTAAAACGCTGCTGCCACGCACGGAAGTGACGTCACAGTTATGATGACGTTGTTTAAACAAGTATGGCGTGTTCCGGTTTATAGTTTTGCGCGCGCTGCTGGAGCTCCTTCAGCTGTTCAGCCTAGCTAAAACACAATTTTACGGTTTCTTACTGTGTTGTGTGATAGAATGTTGTTCTAGTTAGTTGCGCTGGAAGAACCGGATGGTGTTCGAGATTGCGATCTCGTGCAGCTCCTGTTACGTTTTTCAGTGCTGTTGCTCTTGTTTGTTGAATTTACTGATGTGAATGGGGCATATGTGGGCTCTTAGTTTGGCAGAACTTTTTGCTCTTATGGTAAAAACGTTTAAACTCGTTCCAAGTGCTTGTTGCCGCAGTTGCCGCTTAGTGCTGTGCATCGATCGCGAAAAAAAATTGTTTCGTCCTTCATAGGATTGCTGTTGCAGATATTGCCTGAGTAAGTGAGCTGTTGCAATTTTTATATGGCACTCGACGTCGCATTTACCTCTACTGTTTCTTGTCTTTCATGTTCATACTGTTCCCTTGTTTATCTCGGATTTTGGCGGCTAGCGAATCGCGACTTGCTTGAGCACCTGCTCGCCACAGTTCAAAAGGAACATGTTGAGCAACCCCAATGTAAACTATGAAGACAAATATTGCGGAACCTGGCCCAGCCGCTCATAATTCTACTCTGGCTCAATTTTGTTGTAAAGCTTGGCTAGACCAAGAAATTTTCTTACATTTCTTCCAGCTAGTTTGCTAAGCTGCTATTTAGTATTGCTTCTTTTGATGGCGCTATGCGAGGTACCAGGTTTGCGCAAATGTTCCTCGCAACTTGTTTACAAACACGATGTAGGTTTATTGCAGGAACCTGCATTAGGTTATAGATGTGAGATGCACGCTAATATGACCGGTGTGGGTTTGCAGGTCCATGCATGCCACTCTCAAGCAAGTGCAAAGTTTCCATTGTATGGATCTTCCTTGACTTCGCAGGGCTTGTTTGGTTAATCCCTTCATCTGTGCAATAGAATGCTCATAGGTCTTGAGCCTTAGCCTGATCCTCTTGTCCAACAAAAAAAAATCTTTTAGGCATTGCGTTAGGGAATATATCTGAGTGACAATGTGACAATTTTTGCCTCTATAACCTTTCTTTTCTCCCATCTTATCAGTGAAGGCCTTGTTCGAACAGAGTGCCGTGCAGTGACAGAAATTCTCATCACAATAAGAAAATCTCTGAAGGAGATTTTTGAGTCTGACTAGGACTTCGTCTTGTGCAAGTTGGTGAAGTCTGCTACACATTGTTTTTTCTTACAAACTACACATTTTTTTTTTCATACAAACTGCAGCCTGTTAGGGCTATGGCAGGAGTGGGTGTACATGCGAGTAAAACTAATTATGGTATGCAGAAACAGGAACATAGAAATAGAAAAATGTAAAGGAACTATACATCAGCAACAGCTTTTAAATATTGAGAAATGGGTAACAAACGAACTTCGGCAGGTAACAAATTCCACTGTTCAATCATGCGGGGGAAAAAACTATTTGAAAGTGTTAGTGCGTGGATGGAGTGGTCTATTATTAGAGGCATGATAAGCTCTAGTTGAAGTCGAGCAAACAGGCGTTAAAAGGGAGGGACCTGATAGGTGAGAAAGAGGGTTCTTATAAGAATAGAAAATCTTCTGAGATTCTATGTGCCGCCATCTAGAAAGAAACTGGAGGTTTAATTCCGCGAAGCAGCTGACGGTGAAAAGTCTGTTGAAGCGATGGTAAACAAAACGAATAGCCTTCCTCTGGACCAATTCAATACAATTAATTTCACATTGTTTATATGGGCTCCATACAGAGGAAGCATATTCTAAAATTGGGCGAATCAGTGTTTTTGTATGCTACTAATTTAGTGTCCCTCGGAGCAGCAGACAAAGTACGGCGGATGTAACCAAGTTTTTTTAGCGCTTTACTACAAATGTAATTATATGTTTGGACCAAGACAAGGTGGGTGTAAAAATGATGCCTAAATATTTGTATTGAAAAACTCGTGTTAGTGGTACACCGTTGCACATATAATCAAAACATACGGGCCTGCTTCTGTTAGTAAAATACATTATAACATTTCTATCAAAATTGATGCTCATTTTCCAGGTAGCACACCAGTCACAAAATGAAGCAAAGGCATCTTTAAGGCGCTGATTATCAGCGAGTGAGTCAGCTGGGCTGTACATAACACAATCGTCTGCATAGAGGCGTATTTTTGAAGTAACATGGTCTGGAAGGTCGTTAATAAACAATAAGAATAGTAGAGGGCAAAGTACAGATCCCTGTGGGACCCCTGAGGTGACGTCGACTACAGATGAATCCGCAGAATCATAGCATACGAATTGCAAATGCATAGAAAGGAAACTGGAAATCCAAGATACTAACTGAGGGTTATTTAGAATATTATGGAGTTTCAAGAGAAAGTTAGATTGTAGTACAGTGTCGAAAGCTTTGCTATAAAGTCAATGAAGATTGTGTCAATCTGATTACCTAAGTCGATGTAATGGGAAAGGTCATGAGGGAACTCCGCAAGTTGGGTTACAGTACTAAAACCATGCCTGAAGCCATGCTGAAATATGTTCAATGGGTAATATTTTCAAGGAACATTATTATATGCTTATAGATCATGTGTTCTAGTATTTTGCATGAGGTTGGGGTTGAAGAAATAGGCCTATAGTTAGATGAGAGCTGTGTGACACCAGGTTTATATAAAGGTAGCTCTTTAGCTCTTTTCCAGGAAGAAGGCACAACGCCGCTATTAAGGGACTTCTGACATATAATGAACAGATATTTAGATATCCATAGCGAGAATCGTACTAAAAAGGAATACGGAATTCCATCAGGGCCGGCTGGTTTTTAGTATCTAAGTTTAGTACGAGATTCAAAACACATAGGCTAATGTCGGTATCATCAATTGCATAAGAATCGTTAGTTGTAAGTGTTGAAAGATTGGAATCATCCGAGGCAAACACTGACTGAAAATATGTATTAAACGCTTCTGAAATCTCTAATGGATTGTTAACAACACTGTTGTTGATTTTAAAAGATATGGAAGAAGAAGAGCCAGGAGATATGAAAGACCAGAATTTACGGGGGTTAGACTTGAACAGTTTCGGCAACTGAACATTATATAAGAAATTTTTGGCGTTTTTTTTCTGCAGTTCATTTTTTACCTGAGTGTACAAAACGCATGCCTGAGGAATGTTTGAGCACTTAGTGCGAAGTCTGCCAGCACGTCGCGATAAGTGCAGCAGTTCTCGGTTCATCCAGGGAAGGTTACTGTTTTTTTTTCTTAGTTTTCAAAGGAACAAATCGATCTATACATGATTTTACAATGCTTTCAAAACATGCCACGAGTGCATCTACGTCACTAGATAGTCCAAGTGCCATTCAGGAAAGCCATGCCACGAGCGCATCTACGTCACTAGATAGTCCAAGATAGTCCAAGTGCCATTGAGGAAAGCGAAATGGAAAATTGATTTAGGGGTGTGTTAAGGCAGATATAAGTCCAGATTTTTGTAATAGGGCTGCCTCACGGTCGACTTCTGCCGCATTATTAGTATGCGTTGCAGTGCTATCACAAGTTGGTGACAAGCTTCACACTATTTTAAATGTAAAACTTGTCTCTAGTTGCAAATCAGATTAAAGGGTCCGGTTAGGCAGGCACTGCTGCTCCATGTAAATAGCAGCTCCCAGGCGCATACCTTCACTGGACGCCGAAGTAACTAGAGCCTAGTCTGGCCGCCAGCATGAAACAAGAGAGGCGATGAAGCCTATGAAGCATTCGGGAGGGGGGAATCAAGTGAGGCACTAGATCACCCGGAGCAACAACCTAAAGAAAACATGTATTTTATGTTAATCTTGCTTTATTAAACAATTGCCTCGCCCTAATGTGGCAAAGAGGACATCTTAACCAAGCCTCTTCACGGACAGGCAGAAGAATGACACAAATGTCCGGCAATGCCGTTATAAATGTCAACATACGAGCACGGAAAGCACACTTGCCGGTGATGTGAGGACTGACCACTTAACAAGTACCACAATGCGGAATTGAAAGCGTACGCGTCAGCTCCCGCCTTTTAAAAAGATTCATGCTTTTATTGAACACGCCAATACCATGCTGTGCACCAACCAGCTTCAAAGCCACAAACTGCACTGTCTTGCAGGGTGCCTATTCCCCCATCTGTCCCCTAGTTGCGCTTCTGCTGTGACAGGTGTTGCGGCGCTCGCCGGCAAGCTGCACTGTCAGGAGCATATACTAGATTGACAAGTAACTTTATTTCCGCATTTCTTGTCAGCAATTGGGGCACACTTAGCTAAAACCTTCATGTTTAGTGCACTAGTGAGTATTTACTCTAAGCACCTTTATGACAAATTGACTGTCTTTGCTATGCGTTTAGCTGAAAACCTTCTATGTGTTTAAAGCGGATTCTGAACAGTATCAACAATTGCCGACCAAGTCACTTCCTTTGGCCTTCTCGGACGTTCTTATCTTCCAAGCTGAAGTAGGCCGTATCGAGCTGAGCCATAATTGTTTGACCAGATGATGAAAATAGGTAATGAACACGGAGAAAGCATAGGGTAAATTAATTGTGCATTTTCGGGATTTATAAATAGTATGGAAAAGGGAAATGAAAGTAGACGAAAAGATAGTTTGCTGTAGGTAGGAGCTGAATCCACACCACCTTCATTAGGCATGTGGCGGCTTACCAATTCAGCTACTGTGGCACTCACCCTCCCATTCCCTTGGCATAAGCCACTACCACTCACAGCCACAGCAGCAGACGTCTTAACTGCAGGCATCATGAAATACATCAGCAGGCAACTGTTCGAGGGCTCTGACTTCGGCTGCCCCTTGATGCCCTAAGATAGGGTGGTACGGTGGTTTATTGGCCATTTGCCCAATTGGGGCAAGTGGCCTGTTGATGCGATTTCATTGAATGAAGAGGCATTTGAAATCCAGCTTCACTTAATTTGTTGTACATGCTGTTACCAAATCTGTTCTTTGAAAGGTGAAGCGTTCCTCACTAGCACACACCATCGGACATAAAAAGAACAGATATCACTAGATATGACTTCGTGCCATATGTGCTCAGAATTAGCCACAAATTGAAAAACTTGGCTGGTAGATATGGTGCCCCAGTGATTTCTCCCGCACCGAAGTGATTAGCCCAATTGTGTCTTTGTAACACGAGTACTGAGAGACAAGGATGTATGAAGAACCATGCCAAGCACTTTGTGTGTTGTGCTGTGGGGGTTATCAGCACAATACCTCTCTGCTGTGGCAAGTCCTATGCAGGTCAGAGGGACTAGTGTCTAAAAGGACACTAAAGGCAATTATTAAGCCAAGCTAAAGTAATAGATTAGTGCTCGAGAACGTCGAAGGCATCACTGTTATTGCGAACAGAGCTTCAGTAATTGATAAACGGAAGTAACTGCAGGACACAATTAGAGGCTGCCCCTGCACAATAAAGTACCAGCCCGATGATGAAGGCACTCCTCATTAAAGTTCTGTCGCTAGGACTTATCTACTAGTAATAAAAAGATTTCTGCATTGCATTATAAGATGAAAGAAAATGCTACTCGTCTAGTTCTATTTGATATTTAGAAAAAAGAACCCATTGAGGTTACCCTTGAAAGCATCACCCACGCTTACACGTTTTAGTAGTTTCGTTATCACATAGTGCTGAGCTGGCTTTTCTGGCTCGCGATACTCACACAAATGCAAGTTACAGAGAATTCGATGTTTATGTGATGTTGCGGGATTCCCGGACAGTCCGTGCGACTTGATCAAGAGCAGTTGCAGCGGCGAGTCCAACGTTCTGTCTTTGCTCGGTTGCTCCATGGCCGCGCATATGCATTTTGCGCAGAAAACTGTAGCACCGTCTGTAAGGTACTGTTTTACTCACCAATGGGAGTGAAGGGCAGTGATGGCACAATGTCGCCACTCTGTCCTCAGGAGCAGGTGATTTGAATTGCTCTCTAGGTATGCGAACCCTTCAGACGCAATTTTCTCGTAAACTAAGTCTTGGCACAAAACAAGCACTGTGAGGTTTATGGAATGCTACTTTAATTGGCCGCATCTACTTCGTATTTGCCTTTAGTGTCCCAATAAATGACTTTATTAGGAAACACTCAAACAATTCAAATAAATTTCATAGTGTGCATCTTGGCACACTTTGCAAGGCCTACTAATGTGAACTGTGCTTTTCACGTGTTATGATCTTGGGCAGTGCATGAGTTCATGGAGGCATATGTTATTAGAACGATCCTGCATGTGTTAATATAATTCATTTTAATTGCATGTGACGTTAGAAGCAGGCTAGTAGCCTATAAACTCTTGTGTGCTACCCCAAGGCATTTAGGCGGTCAAAGTTAGGGCCGTCGACCATTTGTCTGCTCCTAAGCCCAATTAATGGCAAATCAGTTCTGTGGAAGCCCGCAAAATCAAGGAAGGTTCACAAAAAGGAAAATTCTCATCAACCTGACTTTAGCACAATGTCCTGGGTTCCATCCCAGGACCTGGAGAAAATTTTTTTTTCAGCTATGAAGCTTTTTTTTTCAAAGAAATCCCTTATGAGTTTTTAAAAAACTGCTTTCGGCTGAGGAACGTATGAAGCCATCGTTGTTTTAACATACATCACATGACATAGCCATAGGTATGTACGATTGTATAACACATAATCACTGATAACTTCACAATCCATGCTTCTCTTTCATATGCTCGTCCAGTATACATGTAGAACGTAACAGTCTGCGTGTTGTAAGCTGACTTCAAATGGCCGGAGTAGAAATCATGCCGTCAACGTCACACAATCATAGTCACTGACGTCTTTTTGCTTTCGTTACACACAGTTCATTTTGCACAAACATGTCGGTCCGCCTAGCAACACTTCACGTTAATCATAACAATGTTGGGTTACCAGCAAAATGTTACCCTAACATTGGTTCCCATAATGCATGGGAGTCGCTCCATTTTGATTTCCGACTTGTGTAAATGTTTAACCCTTCTGCTGGAATGCAAATTAACAAGTCCTCATGGTTAATTACATGAATGCAATAATGACTTGCAGGCTAAGGCAATCTTTCCTGACTTGCGAAAGAAGCTTTGTGAGCAGAGGTGTATGTACAAAGAAGTTGTGGGAAGGCTAGGTTCGGTCATCCTGGTCACCAATTTATGGGAGGCAGCATGAAGAGGTAGCCACGGCTTATTCAAGCCAGCCAGCCATGGTGTCACGGGATCTTGGGAGCAGCTGTTCAGGTTGCGTGCACTAGCATGTTCTATTCTTGCTCTGCCTGTGCGTGAGCCCATCTTCTTTGCCTGTGTTGGAGGCGATAGTCGCGCGGCTACAGAGCCGCCATCTCCTAGTGCGAAGTGCAATTGAAATAAAGTCCAATGGTAAAGCCCAGGTAAAGTGTGCAGACGGTGTCGTCATTGGTAGTGTCGGGTTCACGCAATCTGAGAGATATACACCAGGCAGCATCGGCAGCATAGGTTGTGAGTGAGGCGCAGCCACAATGATACCAGAGTGCGAAATCGCAACCTGCCCCAGGCACTCGTAGATGCACGGGCCTGTAGAAGTCGGAGCTCCAAAAAATGACCGTCTGGCAGCTCGGGGCTTGCGTGGAGATAGCGCACGTGTTGGTCACTCATGTTGTTGACGTAGAAGTGATTCTCGAGCTGAAGAAACCGGATGGCAAAGTTGCTCCTGCAAAACTTCGGTAGGCCATGCATCCGCGGAAGGTGTGAGTACAACATCGGAAAGCTTGCCTGCTGCTGCTTGCAGTGGAATCTCGAATGCCGATAGCATCAGGGTTGCAGTGGTCACTCAATGCATCACGAAGGTTGTGCTTGTGGCAACGCCGTGCCAGCGAGAGTGAAATTTGTGCCTTGTTGAGTCGGTGGCTGAGCCTCTGAATTGGCCATGAGTGAGTTGCCCCGAGTGGAAAAGCAGGCAGCTTGTGGGAACGTCTAAGGAAGGAGAGCCACGAGCTGTAGAGTAGCCGAAAGCACTTGCATTTAGCCCAGTGTATTGGAAAGAATCGTCAAGCAGCTGCCTTTGAGCTGGGGAGGAAGCTCACAGACCAAGTAGAGGTTTGATGCTGGGGTCGGCGCATGCGGACGACCGGCATGGGTGGACGCAGGTGATGTGGGACGACCAGATGCAGAATGACACGATAGATGGCGAGAGCTGTTGTGATGGAGCACCAGCTGGAGGAGAGTGAGCACTCAAGGTGACATAGTGAGCAAGGACGGCTGCCCACGAGTCCTTGTACAAGTCAGAGCAGGGGCTGAGAGCCGGAGCCTGGAACCTTGTTGAGAGGAAAATGATTGTTTAGCGGGATGAACCAGATGTCCAGCATGTCAGTGTAGAATTCCCGTGCACCCTACAATCGCAGGACGTCTGCCAAACCGTGCGAGGTCACATCACTACTCGCCTTGGTAAAGTTGGTGCGCTGATGCTGGCATGGCAGGGCTCAGTCGTCCTGGTCACCAAGTTGTGGGAAGGCTGGGCTTGGTGAGCTGTGTCATCACTTTGAGGGAGGCGGAGCGAAGAAGTAGCTGCCGTAGCCACTGTTTGTTTAGGCCAGCCAGCCATGGTGCCACGGGATCTCGGGGCAGGCTGACCCGCGGCCGCTTTGGTCAAGTGCGCTAGCATGATCTATTCTCGCGCTACCTGCATGTGAGCTCATCTTTTTCGCCTGTGTTAGAGGGAACAGTCATGCCGCTACAAGGTATTAAACATGTTTACTGTTTGAGCATCTCTGAATTGCATGAGCTATTAAATACACCCATCACGTAAGTGCAGAGCCCTTCCACTAAGTCTATCTGGCAGGAGTCCTTTGTCCTGTAGATGTTCACGTTCTCCCTGTCCATTGTACAGCTGTATCCTGCTACGTCTACTTGGTTAGATGCCAACGCCAAACTTGGAGGAAAAAGGGAAGAAGCTAGATCCTTATTAAATGACTTCAATGTGATAGAATTTTTAGAATTATCAGCATTCAAAATTAGCTCTCATTACAAACCACATTTAAATTTGTGAGAAACTCGCACTAAAAGGCAAATCTACTTTCTGATGAGCCTACCCTGTGCATTTTCATTCCTTAAGAATTTGTGTACTTTTCCTTATAGCTTTTATCTTCAACATTAAGTGAACAGGGTTTTTCAACTCATGGAAAAAAATACATTTACACAAGAACTAAAATTCGTGCTATCTTGCGCTGTCTAGGCCAAATTTCAGCTTTTCTGTGTTGTATGTCATCTTCCTTTTGTGTTCTACTTGGCGCTTAAGCGATCCTGATAGACAATTTACACACAAACCAGTTATATTAGACTCTTCAACTTTATATGCAAAAAGTACTACCATTGCAGACAGAAAACACTGGAATATAGTAAGAAATTCTGATAATTGTTTTTCGCGCAAGAAATTTGGTTGGCGTTGGGCAAGGGTCCAAAAATGTTGCATAATTTGGTTTCCTAAAGTCAGTTTTTCCGTAATACAGCCATAGTCACAGGACATGTGTGTTCCTTAATTACACATGCGCACACCTACTGTCCCCTGTCATACTACAAGTACCAACACATGTAATAACTGTACTGGCAGCCATTCAAAGCTGTTTCTGTGGATATTTAAGGCCCATGTTCTGGGATGAAAAGTGCGGCCCTAGCTCGTAATAAAGTAACGTTTTGTTTATCAAGCCAAAGTTTATAGTGTTCATGTTTTTTAAGTGTTTATTATTTCTAGAATATTAGCTACATCCTTGCAAGGTGGTTGAAATAAGAGCTCACATTGCCACAGCCATGTCCAAAGTAGCTCTGATGGCCTGCTAGTACAATTAATTGGTGTATTGGTGCTTTTGCTGACAGGAATTGGAGGGTGCACACACGTATCATTAAAGGGACACTAAAGCGAAACAATAAATCAGTTTAGACTAATAAAGCATTGTTTTAGAACCCTGCAGGTAGTCATTTTAAAACAATAGTTTGCTTATTAGATGTGAAAATGAAGTTCAAAGTATCAGTATTTGAAATTCTTGCCGAAACCCTGACGCAGCTGCGTCAGTGTGACATCAGGGATTCCAAAGTATATTTTTGCATTTGTGCGGCGTTGGCTGAGTAAAAATTCCCGAAACTTCACATTTGGTTCCTTTAAAACACAATGTAGACAGTCTGTACTGCTATGTAATTAAGTAGGCCCTAGAAGATCAGTTTTTGCCTTTACTAGGATACTAATGAAAAAATGTTATTGTGACGTAGCATTTAGCATGACTTTTAATACGCCCCGAAGACATGGTGGACCGATCACACTGAAGGCACAGATCAATCTTAAGATGGGTCCCCACAAGAGATGAAGATGAAGAACACGATCTGATGATGATCATGTGCAGATGCTGAAGTGCCTAAGAAATGCCCACATTATAATTATTTGCGTTAATAGAAGAATTATAAGCAACCTCTAGAAATCTGACATTTTGTGATGAAATTGTAAAGGTTGGCAGGTATGTATTATGACATTAATGCAGAAAACATTCATTTTGTCATTAAAGAAAGTTATGTATGCATTCACTTTTTCATCTTCCCTCTTGTGCTTGGGCCTTCATTGGTCTACATTGTGCAACAGGTAAAATGATGTGAAATATAACTGGTGACAAAGAAAATCCTAGCCTGCTAACGTACGCCTACTCAGTACACTATTGACACGTCCTGATTTATTAAGCGTGCTCATCTGTCAATTCAGGCACAGAAGTAGGTAACTATAACTTCTGTTCTTGAGCTGAAACATACACAGCCATGCTTACATAGGAAACAACTTTCAGGAGGCCAATTATTGACACGCATTGCAAATAGTACTATGGATCAAACATGGGGCTGACCACAATGCCCTCGAACTCTTCCCAACATACATATACTTTCTAGCATCCTGGGCCAACCTTCTGACCATGCTTTGAAGCTGCTGTCAGGTTTCGAACCAAGCCCAATCTTTCTGGCTTTGTTCTCCTCCTTGTCTTGCCATTTTCCCCCTCATTTATGTTTGTCATATTGAGACAGATATGTGATGATTTTTCATTTGTGTGTAGTTTGGGCAAAGTCAGTTTCAAATAAAACAAGCCACTAAGTGATTTTTATGGCCTAATTGTTTTTGCACTGATTGATCAGGCAGACCTACCTGCATGGCTGCGTGTATATGGCAACGGAGTTCTCGTCAGATGTTATGTGAATATTTAATTAATAAACTTCATATACATTTCTGCGCAGCACAGACCCATTGCGGCTGCAACTATACTGAGCTGCATGGCTGTTCACAGCATCATTACGGAATAAAATCTGCCAGTCTTTATTTAATAAACAGTCAACATAGTGAATAACCGAATAATATTTTGTATATTGTTCTAAATTTAAGTACTTTATGGCTTGCACTGTCGTGTTCGTATAGCTTTGGCAGGCCTAAAAATCTCAACAGTCTCAATCTATCTCAACAATCTATGTAGAGTGATTTTTTAGCCATTACATATTCACTGCATTTGCCTGCTTTCCACATGGCTACCAATAATCAGTAGATATCATGTCGGTTATTTATATTTGGAATTGGTGACTTGCCCAAAACCTCATAGTACCCAAAAGAAAATAAAGCCATCGCATACATGCAACAAAAGTTTAATGCACCCATGGAAGGGGAAGTAAATTGTGAAGACTTACACAACGGCACAACGGCCTAAAGTTCACAAGGCCGGGATGCCCCCAGAGGTGAATGACACAACCTGTCAGCCAATCCCTTGGAGCAGCCGCTGACCTGCCTATCGATGCGAAGGACAACTGCAATGACAACTGCAAAGCTTGCAAGGCTGGGACGATAAATTTTTTCAGTGACATCCACGTTGAAAGCCTAGCCCTTGAAGTGAACGGCATATAGAGTGCACACTTATCTCGCCACCACAACGATGACTGCTCCATAGCTCACAAGGCTGGGATAGCAAGTCTCATCGGAAGGCTGATCGTGCAGGCCTAGCCCTTGAAACCACCAGCTGTGGGCCTGCCAATATTCTGCGCCTTCATCGTGATGGGCACTCCAAGGTTTGCAAGGCTGGAACGCTGAGGTCATCCCATCTGAAATTTGGAAGCTTTGCCCTTCAAGCATCCAGTACCACCATGGCAGTGTTAAAGATGGGAGGAACTGCGAGGATCACTGGTGTTTACTAACAATTATGTGGGAGTAATATTAGCACACTAGAGCCAAAATGCAATGATATCCTTACTAAACTATCGGCATGGACTAGAGTAAATAAAATCAAAGTAAACCCAACTAAATCCAAAGCAGTTATTTTTTGTGCTCAGAATAAAGCAGTTCCTCCGGTGAATTCATCTTACAAGACCAGCATATAGAAATAGTCACCGAGCACAAGGTTCTCGGTGTGTATTTTTCTGCCCATCTAAAATGGGACGCTCATGCTGTTTACATCTCCAGAGAACGGTCTGCAGTTACAGGTGTAATCTCACGCTGCTGCACATTTCTTCCCACAAGCGCTAAACTAAAAATATATTATGCCCTATTTTTTTCTCACATTAACTATTGCACACTGATATAGGCTACAAAACCTAAAAGAAATATGAACAAGCTTCTTGTATCGCAGAGGAAAATTATTTGCCTTATCGTTAAATTGAACCAACGTCGAGTGGGACATTGAGTGGCTGAGAAGTATGGGAATATTCTTGCACACTGACATCAAAGAAAAGTGATAGAATACTTGCATCTATGTCACGAATAGTTGTTAAGTTCAACTTAGTTTGCTTTCAACATGAGTGACGTAGAGGCTTGTGAATACATTGAATTGGACATCTGCTGTAGTAAGTGAAGCTCGAGGTCTGATTGACCAAATTAGACAAGAAAGCACGTTACACATCCACTATGCCAACAGGGATCTTAATAAGCAGGCCATAGATAGAGCTGGGTTTGTTCACATGACTAGAGGATGCCCATTAATGAAGCTAAGTAACTCGGTCTAAAGAATGCTGCAAGAATTTAACACTACTTGAGTAGCGATATTCTCACAGCAAATAGATGCGTTGCAGAAGCAACACTCATAGCTTCAAAAGCACAGAAACTCAGAGGCGAATCTGAATTTGTGCCACAAAAGCCATTCTGTTCTCTGTCAGCAGGTCTGCTGTGCTGTGTCGGTCAATGGGTGCTGTGTCTGCCCTGAAGATGGTGACAGCTTTCCTTTAACTGGGACTGATAATCCATCTGGCACCACTGCTAAAGAAATGTTAAACATTTGTCCTAAAGACAAAAACGCAAAACAAAGTGGGGGGGGGGATGAAGCTTGCAGAAAAACGAGACGAGGATTCTTTGATATAAGGTGTGGCAGTTAGGATCAGAACCAGAACGATAAGTCAAAGGAGAGTTTTTGCACTTTCGTGTGTGATCAAACAGACAGGCATCATACTGAATCAAGAAGAGCACAAGGATGAAGCGAAGGCACTTGGCAGCTTGGACAGACAGAGTCACGCACTCGAATGCAGAAAAATTGCGGGAAATAACTCAAGCACAAAATGCAAGAAAAGAGTGAAGATAATACTTTATGTTAAAAAAAAGGATTTCCTTTTGAACACTATAATAAAATAACACTGCCCCACTGTACGATACATAAAACATTATAAACAGCTCCAAAATTACATAACTGTGCAAACTCAACCTGAAAGCCTGAAATAGATGGAATAAAATTTGTTCCTTGTGAGCAAATCGGCCATCCCGATTTGCTCACAAGGTTGGTTGCTACTCCTCATGCAGAAGCGATAACCGTATGTTGCTGGTCCTGCCATGCCCACGGCGTTTGATGTGCATTGCATATGAATGCTTAATTGTGTGCAAACTGCTCTTATGCAGTGATGTAGAAAGCAACCCTGGCCCTCCTGTTCAGGAAATGTTCGATAAAATCATGAAATCCCAAACCATCATACAGCAGGAAATTTCGGAACTGAAAGCTTTCCAAAGTAAGCTAGATATATCTCTCAGCTCCTTAGCAACTAGATTAGATCGCATAGAACATCTGTTTGGCGACTTCAAGGCTGGTATTGACCCACTTGCTCCAATCGAACAGCATATGAATTCGATAAAGCAGTCATTTTCCAAGCAACATCAAAAGCTCACTGACCTGGAGGATCGCAGTCGTCGCTCGAATTTGATTATACATGGCATAATGGAAGATACCTCTGAAACTGAAGAGGAACTTAAAAATAAGGTGATTTCTGAGGTCTTTGAAAAACACCTTGGTGTCTCAACATCATCCATTGCCCGTATACATAGAATAGGAAAAGCAAATAACAACTCAAACCGACCTGTAATCGCATTCTTCCAAGATGTTAATGAAAAAAAGGCCCTGTATGCAAATGTTAGTAAATTTGAAGGTTCGGCTTTTTCCATACAATATGATTATTCTAAGGAGACACTAAGAAAACGAAAATTGCTCTGGGAATCATGCAAAACCGAAAGGAAGGATGGAAAGAAGGCTTATCTCGTTCATGACAAGCTCAAAATCGGCAACAGCATGTACGCTTGGAACGATTCAACTGAACAACGGATTAGCCTTTCTCCTCTCTTCTAGTAACTCTGATTGACAGACCACCTTAGATAACCCAGCTCTTCGTGACCTTGTTATATTAAACATTAATGCCCAAAGCATAGTGAACAAGGCAACTGCCCTTGAGATAGCTCTGTTTACTCACAGCCCTGATATAGTGGTTATAACCGAGACTTGGCTTCTCTGTGATATCACTAATGATTGCATCTTTCCTCCACCATACACTGTATTTAGGCATGATAGGGGGTCACGAGGAGGTGGCGTAGCCATTTTACTAAAACCGAATGTTTCCGCTACAGTTCTAAATTCACCAGAAAACCATGAAAGCCTTGCTCTGAAAATTACGTATCTTGGCTACACTTTCATCTTATGTGCACTGTTTAGGCCCCCTAATTCAGATCTGGACTATCTGCATAAGCTGCAGGATTTTTTGTTCAACTACAGAAATAAAAAATTGATACTTTCAGGGGATTTCAATCTGCCCACCATAAACTGATCTAACGAAAACCTTGGATGTTCTGAAAATGCTGACGCTATCTATGATATAATGTTGTCCCACAACCTTCAGCAAATAGTCACCGAACCAACTAGAATACATGGCTCTACTGAGTAAATCTTAGATTTAATATTCATAAAACGCTCTTTTTGTGATTACACAGTATCTGTTCATGACAGGATATCTGATCACAAGTTAGTAATCGTATCTTTACATGTAGTCCACGGACGTACAGAAAAAGCAAAGCATAAGAACGTAAAAGATTATTCAAAAGCACTGGATGAATCCACCCTTGATTACTTGGAATTGGCTTATGAAAGCTTTGAGGGAACCAGTGTCACACAGTTATGGAACACATTCAAGGAACACTGTAAATATTGTATCAATAGCTTCATACCCGATAAGAAGAAGCGCTTAAAGAAAGCAAATCCCTGGTAAATCGCTACATTATTCACCTAAAACGAAGGCTTAAACGGCTGAAAAAAGCTAAGAACGCCAGTGCTAGTCAGTTAGCTATTTTAGCAGAAGAGCTTTCTTCTAGCATTAAATCAGCAAAAAAAACATTACTTTACAGAGAGTCTTCCACAATTTATGCGAAATGATCCCCATAAATTTTGGGATCACCTTCGAACTTCGCACAAGCAAATAAATCAAATCACTATGCATAACAACGTGATTACGTGTTCTCAATCAATTGCTACGCATTTCAATGCCTACTTTCATTCTGTATTTTCTGAAGAAAGTGCCAATAAACATGTGTTTGACCTTCCACCTGAAGAATCAATC
Organism: Dermacentor andersoni; assembly: GCF_023375885.2. Lineage (NCBI taxonomy): Eukaryota > Metazoa > Arthropoda > Arachnida > Ixodida > Ixodidae > Dermacentor > Dermacentor andersoni. Next base: position 181,304,480 of record NC_092819.1, read on the forward strand.
ACTGTATCCTACGAAGGTGTTGTTGAATCCCTACTCCGGTTAGATACCAAAAGTTTGCATGGTCCAGATGACATACCAAACGCCTTCTTACGCCGTTATGCTGAATCATTAGCTCATTTCTTAACAAAAATTTTCCGTTTATCCTTATCGTCTTTTTCATTTCCCCCGACTGGCTAACGGCCAGAGTTGTGCCTGTGCACAAAAAAGGGGACCGCGCATGTTTAAGCAATTACCGTCCGATTTCTTTGACGAGTACCTGCTGCAAACTAATCGAACACATTATCGCTAACCACATACTTGAAATATTAAACTCTAAAGGATGCTTGTCTCCATTTCAACACGGCTTCAGGAAAGGTTTTTCAACTGTCACACAGTTGGTTACTGCTATCCATAACTTTAGTTCCGTATTAGATAAATCTGGACAACTGGACATAATTTTCTTAAACTTCATCAAAGCGTTTGATAAAGTTCCCCGTAATAAACTTCTTGAAAAACTGAAATTAATAGGCGTGCCCTTGACCTTAGTAAACTGGATTGCTTCCTACCTACAAAATCAAACACAGTTTGTGGATATCGGTGGCATCTCTTCCACGTTACTTCGAGTGACATCTGGCATGCCTCAAGGAAGTGTCCTAGGTCCACTGTTATTTTTGGTTTATATAAACGACATCGTGTGTTCCATTGATAGAAATGTTAAAATTGGTTTATTTGCCGATGACTGCATGCTGTACACCCCAATAAGTTCTGTGGCTGACCAAATATTACTGTATGATGCTTTCCGCGAAATTGTGGCCTGGTGTGACAGATCAGGAATGGTCTTCAATTCTGATAAGACTGTGCTTTTGCACATGACAAGAAAGAAACGTCATATCCACTTTAGTTACTCCGCTTACGGCACTACTATCTCAGAAGTTGAAAAATACAAATATTTAGGTGTTTTAATAAATTCACAGCTTAACTGAAGCGACCATGTTGATTACATCTGTTCATCTGTGTTAAAAAAACTTGTATTTTTGAAACACAAGCTCGAAGGAGCACCCAGTCACGTTAAGCTATTAGCCTATAACTCTCTTATTCGGCCCAAACTTGAGTATGCGGCTATAGTGTGGGAGCCGTACACCAAAAAAGATATAGCAAAAATAGAAAACGTGCAAAGACGGGCTGTGCGCTTCATTTACAATAAATTCGAGAGAACTGATTCCCCATCTGCTTTAATGGCCTCCAACGAAATGAAACCTCTTCATATGAGACGGAAAATTGCTCGATTAACGTTTCTTCATTCACTCATCCAGGGAAAGTTTGGAATTTCTTCTTCACCTTATGTTACACCTTCAACTACACGAAAAACCCGTCACCAACATACCCATGCCCTAACACCAAATTTTGCGAAAACAAACTTGTTTAAGTACTCATACTTTCCGCACACAATAAACGATTGGAATGCACTGCCTGAACAGATTGTCTCAAGTGACAGTTTTGAAAGAAATCTTAGCAATGAATTTTGATGTGCAGATTGATGTGCAATGTATTATTTCCTTTGACTTGTTTCGCTCATTGGTGTCATGTGTCAAACCTTTTGTCTATGTAATAACTTTATGGCGTTTGTAAACATGCCTTGTTATCTGCCCTTCCTGCTTGGACCACATGAGGTCTGCAGTATTATGTAAATAAATAAATAAAATGTCCTTGCATTCATGCTGGACGGCAATATTTTTCAGTTCTACCCTGCCCCCTCACTGTAGGTCTTTGTCCAGAGAAGGATTGCCCACTGCTTGAGTGCCCATGACACAGTCGATGGTGCTTCAAGCTTCAACAATTCTTGTGCCAGTTACAGCTATGCAAGCCAATATTTGCACCAAGAAAATGTTACTTAACTCCTTCAGGTTTTTCAAATAAAGTACTTCGCCAACAAAGCTATGCCCGGGGGCTATCCCCCTTCGACTTTTCTTTGGCATTTACAACACATCCTCAGACCATAAATGCTTATTCAAAGCACCCGATACACTTTAGGCCGAACATCGTCTGCAAAGTTCCATTTGAAGAGGTACTGACATGATATCTTCAATTATTCCTTTTTTTTTCTCGTTAAATTAAGGCTTTCGAGCTCTAAAAATATAATAACAAGCCTTGGAGTGGCGTGATTTAGCTTTCCCAGAGCCGGTTTCGGTTTTGTTTTCTAGGAGGATACTGTGGTGACATCACAACACAGTATGTGGTCACGTGGGAGAAGGACATTGCGATGTTTTGACACTCTCTTGAGGCCTCCGGCTAGCTCAGTCGACTTGTGCGCTGCTAATTGTGAAGACCAATGTAGCAGCATAGCGGACGACTGAATGAGCTAGAGCGAGTGTCGTAACATCGCAATGTCCTGCTCCCACATGACCATATACTGCATTGTGACATCAGGGCATAGTATCCTCCTGGCAAACAAAATTGGCTGTAAAGAAGCTACTATATTAAATTATTTACAGCGTTTTGAGGTTTCACCCCTCTAATGCTGTCTGTCGTCTTCTCTCCACCCATCTTCAGCACTGTTAAATTCAATCATAAACGTGCACTAACCAGCTCAGTTAAGCACACTCGTGCAGTATGTACTATCAAACGCTTCTTTATCCCCTTCCATGTCGCACTGCTACCCCGACAGGGGTGAAATGCAAAGACACCCATGTATTGTGCATTTGGCGCACGTTAAGGAAACCCAGATGGTCATAATTAATGCAGAATCCCCCACTTCGGTGTGCCTCGTAATCATATCATGATTTTGACATGTAAAACCCCACAATTCATTTCATTCTGACGAGAAGTGGCTAACGTATTTTTAAAACCTTAGTTGGCAACGTGTTTTACCTGCTCAGAAAGAATAAATTTGCTTCTTGTGCTGTCCCATGGATTATGCATTGCCTTCGATCAAAAGCCTGACTATAAGCATTGAGACACATCTTGGCTTGTCCATGGCATTGCTAGAGAATGCAAAGTACTGTTTATGAGCTGAGCTTGTCTTTGGCCGTTTTTAGCAAAAAGCCACGGACGAACCTAGCTCATCGAAGGCACGGAAAATGTTAAACATACCACAATGTGTACAAGTATTTCATTTCAGAATGAAGTAGGGGAACACAAGCTGCACACCTGGCAAGTATTGCTTGTGCAATTGACGGAAAGCTAAGTCTACCAATCTTGCTAGAAAGCACGCCTGAAATGATGTACGTCAGCGATTCCAAAACTAGACAGCAAGGACAAATGTCTAAGAATGCAAGGCATGCGGTGAAAAATGTTGGGTAGCTTTTGCAAAGAAACTGCAGGTAAATTATTAGGCTACTATGAAAATGCCTTTGGCAGACCAGTTCTTTTTAATACTAAGCTTGATGACACAAAATTGCATTGCTTAGACAAAGGAATACTGTTAAGAGCTTGGGTCATGGCTTTCAGTGAAAGGCAATAATGAAGAACAAGTCTTAACACAGCCACCTACATGCTCTTTCTGTTTGGACAATGATTTAAAGCCAAGGGGGGGGGGGGGAGGGGAGGGCTCAGTAGCAGATTAAGAATAATGTATGTAGGACCTGTCACACATTATTAACAATGGCAGGTGACATCAGTGGTATTTCTGGCTCCTGTTCCAAACATTAAAATATGAACCAGATTCTCTCTACAATGACTACTTTATCATCAGGTTTATAATATTACCCTTTTTATACACCTAAATTTATAAAAAGGAGCTGCAGACAGGCTTCACACAAATCAGGTAGCAATGTCTTTTGACAAATGAGCTTAATAGCATCAGCATTAGGCCTATTTCCACAATCCAGTTCATTAAGTACTACTTGGAACGTATACAGAGGAAAGGTCACTTATATTGATATTAATTAGAGCTGCACGAATCTCGGAACTTTCAAGCAACCAGAGGGGCTCCATGCTGTAATGTTTTCCTAGTTGTATTAGTATGTATGGAATACAGGTTTAGTCATATATGTACACTAAAGGCAAAACATTTTTATTAGTGACCATGGTTCTTTCTTTTGTGTCTCTTTTTCAACTTGGAAGGAGAGAAATGAGTGCAAGATGATGGTTGTTGGTACATTTAGATTGCCACAACAGAGTGATTAATGAAAATAGAGTTGCTGTGAACCCGTTAAACGCGTATCCAATATATAAAGAAGAGAACCTTAGCAAAGCTGCACAACCATAAGTCAAGTCAATTCAAGTGCATATACTAGTTAAAAAAACAAGCTTAAAATATATCGTACCAAATATTAATTTAGCCGTCATATATACCACTCATAGGTGCTAGCGTGGCTGAGTTAGTGATCAGAAATGATCCTACAAAAAATCATTGTTGTATAAAAAACAAAATCCATGTTCCTGCTAGGGTTTGGGTTCATGACTTAATTTATACGCCAGGTGTTCCATACATGACATGGCAGCAGTTACATTCTTTTCTTTCTAATGCAGACACAATCCAATAATTGTAACCCAGTGTATTTGACCATATTTGAATGTTTCAACAATTCAAATGCTGAACTCTTAAGAGTACTAAAAGTGAAATATTTTCATGTGGGTAGTTCCATCAGTCAATACAGCCCTCCTTAGTCCACTATAACTGCTGTTGTCTTAAATATTAAATGATGTGCAATAGTGGGAGATGTTGAACAAGTAAGCATCGGAAGATAAATTTTGTACACCACAGGTCTTAGAACAGTTACCCATTGACAAAAAGCTCATAAAATTGACATCGTGCTTAAGAAGCACGAGTATGTTAATGTGATCAAAGGCTTTGCAAGTTTAAAAGCCGTCCATCAAGAAAGATGTGTTTTCAGGTAACACTATATCATAGTAAATACAAAGGGCAAGTGGAACAGTAGGAGCTCCAGATTATATTTGGTCATGGCCAGGACATTACGTGAAATGATTATGAGATACTTTCAGCTGTCCACAGAGTTGACATTGCAAGCCTTACTTTAATTAGAAGGTTTCCCTAAAAGGCTGCCACAGTAGGTTGACGCCTACTTGTATGTAATGGTTCATTTGAAGTTCTGTGGGTTGTTTTCGTCATCCCACTTGGGAGAACCCTTAGCACACCCCTTTTACTATCGTAAACTAATCCTTGCCTTCAAAGCTTTCCACTTCCCCTTTCCATAGCCTTCATTTTACTCTTACGCACCTGCTTATCCTCCTCGACCCTTGCGAGCGATGAGCTATGTGGAAATCATTTGTTAATAAGGCACGTCCCTTTGTCCAAACATTGACTCCAGGCAGAAGATTCTCTTGTTCAGTGACTGTCAGTCATTTAATTTATTGTGTGGTGCTCTACTTGCTCGACACAAAACCTTGCACAATAAGGTGTAATTTAAAGCCACCATTAATTTCTGGCAAAAAGTGGTACCTTAGTTGGCCAGGCCATTGCCTAAGTGTGCTGACCAACTGGCCATCTCTAGTTAAGTACAAGGGCATCTCAGTCATTCAAGTGAGTATGGGGAAGAACATTTCAACAATAACTTTGGTTTATTCTCACATAAGAATAAGTCACTCTAACAGGGCTGCCTTTGTGAAAAGCAGTTCCTGCCTTTTACACATATAATCGAAGCCAGATTCAAAACCATGCATGTTTAGAGTGTTCAAAAAACAGCGCTATCTTTTACAAGTCCTCCATCGTTAACCTGCACAACGCCTTGTATTACATTGGAAACAGGAAGGGAAAAAATTTAAAAAATGTAAATATAAAACATAAAAATGAGAAAATCATTGCACATTGTCCAAGTTTCTAAATACTAGCACATACAGCTTTAATGGACGACTGAAAACAGCAGACAGAATGATCGAATCACTGATTGGTAGCGCACACCAAAAGACACGTAGTATGAGCGGAATGAGTACTGATTTGCAGGGACTAGTTGTCAGATCACTGTGACCATTGTGAATATGGACAGCAGTTCATGGCGAGAACCACTAATTTGTTAGTCACTGCGCAACGAGTAAAGAATATGTACTTCTGACATGCAGCTTCTTTGCAGTACAATGTAATAATGAACCTCACTGACAAAAAACTAGAAAGTTGGAAACATCTCACTCGCACGAAGACACTAAAACGACGAAACTCAAGCTAAACAGCTATTGGCTTAATTTTGCCGATGGTTTATTGTACCAGTGCAGTCGGATATGTATAGCACACGTCGAATACATTTTCACTGCAGCACAAATTTTATGCGATGAAGCCGATAGATTTTGGTGTAAAAGTTCATCGCTGCCACTGCAACTGCTGAGAACATATCGTAAAAACTTGATTTGCACATATATAAAGTGAACTCTCACTTGAGTGAACTTCAAGGGACCGAAGGAAATAGTTCACTTAACTGAAAGTTCACTAAACTGAATATTCACTAGACCAACATAGGGCATGGCACACAGATTCAAAAGTTTGAAGTGCAATTCATGGAGCAGAAGACATGGCATCCACGGTGTTAGAAATGTGTGAAATGGAATTTGTACATATCAACAAGTACAATGTTGATAACAGTTATAATGCTGCCTTTCTCACTTAGAAAAAAATCTGTAATCTTCTTCTGCACTTGTACTTTTAAAGCACAGCAAGTAACAAAACTGTCCAAAGAGTCAATATTTTTGTACGCTTCTTCTGGTACAGCTTGCTGTTGAGACACAGTCTCTCAACTTTACAATGTACCCTACAACCTCAGCTAGAGTTATAGGGCTTGAAACTGGCTCGGCAGTTGCCTCTTCTTCGTCGCACTCTTCTTCTTCTTCAGGACGAACACTGGAAACAATCTCCAGATCCGTCTGTCCAGCACAGGAAATCAGTGCACTGTCACACTGTGCATAGTCTTCAAATTAAGTATTGCTATCGACCTCCACCTGATGACAAAAATAAGCCTTGGCCTGAGCAAGTTCGTTAAACTGAAATATTGACTGCTCCAAAATTCGTTTAAGTGAAACATTTTTGCATAGAATCTATAAGAAAACTGCCGGGGATTTTTAAAAAGTTCGTTATTCTGAAATATTCGATAAACCGACGTTCGTACAACTGAGAGTTTACTGTGTATATATATATATATATATATATATATATATATATATATATATATACATATATATATATATATATATATATATACTGGCTACCTGCAAGACACTGAACATTGCGAAAACATGATGAAGCGCAATGTGTTTACCGGAGTTTAAATTTTTTCCGACAGCGCTTCACTGCATAATACTTAATGCTGCTGTAAAGCCCATTTGCAGACAACAATTATGCATTGCAGCGAATAGCTGGGTTTATTAGTTGGTTTTATTGTTGTTCGCGAGTGGTTGTGTATAAAGAGGGCGCAAACAGAGAGGAATCCTGAAGGCAAAACAACGGCTTAAAACACCACACCAGAAACACCTCTGAATGCATGTCGGTACACATATTAGATGGTTCAGTGCTCATACTGTGACCGGAGGCGACGTGTACGCTCGTGTGTAATTAGGGACTCTTATTATAGTCCCCATGAAAGTTGAACTGAGCCCCATTGGAATCTCAGTATGCTTCACAGCAATGCAGTTTGTATAACTCACCACATAACTTGTCTGTATTGTGGTGAAGATAAAGCAAATCTGTCAACAACCATTAAGAAACACATACAAGACCTTTGCCCATGTGTAGGTGTGTGTGTGTGTATATATATGCATATATATTAGAACATATGCTTCCCTGCACTGCATTTTGTACAATTGAGCCCATAAAATGTCTATGTTGTGGTGAAGCTAATTAAAACAAATTTGTCGACCATTATGAGATGCATACAAGACCTTGCCCACGTGTGGATTTATGTAAGCTATGACTACACTCTAAAAAAAGTTTACCCCCTTTGGGTTGTATTTTGTCTCCAAACAATAATCATCATTTGTCATGCCCGCATTTCCTTTTTTTAATGCTGCGAGGCCGGTACTTCTTAGTGACGAACGGCTTGTGCGTAATCAGCTTGACACAGCACTCTCGACAGTAAAGTATCGAGCGCCGAGTTTTCAAGAAAGGAAATATGCAAGTAAGGCAGATATGACGATTATCGCTGTAGGACAAGACAAGCCCCAAAGGGCGTAAACTTTTTTTAGAGTGTACTGTGGACTGTCAGTGGCTGTGAAATCTTCAACATCTTGCTCTTCTCTCTCTTTCGAGAGAAAATTTAATTGCATCTAGATAAGCCCCAGCCCCAGGCTTGGAAAACTATTCTCCATGTTAGACGGCAAAGGACTAAAGAAAGGAAGTGAGAAAAAAAAGAAAAAAGCACACTGACTTACACTTACATCCATGCGAAATGCACTATCACAAATGTGATTTTCTCATTGCCTTTGTGGAGCACAGCTCAGATATATTTTTGGTTGCACCACAAATCATGTATTGTGTGGCTACTGAATTCCTATAGGGACAGCCCTCACTGTTACAAAGCCTCTGCAAATATAAAGCAATGGTCCCTGTCCTAGTCAACACAACAGGTGGGTACATGTATGGCATGCTGGACAAATAATTCTAAATAAATCCCTCTTGAGTGCATGGCCGTTAACGAGACCTTTAGCATTTTGAAATGTAAGTTTAGCTCTGAACTGGTTAAATTGGTGATATAGCCATGGTCTCGAGGTAGCATTTTCTTGAATCTACTGTGTGTAAAATACACTCGCGATTGTTGACAGTTGAATTGTTACAATTGCAATCAGCAGAGAGACCTAATCTCGGCCTACATAGCTATACATACTAAAGGGCTCAGAGCACATATTCAACATTCCACCATCTTGCTTGAGTACCATCTTGTTTGCTTGAAAGTGATGAGCTCTCGGGCTACATTTTCAAGAACCATTGTTACTCACTAGCCTCCACTTTCAAAGATGTTTTCACATGCTGCAACATCAATCACCATCTCCCTTTCGAGGTGAGAGAAAGCTCTATTAGAACTGTCTATGTCATGTGGGCCTTCTTTGTAACCCCCGGTATTTAGAGGCATACTTGATCAAGTGCCTTTACAAATTCACTGTCCTTCGTTATTAAATGTGACCACTGTAACTGCAAAAAGACCATTGAACACCTCCCCTGTCAGTCTTTGATGTCCAATATGTCAGCCCTTTTAGAGTGTACCCACCCAACTGGATAGTTGACCTTTCACAGAGGCTAGGATCCTGGGTGCTTGGCCATATTAATGAAGAAAGCTATGCATACATGCTCTTATGACTTTCTAAAATAAACGAATCTGAAAAGATACTTATAGACACCATCTGTCTTGTGCAAGTGAACTGTCTCGATTTGCCTCCTTTTTTTTCTTTTAACCCCTCATACCCTCACCCCCATGCAGCGTAGCCAACTGGATGAACGTCTGGTTAACCTACCCGGCCTTCCTTGTTCCTTTCTTTCTCTCTCAGATGTAAACCCCATGCAGGAAAACTAAAAACCACACGAAATCTAGTCAGCCATACCTGATGAAACTAAACATGTTAGCTATTGCAATTTAGTGTGGGGTACGACATCGCAAGCAAACATACGAAGCTTAAAAACATTACAAAAGAAAACTGTCCGACATGTTGTTAACGCACCGTTTGATGCACATACATTCGAGATATTTCGTGCTCTTAATGTGCTCCCCATTGAATATTTCTATGATTATAACCTAGTCTTAAAAATTAAAAAATACTTTCGCTGTAACAACAACGTTTTCACAAACTTGTGCAACTTAGTCAAACCAAGGGAACCGTTATATGATTTCCGAAAACAGAGCCAGTGGGCGTTACCTTTCACAAGAACAAATTATGGTTTCAGGCGATTGCAGTACCAGGTGCCGAGAATATTAAATGTGATACAGGCTTCCCATACCGAACTAAATGCTATTACGAGAAAGGCACTGAAATTTAATTTAATTAATAATGGTCAAATTTTATAAATAACATTTGCCATTTTTCTTTATATATTTTTCTTTTTTTTTATTCATTTTATTTTTTAGCATGGTTCCACACCTCGCTTTTCCATCGTTCCGCATTTTTTTATTTTTTTATTTTTTTTGTTTCGCTGAACATTGCCGTTACATTGAGTTGACTTTTTGGTATTTTAAAGCGTTTCTGTACAGGTGTTCCTTGTCATTTGTGCATGATTTTTTTTCCTCCACTTTTTTCTGTATACAGATGTATGCCTACATGTACAGACGCAAATATGTATAGATGCTGGGTTGGTGTAGATGCGCATGCGAATATATGTATACAGATGTCATAAATGTTCTGCTGTGAATATCATATCTGTATAATATGAAATTGTTTTTGCACATATGTAACTGATTTTCTTTGTGAATATTCTGCAACTGTTTGTCAAAGACAGGGGACAGGAACCTCGTCAAGCTGCGATTGTGCAGCTTTTTGTTCCTGCCCTTGCATTTTCTTTTTCTGTGCAAAGGAAAATGCGAAATAAAGTTTAAAGTTTGAAGATGCGACATGCTTAAACAATTTCAGACGTGTAAATGCACCTAAAATACAAGTACAAAAGAAAGGAAAACACACACGTAGCACATGCACTACTGATTCTTGTCCTTTCTTTTGTCCTTGTATTTTATATACTTTTACAAGCCTGCAATGCTGAAACAACTCGCCCAACTACCTACATTGCTTAAACCAATTCAATTAATATTTTGGTTAATGTATACTCAGGAATTCGTGCGATGATTAGACAGATTCTTCTCTTGCAGAACTTCATCCAACCAAACACCAGAGAAAAGAGTGATGCTGATACAGACACACAAGTTTTGTTGGCAGTGGAATATGTCAGCTGGATAAATTACTGCAAGTGTTGCCTAGCAACATGCATTGAAGCTGGTGAGCAAGTTGAAGTGCATGATCTGCCAATTTTCTGCCAATAATTTGCATTGTCAGACATCTGTGACGAAGGTGAAGAAAGGAATGCTGGCATCTGGACCAGGTTCTTGCTAAGTTCGTAGCAACTGCTATTACACTGGAGGACAAAATAAAGCAACCACTGCGCCACCTGAAGCAGTATTCTCGCTTGTTGCTTAATCCAGCAAGGACAGAAAAAGAGTGGAGAATGCTGCCTTCCTAGCTTAATTACAAGCAATGCAAAAGCAACCTTGGAAATCGAATCAACTGCATCATTCTGGGCAGAAATGGGAGAAGTAAAAAGATAGGATGACATGCAAGAGTACAGAAATATCTGTACATTCGCCCAAAACATATTAACTTTATATTATTGCTGCAACTGAAGGAAGCTATGCTAAAAAAAAGAGCAGCAGCTGGGCTTGGAGTTGAAAAACTGCATGCCATAAAAAATCAGTTTTTGCCATGACTGGCAGGAGGTATGTCAACATGTACAAGCATCAATGACCAGCAAATTGAAGTCCACCAAAAAGGAAGTGGACTAAACGAGACATTTGCTTGTGCTTTGGCAAAGTGTTATCACCTGGCATTTCTACTTTCATGGCCTCATCGATAAAATAAAGTCGCATAAGTAATACAATATTGCTTTTGCTGTAATGGACTTTTTATTGTGTATTTGCTTATGTTAGTGTACGATCTTTTGATGTAGTTTTATAGGTGCAACAAAGCACTAAATTTTTTGTTATAGTTTGTATTGAAAGATTTCAATAATGGGGTTGTTACTCTTACATTTTTTTATGCCAACCCAAAAGCCCAAGTTGTATATTAGCTTGTGCCACTACCTAGATGTGTGGATGTGTTGTGTTTGTGATGCCATCATGTTCTTTGCGTTGTCGTCATTCCAGCTTTATCATGCAACTTTCACGCTACCTGCGTTGGAACCAGATGGCTCACATGAAAAGATCCAGGTGTCTCAGCAGTAGCACACCCACCCGTTGTTGGTCGCCTCCGTTTGAGATTGAAAAGCAAGTTTCACACGAATGTTCATTTCGGAATGACCGATAGCAACACCTCACATTGGCATAGCCAACTACCTGTAAAATACTTCACATAACATCAATTCCCACATTGCATGGGATTTACACAAGCTTATCTCATAGTTTTCATGTAGAGCCTTTTGGACCTTAATGTGGGGGATAATAAAATGGCTTTTCAAGTCTAACTCCTCTGAAATATGTATAATTTGACACCTTGCATGCTAAGCTGCAGCTTCTTAAGTCCCAAACTGGCATCAAGAAAGCCAGGACCGTAAAATGATACTGGGCTGGACAAATCAGTTTCCAAAGATTTATGTTGCGTTCTTGACCTCCTTTCGAGAGTTCCTGTGACAAGTTTGTGTGAAAAGACATTCTCAAAGCTAACATATGTAGAGACCAGGCTGAGAAGCTCTATGTCAAGAATGGCTTAGCTGGCTGATGGTGCCTTTGGTGGAGCAATGAATTGCAATTTTTTTATGATGTTATGACAATAAATAACACTATAGCATGCATGCTTACGCTGTAGCTTTCTTTCCTGCCGTGAAACACCAAGAAAGCAAATGAGTAATTGCAAAGTAATCTGCATATTGTATCCCAGGTGTATTGTGTGTGCTACATTACCAGAGAATCCTGTGACCTTTAATTCACCTTTCCAGCACAACATGTCTTTATCAAGCCATACCTTTACGTTGGGTTGATATATGTAGAGCTGCCCTTTCACCTTCATGTCAGCTTAGCTCTGTCAACAGCAGATGCACTAAAGCTAAACACTCTTGCTACCTACTTCACATATTGCAACTGAAATGAAGGAAACACAGGTCTTAACAGTAAACTTTTAAACAGTGCATTTAAATACTTGTGCAACCTTCCTTTTGGAAAGACCATGTGGCGCCGCCTAGAAATGTAGCTTGACAAGTAAGAAACTGATGTGCTTTTATCTAAAAATAGAATTGATTGATGTTTTGCGGGACGAGGTGCCTGGTGTCTCAATGAGCCCACTTTACGGCTGAGCATATTTTTGCCATTGCGTCAGCTTTGAAAACTTGTCAGAATCTTTAATCTTGGTGCATTAGACAACACCTTACCTTGACACAGAATGAATGTAACCCTTAATGTCATTGAAAGAAAGGTGCTGAAAATAATTTGATGAATACAGCAGAATGAAATGCAGGGAACTTAGATGGGAAATAGGTAAGCAATTTGCCAACCACGTTATGAATGCAAGCAGCTGACACTTAATAGAATAAGAAGGCCCTGGAGCAAGTCTCTGGCTTGCAGTGCAAAACCTGTGCACACTTATGATGATATTGCAGTATTCATGACAGGGACGGGACCATTCAACCTTGCACACTGTAACAGTCTGTATATCTCTTTGAAATCTTCTTGTACCAACATGTACAAACTGCATGTTGCAAACAGTAAAATCATTGATATTGTCCTACAGACAGTTTCCATGTTTATTGGATTCTCATTTTAACAGCTGACTTTAAACTTCCATACTGAGAGCTGGACGAGTTAGTGCGTTTTTGGAAGAGTAGAAACAGTGCACGAAGTATGAAGGACAGTGAAAACGCAACAGGAGCACTGACTTGCAACTGAATTTTTTATTCAGGTATACATACAAGAACAATATGCACACACCATGCAATGTGAAAAAAAGCAAGCAAATGAAGTGCAAGCTATTAATCATGATTGACCTTGCTAGAAAACATAAGCATGAGTGACGTCGTGAGTTGACTGCGACATGGTACTAAATCCATGCAAAAAGCCATGTTAGAACTTACATGGGCATTACGCGATTCAATGAATTCAACAGTATGCTTATAAACTATGTATTCTAACATTTTACTTGAATAAGGGGCTAAGGAGATCAATCTATATATAGCTACAAATGCCTTAGTCACCAGATTTAAAAAGTGGGAGGACATTCGTTTGTTTCAAAGATGAAAGAACTATACCTGTTGTGGGAGAATGCTGAGAAATAAAAGCGATACTGAGGAGTCCGTTGGGAATAATATAATGTACCAACATGCATTAGGAATTACGTCAGGATCTCAAAATTTATTACATTTGCAGACATACTTCTATATTTTAACAACATTATTAAGGCATACAAATTTAAAAAAGAAATGCCACTACGTTAGTATTTGCCATAGCAAATGATTCCCTAGGGGTGCATGTACAATGGCTCCCAATTGAATATTGTACCACTAATGCTCTACCACATGTGTTTGACCCCTGTTGATTGCAAGTCGCACAAGAGAAACTTGGCCTTCTTTGTAGAGCAAAGACAGTTGGCAAAAAATGAAGCACACAAAGGTAGAGAGGTTTTGGTATAGCCTGTACAGTGAAAGATCCACTCAAGATCCAGGTGCTGTACCGTATCTTCAGAAGATAAAGCATTTATCTAAACACGTGCACAGGGTGTAAATGATCGCACTCCGATGCATGTGATACATAATGACAATCACCACGAAAGCATATCGCATTACTATTACTTCCACAGGTAATTTTCATGGCTGCTATGGAAAGGCTGTCTCACTGCACCACAATCTATAGCAACTAATACACTGGGCATTTCAAATGGTTCATGAAAGCGGGTTGGGCCCTGGCCAGTCTGAAGCAGCGGCACTCCACACACTGTTCAACGCCCAGCCTCGTGTGAGTCACTTGACACTCGTCACGGTCACTTGCTGACATTGCCTTCAGGCGGGAACAGGCCTTTCTGTTAGATTCGCGTTTCACGTCCAGGCTTTCGTTACTAGGCTTCTGCGTGCGTAAGGCGACGCGAAAGGTTTGAATGCACTTTGCTCATCGACAAAAGGCGCCCTTACTTTGCAAAGCGATTTGGAAATGTGTATGCACCCTACATCGACGTCAATGCCGACGCGCACCACTTCTGCGTTTTCGAGCTCGTGAGCAGTGTGTCGACGTGAAAGCAAGGCCAAACAGGCATCCGGCTTTGCCAGAAGGCGTACACACAGCTTAAAGAATCGCTACATATGACACACCCTGCAATATGCATTATCCGTGTCGGCACCATATGCAGTCGGCGCTGTGTTACCACGACTCTTCGAAACCGACAGTCCAAATGAGGCGACATGTCGTGCTGTTTCGTGGATGCAGCACAGTTCGTTCGAAGCTTCTGTAGCTTCGTAACGACAACGTTATTCGTACTCGCCGATATTACACAGTGATCCAGTACTAAAGTACACACCACACGGCCACAAGGAATCACAACGGTCCTCCCACTGCGTGCACGCGTCTGTAGGCGCCCACAGTCATTTTCGATTTTAAAACGCAGCATAAAATAAATGCTTTATTTATTTAGGCGTAGTGCATTTACCAAAAAAACGATAACGTTAGCATTTCATGTATTTTTTATTAAGCTTTCTTTTTGTGACGTCATCATGCGTAGCAGCAGCGGACTCCACTTGGGGTCGTCTGCTGCCACGCGCGTGCACCCAGCGCCGGCCTACGAAAAAAAAGGAGCGGTGCTAGGGTGGCTAGAAGGGGAGGTGTGAATACCGGCGGCGCAAACGTGACCCCACAGCGCACCGATGCCGCGGGGCGGCGCTGTTGACCAAGGCGGGGTAAGCACGCAGCCGAAATGAGCGCCTCGCCAGCCTCGCGTCGGTAGCATCTCTACCACCGAAGTGAAAATGAGCCCGTTTTGGGTATCCCGCGCTTTCTGCGAGCGTCAAAGAATGAATCTTTATCATGAAAACAATGTTATGTCAGCCCAAATCATTACTCCTGTGAGATTTTACGGGCCCAGTTCGCACTGTATCGAGATTCAAACGCGTTTTGTCTGTGCGCATTTCGTGAGCTGGCTTTGGGTGTTAGGAGCTAGTGGGGGCTTCGAAATAATTTCGACCACTTCGGGTTCTTTAACGCGCACTGACATCATACGGCACACGGGCGCCTTGCATATCGCCTCCCTGAAAATGCGACCGCCGTCCTCGAGATCAGCAGTCAATCACCCTATGCGTGCCGTAAGACCTGTAAACTGCAGACATTACCTGGTAAAGTCTGGACGTATTTACAAACCACTTTTTGTCTGCGCTTGCAGACCTGTAGCATGTCATTTTGACGCTCATATAAGGAATTTACTATGATTGCAGACAGTGAAGCAACAGATCTGGTCATGAAATCGTTTATTTACAAGTGAGCAAAAATATTTACAATAATAATAATAATAATAATAATAATGCCTTTATTTTCCATCCCAAGGATGTGGGAGGGGGAGAGAAAAAGCTAGATATCCAGCTTGACGGGCTCTCGCCTCCCCGATACAATACATGATGTTTAGAAAGAAAAGGCAAACAGTACAAGCATATAAGTACAGACACAAGGAATATCACAAATGACAATTTTTACAAAAAAATGTACAATTGCAAAAAAAAGCGATGTGCATAATATGATGTCGTACATTTCAAATAGAAAGTGCCGCCCTTTCACTTATAAGTGAAACAAAATGACGCAAATCTTTTGACCGGGTGCGTTGGAGATTTAAATTGTAATGTTGGCAGATGTTTAAGAGATGTGGAAGAGTGTTTCTGAGCATATGTTGTCCGTAACCTGTTCTGAATTAATGTATGTGCCAAATATCGGTGTTTCTGGTTGCGTACGCGAAATTTACTTTCTGCAGTGATGCCAGTTGGGCAATGAACGAGACGTTATTTTTGACCTCTGTAATGTATTTAGTGATTAGGCGGTATGCGTACAGATCATGAATCGGCATTATGTTGTCTTTCATAAAGAGCGGTTTAGATGGGTGGTCATATATGCTACATTGTATATTATTCTGAGCATTCTTTTCTGCTGAACGTGCAATTTTCGTAGATTCGCGAAGGATGTTTCCCCCCAGACCAAATGACAATAATTTAGATGCGAACAGAACAAGGAATTGTGAAGGAGCAATTTCACTTTTATAGGGAGGATGTCCTTATGAGTGTAAATCGATCCGATGACACGTGACAGTTTAGATGCTACGTAATTTGTGTGGTTAACCCACGTCATTTTCTCATTGAAAAGTACACCTAATACTTTAAAGGAATTTACTATATCTATTTTAAAATTATTAAGAGTGATATCATCGTTAATATGAACATCCTTGTTCTTTGGACGGTAAATAATGGCCTTTGTTTTGGAAGTGTTAATTTTTAGAGCGTTATATTTTGTCCACTTCTCAAGCTGCCTAAGTGCTGTATTTGCTTTCATGACCACGTTCGAGGCAGACGAGGCTGAAAAGAATAAGCTGGTGTCATCAGCATATATGACCATTTTTATTTCTCTGTCTATCTGTGTTATGTCATTCACGTACATATTAAAAAGAAACGGGCCCATAATGCTATAACACTGAAACACTGACACTGAAACACACAAGGTTTCAGTGTTTTCCGTTTCTTCTCACTGCTCTGCTGATTGAAACCTTTAAGCAAAAAGTGATTCCTTGTGAGGCAATAAAAACGTATAACTGAGGCTGTTAGGGTAGCAGAATGGTCTAGGCAACCAATCTTTGACATTTAACCAATTGACTGCAAAATCTCGGCCACAGCTTTGGCATGCTAGCGTGTTACACTGAATTAAAAATAATGGGGTTCTACGTGCCAATACCACTTTCTGATTATGAGGCACGCCGTAGTGGAGAGCTCCGGAAATTTTGACCACCTGGGGTTCTTTAACGTGCAGCTAAGTACACGGGTATTTTCACATTTCGCCTCCATCGAAATGCGGCCGCCGTGGCCGGGATTCGATCCGACGACCTCGTGCTCAGCAGCCCAACACCATAGCCACTGAGCAACCACGGCGAGTGTTACACTGAATAAACGAGTTAGTTTGTTTTCAAGGGCATTGTCCAGCTTATAGAACGATTCTGAGGGATATAAAAGGCCCTCAAGGTCCCACTCTTTGGATGCCTCTGGTGGAAGCTCTCTGGGGATATTGCCTTTATGGTGCTTCGTAGTCTTCACAATATGTGGGCAAAACACGCCTTCTCGCCACATAACCTGCAATGTAATAAAATAGCCGTGCGTCGCTGCGGTGCTCAACATAACTTTGGTGGTCCACAGCATCTCGCCCTCGAATGACGGAATGGCGGGAGGAACACTCCAAAACAGGCGACGAGACCAACTGACAGCGGAGGGCGCAGGCCAGCACGGGAGTACCACGCCGTAATACCACGCCGCGAGCAGCAGCGCCACGTTCCCCCTGGTGGCATCGGTGCGCAGGGGGGTCACGCGCGCCCGAAGGAAAGCGCCGCCGGTATTCACACCTCCCCTTCTAGCCACCCTAGCGGCGCTTTCGCGCCGCGTTTTCCGGGTTGCCAGACAACATAACTCTCAAAGACATGTATTGTCTCTGTTACCGCATATATAATATGCCCTTAAACTTACACAACACTACAATAAAAATAATCTGAGTGAAATTAGACAGCGACATTTATTTCCGAAGTGTATATATCAAGCTTAATTTCAAGCAGCAATATGGTGTGCGAAACTGCGACTATGTACCTTCCGCATGCTGAGAAGCCGCTGCTTGTTTACAACTTCACATATAAAAAGGAGGGTCGGCCGCTTACTACCGAGCAGAAGAGGCGATTGCTACTATAAGGGGGATGCTGATACTGAAGCAAGAAAAAATGCGGATCAGGAGGTACATGTGGGTGCGGCTTGCCTGGTTGAGAAGAGAGCGAGCACCATACACTGGTAATATTATTAGCAAATTGTCTTGCCAGTATTAGCGATGAGACGCGACGCTTCTCCACTTTAGTTATTAGGGCCTCGTTGAAGGTTGCTTTGTTCATTTTAGGTGAACACGATGCGCGAACCAACACGATGCGCGAACGAAATCACGGTAGTACATGTTTTCCTTGACGCGCGCGCCAGTTCTGCCGAGAAAAAAAAGAATTCCGCCGAGGAGGTTCCGTCGAGATGCGCAGAGAGCAGGGCCATCTGGTGGCAAAAAAAGAACCAAAATGCCACGTGACCAAATGCCACGTGACTTACCTGAACTCTGATTGGTGGACGCGCCGCGCGACGCGTTTTTTTCTACTCCGAGCAGCAGCACGCCGCGGCGCGATTTCGTGGCGGATCATGCTGGGCACGCGTCAAAATGACGCGCGCGTCCCACCATCCGCGCGTCAATCGCGCCTGAAATCGCGCCATGCGGTTCCGCCTTAAGAAGTACTTTTCCTTAGCAACCTTGTTTTTTACTTTTATATCTTTTCCAAGGGTTTTTAGCATTACAAATGCATAAGGGTTACGCTGCTTTATACAAGCATTTGGAAGAAGATGTCTTATTAATCAATCAATCGCTTGACCTCCCAAGTAACCCAAGGCTTATCACTACGTTTTTTTTTTGCAGGAAAATGTTTGCATGGAACATGTGTATCAACCAACTGCTTTAGTGTGGAGGAAAACGTATCCCATAGGGCATTGCAATCTGCGGACTGAGCTAAATCACTGAATTATTGCAGGAATATGGCAAGATCGTTAGATAATGAAACGTAATTGCCTTTCTAAAAAAAATGTACCTTCCTTGGGTGGTCATGTGCACATGAGAAGGCGACGATCTTAACATGCGCCACAATGCAGTCATGGTCACTAATACCGGGAATTACGGCGTTATCGGACACAAGCAATGGCTGGTTTGAAAAAGCAGATCTAAGGCAGAAGAGCTATTCGGACCACACCTGGTAGGTTGAGTAACAAACTGATAAATATCATTGGTAACTATTGCCTCACGGAATGCTGTAGACAGAGCGGAAGAATTAACAAGGACAGGCTTATTGTGAACCCACCTCACGTCAAGCATATTGAAATCACCACCAATAACATAGTCATTATTTATTGTAGAAGGAAACTCGGAAAGGGTTCTGAAGGTCTCGGGCGATGTGGAAGCGAAGCAACGGTAAAAGGAGCCAACTGTCAGCAACTGCCCACTTTTAAAACGGATATTGCACCAAACTGACTCGGGACAATCAGTTGGGATTAACACGGGAGACGATTACAAGCACGAGTCAACAAGTGGAAGTACTCCGCCATGCGCATTACGATCGCAACGGTAGACGTGAAAACCAGGTGGAAAAACTTCGGAACTACCAACAGATTCGTCGAGCCATGACTTCGTACCTATAATCACGTGAGGTCTGACTGAAGAAGTCAGAGTAGCAAATTCATCAGTTTTGTTTTTTACACTTCTGCAGTTCACGATTAAAATGGTGAGCTCTGAAATTGGATGACCGGAACGTCCCGTGCACACACATTGCTTTGAGGACTGATTGTTCGGGCACCGCCCCTTCTAATGATTTTTCAATTCAACAACAGTATCCTGAGTATCATCATAAACGTAGCACTTCTTATCAATGAGTAGCTTATCGCATCGAAGTTTGAAAGAGCAATTCAATGTTTTTGCATAACTTACAAGTTTAGATCACGCAAGCCTGACGTCAAGGCTGAAATCCTCACGGATCGCAAAGTTATTACCCTTGAGCATAATTTCATACACCTTAATTCTTAATCCAATCACAATCAATCATTATTTTGCTAATCAGTAATCATCTCTTTACACGGCTTCACTTGCTTTGGTTTGCTTCCGGCCTTCTTTCAGTCACGTAATATTTTCTGTATAGCTCACAACGCAACCTTGAAACAGATCTAATGCTTTCGCTTAATAAGCCACACACAAAGGGATGTACCACAAGGAATACTACACCAGACGCACAAAGTAAAGCATCTCATCATGTGGTAGAAATATGCCTGGAATATAGAACTCGCCTCAAAGCTCCTCTTACATCACTATACCCAGTTCATACGGCTTTAAGAAAAAAACCAACCGCCTCATAAACGTTGCCGTTAACATTATCGATGGTGTTATCAGCATATCTCAAAATTTTCAGTACCACTGGGCCGCGCAACTGGCCCACAATAGCAAGCCTCCATAGAATGCTGCTGCCCGTCCGCGGGAGCCCAGGAGAAAAAGCGTCTAGAAGCGTACGGTGAGGGGCTAGTTGGTATGGCATTACGAGATCCAAGAAAAAACTGCGCAAAAAAAAAGGGACAAGACAAAGAAAGAACCACACGACACGGGCGCCCGTGTCGTGTGGTTCTTTCTTTGTCTTGTCCCTTTTTTTTTGCGCAGTTTTTTCTTAGAAAAAGCGTGCCGTGCGCAGCCGGCGGGCGAGGAGGAAAGTACCGCGAGGAGGAGAGTGTCCCTACTTTCAAACTATCGAGGGGTTTTACACTCAGCCATACTACAGTGACAGCTATCGCCGCTTCCAGCATTTTGCGCCTGTTAAGAATGGCCCGCTGAGGTGCAAGTTTTGCCAGCCAGTTGCGACAGCGGTGTCAACTTTTCTTGGAAAGCCACGGTCATCCTCTAGCCATATGGCGTCACTAAGTCTACTGTGTCCGCAGGACAATGCGTCACGTCCGCCACTCTGCGTCGCGGGATTGCCGAGATGAGTTCGACGAACCAGGCTTCATGACGGAACACGCCACCGCCGATCTGGTCTGCCGCGAGCGGGCGAGTTGCCGAGGGAACGTATTTGGAGGCTCCTTCCCACGCGCCTTTCAACACGCAAGACAATAAAGAACCGGCGGCCGCGCTGCGGGGGTCAGCTCGGGGAATAAGATCCGCCTTTCCTGACGTAAGCCCCGAGTTCTGCGAAGACCGTCTGACGTCGGTGGGGACCGTGAACCTGTGCGGAAGTGTGTGTGTGTGTGTTTGTGTGTTCCCGCAGAGAGGCGGCTCGTCTACGGTGCCTGGTCGAACGTTTCCCTCAGCTTGGGATCGAGGGAGGACCGAGTGTTTATAAACCGCTGTTGTGCGGCTGCTCAGTGTACTTTCTCTCACAGTCATGCTAGACTGATGAACTGCAACGTCCTTATGTAGATACTGTAAAGAAACCCATATTCCTCGTTCTCGATGAGAAGCAGTCCTTCCCTTCAACAACGTCCTCAGCGTGGATAAGTTGGACGACGGCATGGGCCAGCTACCGTCTAATTCATGCCCGACTCCAATTTTGACAACTGCTGGTTACGAACGGTGGGATTGACCTCACAATCCTCATACGCCATACAACGTCCTACTCTGGCCGCCGTTGAATACCTCATCACTGCCCTCCTACATCGCCCGTCTTCTTCTCTTACGTTTACTTCTGACGTTGACCATGTGTCGTGGCTAAAACTCTACTTCATTAGCAGTACTGACTGATTTTAGAGGGCGCCGTGACGGCAGTCAGTCCGCCGGGAGTAATGAGCACGCCATTGAAGGACCGCCTCGCTCCGCGAACAGAAAGAGGACGGGACATGGTGCGCGAGATGCTGTCAGCCATTCTGCGGTAGCAGCAGCCTGTAAATGTTGTAATATGCGGTCTCTCTTCCCCGTGTACTCGTGAGTCCCCGTGACACTATTACTGATTTTGTGGCGACGCGCAGCCTTCGACTCGTCTGCCCCGGCCATTGCCCTGGCGAAGCACGGCTGCGTGCTGCACTGCGTGGCCGATGAGCAGAGCCGCCACCTCGGTACAGAGTAAAGAACCAACTTTAGAGAAGGGAAACTGTACCTTCGGCAGCGGTTCGAAAATAAGCAGCGGCAGCGCATGGAACTTACTTGGGTGGAAGCCAGATAACGCTGCTTAACCCGGTAGCGGAAGAGCTAGGCTACATAAATATGCAGGGCGGCAGAAGAAAGGAAACGTGGGCAGAGATTGAGGAGCAGTTACATAGAGAACAAATAGGGGTGTAGGCGGTTACAGAAACGCACCTTAGAGACGCAGAAGAGCCGCCAGTTATTGATAATTATGTTTGGGAAGGGTGCAGCAGAACTAAGTCGGAAAGAAAGGGAGGGGGAGTCGGAATGCTCATCCATCAGGGAGACAAATGGAAAAGAGTAAATTCACAATGTCAAGAGCATCTTTGATTATCAGGTACAATGAGTGGGAAACTTGGCTGGGCGTTACGTATTTGTGGACCGGAAAAATTGCACTGAGAAGAATAAAGAGTTAGTGGAATGCATAAGCGCTGATATTAAGGGTTTCGGTAATGGTGCTGAAATCGTCCTATTAGGTGACATGAATGCCCACATACAGGATTTAGATGGCTATACCGATAATAACGGGAAGTCAATGCTAGACCTTAGTGAGCAACATAAACGCGTTATCGTGAACACAGCGCCTAAGTGTGAAGGGTAGATCAAGTGGGAAGTGGGAAACCGGCAATCAACCATTGATTACTGTCTGATGACAGAAGGAATTCATGATAAGTTGAGAGAAATGGTTATTGATGAGGAAGGGCATAGCAGCATAGGGAGTGACCATAAATTCATCATTTTAAAAATGTTATATATAGTTGGGAAAGAGATCAAAATGGCCAGTCCAAATTTGAACGCTGAACAAATAGCAAATATAGTCACTAGAGTTGAGGAAGAACTTGGCAAATTGCCAAGTAAAGAGCGGGAATATGGTGAGCTTCTAAGTGTAATAACGACAGAAATACGGAAAGAGAAAAAACATGTTCGTTGGAAAGGAAAAAAGAAACCGAAAAGCTGGTGGAACAAGGAGATACGAGGAGCGATCGCCGAACGGCAGAAAGCATCTCGAGAGCACAGGCAGGCAAAGAAGGCGCAGTTGCCACAGGATGAAGTAACCAGTAAATGGGAAATATACCGGGAGAAAAAGTATATGGTTCAAATACTGGTGCAAGCAAAATTAAAAGGTGAAAGTGAACGTTGGTTGTCAGAAATACGTGAGAAAAAGAAGGCCGCACCTAGAATATTTTGGAACCACATAAAATTATTAGGCAGGAAGTCAACAACAATACAACATATCCTAGACGAAGATGAAAACAGACTGGAAGGAGAAGCGGCAATGAATTACATCCGAAAAGTAACAGCCGAATCTTCCCAAGGCAATGACGAGGTTGTATTTGAAGAAAAAAAGATCAAGAAAGAGACCCAAGTGGAAAAGGAGCTGGTGCTGACGAATTAAACTGGAAGAAAGCGGAAGAGAACATTCCTAAGCGCACAGTCACAGGGCTAGACGAGGTTCTCGTTAGGCTTAGAAATGAACTAGGACCAAAGAGTAAGGAAGCTCTGGTGAAAGCAGTGGAAGAAACTTTAAAAGATAGACGAATACCAGACAATTGGCGACAAAGTAGAATGAATTTAATTTATAAAGGTAAGGGGGAGACAGACAGAATTCACTCGTATAGGTCGTTGACCATTACATCGGTGATATACAGGCTAGCAATGCAGGCAATCAAATTAAAGCTTCAAGCATCGGCAGAGAATAATGGCATTTTGGGAGAGCTTCAGAATGGCTTCAGAATAGGTAGGCGTTTGGATGATAACTTGTTTGTTCTTATTCAGTATATGGAAATATCAAAAGGAGACAGCAGACCGTTGTATGTGGCCTTTTTAGACATTACAGGAGCCTACGACAACGTAGACCGCAACATCTTGTGGGATATTCTGGAAGGGGAAGGCTTAGGTTACGATTGCCTACAGCTTTTGAGAGAGATTTACCTAGTAGGTAACGATTGCCTACAGCGTTTGAGAGAGATTTACCTAGAAAATACCGTTTGCGTTGAATGGGAAGGGATGAGGAGCGAGGAGAAAGTTCATATCAACAAGGGACTGAGGCAGGGGTGCCCTTTATTCCCGCTGCTGTTTATGATGTACATGGTGAGGATGGAGAGGGCGCTAGAAGGAAGTAATATCGGGTTTCAGAATCAGAATCAGTTTTATTTTCCTCAAGGAAAGGAAAAATGGACCCCAGACAAAAAGCTGCTCATTGAGCAGCTTGACGAGGCCTGAGGCCCTACAGGCAATGGCAACAGCTGCAAAACAGCAGTGTATGTCGTACACCGATACAAAAAAAAGCAACTCGAGAAACAAACAAAAAAAATTACCGACGATTACGTTACTTCCTAATGCGAAATTTGAGCGCAGCAAATAAGCTGTTTCACCTTTTCGATAGATTGAGGCAAAGAAATCGAGCAACACATGTATGCGCTATCACAGAATTTTTTTATTATTTTTCACACGTATTCCTTTAACAAAGACTCCACTAACAGTTCTTGACAGTCATGAAGGAAGCTTTGTGGTTGGAGAAATAGACTGATATATGTTCGACTTGGTACACCAATGCTTGATTCTCAAAGACGAGATCTATACAAGTGCCTCGCGAGGTTGTCACAGCCGTGGGACGCGTTACGAGCGAGAGGAACGGGATGTTCTCCCGCATAAGTGTTAGGAAATTGCTGTTTGTCTTTATGTCAACATTAAAGTCCCCTACTACTAACATCGGTGTGGATCGATGGACGGTTAATGCGAGTTGCAGGAAGTGCACGACGTCTTTCGTGAGTGCGGTAGGGGCGAAGTAGGCAGCTACTACCAGCAAGATAATTTCGCAGTGGCGAACGGCAGCGGCAATTTCGGCTCGGGCGGTGCACATATACAGATCCGCCGCCACCGATCTGGCTCTCTGATTGCCACCGCACAGGGCGAACGGCAGCGGCAATTTCGGCTCGGGCGGTGCACATATACACATCCGCCGCCACCGATCTGGCTCTCTGATTGCCACCGCACAGGGGTTGCATTGGAGGAGGAGCGAAGAAAGGAATTAAGTTCGAGCCGGCGCTTTGACAACCGGAGACTCGCAGGAAGAGGGGGGAGGGGGGCGGCGTGTACACCCAGCGGCAAACGATGGGGGCAGAAGCGCGCGCAGCAAGCGGACAACACGATAAAGGGAGGAGGGAAGAGATAGCAGCGACTGACTGATGCCGCTGACGCCGATAGTGAGTCAACCCCAGCTGCGGAGTTGGTTTCAGGGACAACGCCGCCGATGCCGACACAAACAATATGATACCCTCGCATCCGCAGCGCTAAGAACCAGGTCTAGCCGTGGGAAGGTGGTCACGTATTCGTCGACGTGCCGGGGCCTACGTGAAATAACCGGCGCGTCGGCGACTGAAGAGCACCCTATCCGCCACACAAGAACAGGGGGGGGGACCCTTTCCTCCTCTTTCTGCATGGCGGCGACGGTGTTCTATGCAGTCACGTTATCTTGACTCTCTAGCGGCGTCAGCGGCATCCAGCGGTATCAGTCGGTCGCTGCTAGCGCTGGGGGGATGAAAGGGGGGCGGAGCTGGTTACGAGGCCGACGACAACGCCGACGACGACGCGAAACCCAGGAACGGACGCCAAAGAGCTGCGCTCTAAAATAAAAGAAAGGAACTGTTCGCACCGAGCTGTGAAGAACGAGAAAAAAATATTTACATATACATACACCAATAACAAACTAATGTTGTACACTGACATGTTATATTCACACGTACACGCGCAAACATCCGTAGAAGTGGCGCGCATACGCCCCTACATATACATATATGTACACCTACATATACATTCACATACACACGCGCACATGGCATATGTACACATACCATTCAAGTGCACACATGTATAACTTCAAGTTAAATATTTTATGAAGAATGAACTATTAATCTCATACAAACAGGTGGGTACAGTAGTAGCAGTAGCAGTAGTAGCAACTCCCAGGTTTATTTTACGCGGACGACATTGTGTTGCTAGCTAATAAGCAAAGTGATTTGCGACGTCTGGCTAAAATCTGTGGACATGAAGGCAACAATTTAGGTTTGAAATTTAGTGTTAGAAAATCAGGTGTTATGGTATTCAATGAAAACGGTGAACAGACAGTGGAGATACAGTGCCAAGAAATACCTCGGGTAACAGAATATAAATACCTTGGTATATGGATAAACGAAGGCAATAGATATCTGGAAACGCAGGAAAAAACCATAACAGTAAAGGGGAAGAGAAATGCAGCCATAATGAAGCACAGAGCGCTATGGGGATACAATAGGTAAGAGGTCCTCCGAGGTATGTGGAAAGGTGTAATGGTTCCAGGACTTACTTTTGAAAATGCAGTTTGCTTTAAATCAGGGGTACAATCAAAACTCGACGGGAACCAAAGGTAAGTGGGTCGCCTCGCATTGGGCGCTCACGGGAAGACTACAGATGAAGCTGTGCAGGGTGATATGGGCTGGACTACTTCTTAAGTGAGGGAAGCTCGCAGTAAAATTGAGTATGAAGAACGGCTGAGGAATATGGAAGAAAGCAAATGGGCTGGAAGAGTGTTTAGGGATCTCTACAGGAAAAACATTGATTCACATTGGAGGAAAAGAACTAGGAAGCTTACCAGCAAGTATGCGGCCTGTATGGTGGGCAACACAGCAACAAAGAAGGTCAAGCGGAAAGTCAGAGAGGCTGAAATAATCTCATGGGTGGCGGCAATGAAAAAGAAACCTGCCATGTGTAACTACTTAAGAGGAAGAAACGAAATCAAAAAAGAAACCATTTATGATAACTCAAAGGGAAGCTCATTACTTTTCGAAGCGAGATCGGGATGCCTTAGAACACGCACTTATAAAGCGAAATATAAGAAGGAAGAAGAAGCATGTGCTTGCTGCGGTAAAGCTAGGGAAACGACGGAGCATGTTTTATTAGAATGTGAAGACGTCTACCCAGCGGTCGATTTAGGCACCACTGGCCTCCTTGAAGCCCTTGGGTTCAGCGGGAGCAGTGGTAAAGCAAACATTTCTGTAATAGGCATTAGTAAGAGGCGATTGGAGGATTGGCGGCAGAAAAGTAGGGAAACGACAAAAGACGGAGACGTACAAAAGCACAGTTCGCAATAGGGGATCAGAAAATTTGGGCGTGTGTGCTTCATAGTGTTTTTTTTTTCTTTTTTCATTGTTTAACCTAGGTAGGACATTAGGCAGTATAATAGCAAGAGCTTGGTGGCGCAACCCACCGCCCCGTTCCAAAGGGGACGCTCATAACATCCATCCACCCTGCGGAAGCCCTTTTTTTTTTAGAGCAAAATCCAGTATGGCCGCTTTTTGCCGGTAGCGTACGCTGGTACGCGCCGTGCTTGCCCTGCCGGCTATGCGGCATGACTCAATGCCTTGGCTGCCGCATAGCTGGTGCGTTCTAATTACCAGGAAACCAAAAAGCCTCTACTGATGCCCATACAAACAAGCCACAAGTGAGTGAACAGAACGTGCGACTTTATTGGCAGAAGACAAGCAGTGTACATTCTCGTGCAATAGCAGAAATAAAATTTGCATGTCGAGATACGCTGGAATCATTGACGCGAGCCCGTAAACGGCTCACCGTCGTCGTCGCGCATGGCGGTCTGGTAACGAGCGACAACCAGCGGCGCAAGCAGATTGGAGTGGGTGTCCCACCTGTCTCCAGCGGCAGTCGCCGTTAAAGATGAGCAACTTACATTGCAATGCTATCGGGTGACGCAGGCATCTGCTGCCACAGGCAACACAGCAACGTGAACTACCCAGCATTTTAGCGTTAATTCCTTTCCAACCTGCATGTTTCTTTTCTTTCGGGGGCCGCTAATGTGTGGCTCACACTCGGTGTCCCACTTTGTCTCAATATGGACAAGTCGATTTCGTGGGCATCACCTTCGGCAGCCACTTTTGCGGGCCTTTCCACCCATCTGGCTATCAACTTCATACACGTCGGACCATGTAAGCACATATGCTGGTCTCCGTTCGTGCTTAATCGCAGCCGAGAAATGCCACAGGACAATTTGCCCATGGCTGCAGCAGAAAAGGGTGAACGGGGAGCACGAATCACGGTGTGTGTAAATAGGGAGTCTGTGTCGCTGTGCAGACTGCAGGAGCAGATGCTTACTTCGAGAGACTGCTTTCCAATGGAACTGACCAGGCCGCCACATCAGAGAAGCATGACACGGCGACCGTAACCAAGTGAGATAACAGCGCAATTAAACAGCAATCAATCACCACATAGGGTTCACACAATACATTATACTGTCACGTGGTAGTGAAGTATAAAGAACACAGTAGCAATACTGTGGTAGACGAAACTTTTATTGGGCGAACCTGTGCCCTCAAAAGCAGGCTACACTCAGAAGAACGATAGCGGCGAACCCATTCGGCAAAAATCTGATCAGCGAGTCAAGCGCGTCGGCTTTTTAGTTCAGTCGTCGAATGTTCCAGAGTAATCGCTGGGACCCGCGTGCCTTCCATAAAGTTCTACGCCATTCGCGTCGCGCATGCATGCAATCAGATTACACAAGGTTCGGCGACAACAGACAGCGGATGGAACCATCGATAACATTCCAGAAACTTCCGACACATGCAAGCGCGTCCTGCACTGTGCGATAACATTTGTTCGGCGGTGAAACATGTCGCCCGATAAAGACAAGTACACCTGTCAATACCCCCCTCTTGAATATCGACGCGATGCTGCAAACAAATGAAAGTAATAATGAAGAAAAGCACTCGTAGCAAAGAAAACAACAAAGTAAGGAAGTTCGTCAGCGTCCGTAAAAGGGTTTCAGGCGCACCACGTGGACCACTGCACATCGTGCGCGGCGCCGCTGCGAAATGCCGTCTGGCACGACCTCACAGTCCAGCACGCCAATACGTCGGATGACCTTGAATGGTCGGAAATAGCGGCGTAAAAGCTTCCCGCTCAGTCCTCATCGGCCTATAGGGGTCCAAACCCAAACACGGTCGCCGGGCTGGTACTCGACGTAGCGTCGTTGAAGGTTGTATTGTCGGCTGTCAGTCCTCTGTTGGTTCTTGATCCGCAGGCGGGCGAGCTGTCGGGCTCCTTCGGCGCGCAGAGATAGGTGGCGACGTCAAGATTCTCTTTGTCGCAGACGTGCGGCAGCATAACGTCTAGAGTAGTCGTCGGATTCCTGCCGTAAAGCAGCTTAAACGGTGTGATCTATGTTGTTTCTTGCATCGCCGTGTTGTAAGCAAAGGTTACGTACGGCATGACCGCGTCTTACGTCTTGTGCTCGACGTCGACGTACATTGCTAGCATGTCTTTGAGGGTTTTGTTCAGGCGCTCCGCAAGACCATTCATCTGCGCGTGGTAGGCAGTTGTCCTCCTGTGGCCGCCGTCGCACGCAGTCAGTCCCCCCTCCGCGACCGCGCCAGGGCCCTGTAATGCCCCAATTCCGTCGTCCGCCGCCGCCGCCAGCACGCCCACCCGTCACCCAGCGCACCTACGCGAGGAAGACGGACATTTTGCACGCCCCCGACCACCTCCCGCACTGTTACCACTGCGGCGAAGCCGGCCATGTGTACCGCCAATGCCCATACCGCGACCTGGGATTGCGAGGCTTCGCCGTCAATGCAGCACGCCCGAGGGAAGGTGAACGTCCTCGTGACTTCGCCGACTACCTCGCCGCTACTCAGTGGAACCCTCAACGACCGTCCCGTTCGCCGTCACCAGGCCGCTGCCTCTCGCCGCAGCGCCGTCCACACACTGGCCCCGCCCGGGGCCGGTCCGTGAGCCCATATCCGGAAAACTAAAAGCAGCAACCGATGGAGGTGCGGTTGCTGCCCGTCGAACTGACAAAGATCCTCCGCCGCTTACGAAGAGACTACCTCGACGACATAAGGACACGCCGCCGTCCCGATGAAGTCTGGCCGGAAGCAAAGAATACGCAAACGAAGGACCACCTGACGACGCTACGTACCAGCGACAGGTCAACGCGACGCAGCCGTGATCCGACACCAAGGCCTAACTGTAACGCAAGACAAAGAACCACCGACCTCGACGTGCTTCTCGACGGCCACGCAGTCACGCCTTAGTAGACACAGGAGCCGATTACTCCGTCATGAGTGGACCCATCACCGGCCAGTTGAGGAAAGTTGAGACTGCATGGGAAGGCCAGTCAATTCGGACAGCTGGAGGAGACCTCATAACGCCGACCGGAATCTGCACGGCAAGAATTACCATTCATGACCCGACTTACCCTGCCACCTTCGTTATCCTCCAACAGTGTTCACGAGACCTCATTCTCGGCATGGACTTCCTGAACCAACACGGCGCAATCATCGACCTTAAGTCGAAGTCGATAACGCTGTCGGAAGATCGAACGATACCGCCGGAGAGCTCTCGTAGTCACCATGCCTTAAGCGTGCTCGAAAGTCAAGTCAGCATCCTGCCTCGCTCCAGCAATGTCATTTTCGTCGGCACCAAAACACCTGCCGACGTAGAACGCATCATCGAGGGGACCAACGTCTACTGCTAGACCGTGAAATTTGTGTCGCAAGAGTGATCGCTCGGCTGCGCGGAGGAAACACGAAAGTGTTGCTGACAAACTTCAGCCAGGAGTTCAAGCACATCAACAAGGGCACGACGATCGCACACATTCAGGAAATTCTGGAGACCAGCAAGGCGTTCGTCCTCTCGGATTCTGCCGCATCTACCCGGACGGCCGTAGTTCTCGAGCCAGACTTCGACATAAATCCAAGTCTCCCCGTGATTAAGCAGCAACAGCTCAGAAGTCTGCTTCGACGATACAGACTGCTTTTCGACGTCATCAAGAATTCGACAAACACCAGTCGCAAAGCATCGCATAATAACCGAAGAGTGCGCTCGACCACTCCGCCAGAGCCCTTACCGAGTTTCGACGCGAGAACGCGAAGCTATAAGACAACAAGTCGACGAAATGATGTGCGACGACATCATCCAGCCGTTGAAAAGCCCGTGGGCGTCTCCTGTTGTCTTAGTGAAGAAAAAGGACGGAACCCTACGTTTCTGCGTCGATTATCATCGACTGAACAAGATCACGAAAAAGGACGTGTACCCCCTCCCACGGATAGACGACGCATTGGATCGTCTCTGCAACGCTAAATACTTCTTGTCAATGGACCTCAAGTCTGGCTACTGGCAAATAGAAGTCGATGACAGGGATCGCGAAAAGACCGCCTTCACGCAGACGGCCTCTACGAGTTCAAGGTTATGCCATTTGGACTGTGCTCGGCGCCTGCAACGTTCCAACGCGTGATGGACACGGTTTTAGCAGGATTGAAGTGGCAGACCTGTCCCGTTTACTAGGATGACGTCGTCGCCTTCGCCGGAAATTTCGACGGTCACCTGAGGCGGCTTGCGACAGTACTAGAGGCCATCAAGTCATCAGGGCTCACTCTGAAGCCGGAAAAGTGTCGCTTCGCTTACGATGAGCTTCTGTTCCTAGGCCACGTAATCAGCTAATCTGGTGTCCGCCCAGACCCGCAAAATACAGCTGCCATCGCACAGTTCCCGCAACCCATCGACAAAAAGGCAGTGCGTAGATTCCTTGGCATGTGTGCCTACTACAGGCACTTTGTCAAGGACTTTTCACGCATCGCTGAGCCGTTGACACGTCTAACTAAATGTGATGTTGAATTCAAGTGGGAAACGCCGCAGTCCGACGCATTTGAAGAACTCAAACGACGCATGCAGTCGCCGCCGGTACTTGCGCACTTCGACGAGTACGCCGATACAGAAATCCATACTGACGCCAGTAGCCTAGGCCTCGGTGCCGTTCTAGTCCAGAGGAGAAACGGAGTCGAACAGGTGATAGCTTAAGCTAGCCGGTCGCTGTCAAAAGCGGAAGGTAGCTATTCTACGACCGAAAAGAAATGCCTCGCCATCGTTTGGGCTACAGCCAAATTTCGCCCTTATATATATGGCAGGCCATCAAAGTCGTCAGCGACCATCACGCGTTGTGTTGGCTAGCGAATATAAAGGATCCTTCAGGACGACTGGCGCGGTGGAGCCTCAGACTACAAGAATACGACATCACTGTAACCTACAAGTCCGGACGAAAACACTCCGATGCCGATTGCCTATCACGCGCCCCCATTGACCCGCCGCCGCAAGATGACGAGAATGACGACGCATTCCTTGGAATGATAAGCGCGCAAGACTTCGCTGAACAGCAACGGGCAGACCCTGAACTAAAACGCCTCGTCGAATATTTGGAAGGGCACACCGACATTGTCCCCAGGGCATTTAAGCGAGGATTATCTTCCTTCACGCTTGAAAACAATCTACTCGTGAAGAACTTCTCACCAGTCCGCGCCAACTACCTTCTTGGGTTTCCGTCGGCGCTGCGTCCAGAAGTACTGCGCGCCCTACATGACGATCCGACCGCCGGGTACCTCGGCTTCTCCCGGACGCTATCGAGGATACAAGAAAGGTATTACTGGCCGCGCCAAACAGGCTACGTCGCCCGTTATGTCAAGACATGCCGAGACTGTCAGCGACGCAAGACACCACCGACAAGGCCAGCGGGTCTACTACAGCCGATCAAGCCTCCTTACCGACCTTTTCAGCAGATCGGGATGGACTTGTGGACCGTTTCCGACATCAACTTCCAGAAATAAGTGGATCGTCGTGGCGACGGACTATCTCACCCGCTTCGTTGAAACTAAAGCTCTACCGAAAGGCAGCGCAGCCGAAGTGGCGAAATTTTTCGTCGAGAACATCCTGCTGCGACATGGTGCTCCAGAAGTCCTCATCACCGACAGAGGAACGGCTTTTACAGCAGAGCTCATGCAAGCCATTCTGCAATACAGCCAGACAAGTCACAGGAGGACAACTGCCTACCATCAAGATTAACGTGGAGATCATTAAGGAAGATAGCTAGTTGTGTTTCACATGAAAGCCCTTTACAAAAACCATGTTGAGAAGGATGAAAAAAGTTTGCCGAGTCTAAAAAGTTCATGATATGCGAGTATATGACATATTCCATGATTTTGCAAGGAACACTAGTTAACGAAATGGGGCGGTAGTTTAAGGGGGAGTCTTTGTTACCTGCTTTGAATACTGGAACGACCTTTCCCACTTTCCAATCATCCGGTAAAGTACCTGTAGACAATGACTGCGTGAACAACAGAGTGAAACATGCCGTGCATATATGCTTAGTATTCATTAGGATCTTAATTTCGTCTACACCAGAAGAAGTACATAATTTGTTTTTTTCAATGATTGATAGTATACCATCTATCGAAAATACAATGGGTGGCATATGTGATGTTATGTTAGTAGGTAGTGGAAAGTCTAGAGTGGTAGTTTCTTTTGTAAACACGGAAAAAAAAATGGAGTGTTGAATATATCAGCGCACTCGGCGTCCGTGGCGGTGTCGCCTGCTGCATTCGTCACGCTGATGGTACGAGTTTCTTGGGGATTTAAAATGTGCCAGAACTGCCGAGGATTTTGAGTAAGTAGCTGTGGCAGGTCGACATTATAAAAAGATTTTTTAGCAGTGCGAAGGGCACTCAGGTAGGCGTTCTCTGCCGTGTAGTATTTTGACCAAGCCTCGGTGCTTCCAAGACGCGTGGCTAGCCGGAAGCGGCGTTTCTTTTGGTTTTCAAGCTTCTTTAAAGCTCTGGTGAACCATGGCTTATGTTGGTTAGTGTGCATAGTTATTCTTGGTATATGTTTGTTTACGAGTTCATTAATTTTATCTTTAAATAGTGACCAGTTTTCTTGAGGCGAGTGCATATGGAATAATGTCTCAGAAGTTGAAAAGCAGTCGCCTAACTCGTAATTAATAGCTTCGTAGTTCCCTTTATCATATAGGCATATAGTTTTGTTGGATTTTCGTTGTCGCATGGGTTGAAAGGTGAAGGTGGCATGGATTACTTTATGATCACTTACCTCACGGAGGTAAGTTATGGATGATAGACTGTCAGGATGGTTGCTTAGTTTAAGGTCGAATACATTAGATGTGTCTTTTGTAACCCGCGTAAGCTCTAGCACAAGTTGAGTTAGACTGAAATTAAGACACACATTAACAAATTCTTTAGCAGCTTCATTGTCTATGATTAAAGCACTATTGTTAGTCCAGTTGATTTACGGAAAATTAAACTCGCCGAAAAACAGGATTTCTGCTAGGGTGCTCAAGATGTTATTAAGTTTATGCGAAAAATCAGGAGTGTTATGTGGTGGTCTGTAACAAACGCCCAAGAGAACAGTCTGTGGTGAAGCACAGCAGATTAGCCATGGTATTTCCAAGTCAGTCTCAATGGTTGCAATCGTGCACGATAAATGGTGATGCGCGGCGATTAGCACACCACCACCTCGTGAGATTTCGCGGTCTGTCCGGTAAAGGCAGAAATTCGGCAAGTCAACAAGAACCTCAGTATCGGTAATATAGTCAGTCATCCAGGTTTCAGTTATTATCAGTAAATTACTGTTACACGACAACACGAGGTTAGACAGAATATCGCGTTTAGGGACGAAGCTGCGTGCGTTGGCAAAGATTACGGAAAAATAGAGGGTAGCTCGTGTCGATACCGTAGGGCAAGGGGCTTTCCCGCGTCGAGTTTGCTGCTATTGCAATTCTTTCACACTCTGTGTGCGTTCATCGAAAACATAGCGCTTATTACCCATAAACAGAGTTTTAAAGAGCACGGAGTAAGGTGCCGATTTGCTTTTTGCGAATGAAACAAGGTGTCTGCGGGCCAATTGAACAGGACGTGTAAAATCCTCGCCAACGCTGAAGTTTGTTCCTTTAAATTTACGGCCGTTAGAAAGAACAAGATATTTTGTTTTATGAAAGGTGAACTTCACTATTATGGGGCGCGGTTGCGATTAGCTGCACGATTGCCCAAGCGGTGCGCGCGCTCGATTTCTTTTGGGTCAAGCGTGATGCTCATATGTTTGCGACAGTGGTCAGTGATTATATCCTCCGATTCCGCGAACGACTCTGACCCTCAGGATTCATCAATACCATAAAAAAATTAGATTGTTGCGCCGAGAATGATTCTCGGCATCATCAAGACGCGCTTCCAGCCTCTGCATTGTGTGTGCTGCACGGGCAGCATCACTCTTCACGCTTTCTATATCAGAACGCAAGGGGATTAGATTTTGGTAGTGGGTCTCTAGGTTCGTCATGCGCACGCTCAGACCGGATATTGCTTTGTCAGTTGCTAGTAACTGAGACTTGAGGCCTTGAATCTCGGTGTTCAGTTGCGATTGACCTGCGGATAGGCTCTTAAGTTCTTTTAGTACGGCTTGACTATCAGGTCCAGGGTTAGTTTCGATGTCACCCGCCAGCAACAATAAAGAGCTAATACATCGCAACACTGAACAACAATGGAAAGGCAGCAATGTGGGCCCGGCAGCTGCAGTAGAAAGTAATCAAAAGACTATGATTTACTAACCTGCATGTAGAACATCAGCGGATTAGCGTGCTGTGTTGAAGCACAGCAGCCGGGCCCACAAAACGCCTCCGTGCGCGCCTGCCCTTTTATAACTGATAGGCGAATTGATGTCGGTGGCGATAGGTATTCCGGCCGCGAGTCGAGTGACGCTGCCGGGAACAGTGACGCTGCCGGACACAAGAACGATGTCAACGGTCTGGAAGTGATGCTGGCATTCATTGGGTGGTAGAAAACAGTTGTGTCGTAGTCGACATGCCAGGCAGGATGCGATTGCGGTACGTCTAGAAAAACCATAGCCAGGGCAGGGAACAGAACATGGATCATCGTGGGAAGTGACACCTGCATGTAGAACATCAGCGGATTAGCGTGCTGTGTTGAAGCACAGCAGCCAGCCCATTAAGTATCAGCGAAGAATCGGTTGACCTTTATGTTTGGATGAGGATGAATGATTTCTAACGAAAATGGGCAATGAAAAAGCTTGCATTTAGAGAAAAGAATTACACTTGGCACAAATGAAATTGACATGGCCAGGAAGCTGAGTAAGGGCAAACTGACGGAACTCTTTTGGCCAGCGTCGTCCGTGCTTGGTCAGAAGTTGCAGGTGCATCTGAAGACGAAGAATTTCTAGAAAGTCCTTTTTTGAGTTACCTGGTTGACTCAGCCAAATGTCCGTGCTGGTGGAATGGTGGCTTAAGCTGTTTTCAGTCTTGACACAGTCCTCTGCAGACTTGATATCTCCTCCAACTTCTTGTGCATGCGCTTCTTTGTTCGTGGTATAAAAGCCTTGCAAATTCGGCTCCAGCCCCTTCCTGTTGGGGTAGATAGGAGCTCCTGTGCTGATCAAGATGTGCTTGGCATAGACTCTATTGGGGCACAACAGTGACACATGAGATACAGCACAGATTAGGCAAACTCGTGTAGCGCTTTCTTTTATGGTCGAACCAATTATACTGAACCATAAATATGAACACACATTCATATCTGCTGCAAACAAATGACGTATCTCAAGACTAGCAAGCCAATACAGCATATATCAAGCATATTATTTCTGAACCAGGTGTTTACCTTGTAGTAGCAGCCAAAGTCCACCCACTGGCCTTGTTGTAGCAGGCAGTAGCTTCTGTTTAGTGCGTGGAGTGTGTTGCTTTATAGTGGTGCCGTCCTCATTACTGCATGTCCGGAACAAATTTTGACTGAATCAGAAATTGAAAAAGCACAATTTTGCAATATGAAATGCAAAAAGGTGTGACATATATATTGTAATGGTTTGCGACTACAGAACACATGCAAATGTACACTGTCTGTTCTAGGGTGCTGAAGCAGCATGTTAAATAAATATTGCTATTGTCCATAAAAGTGATGTCTGCCTAACTACAATGCATGCTAAAAGATTAAGTATTATTAAGATCACAAATGAGAACATTTGTGCGTTCATTTATACACTAGAGATCACACTGCTGCTTCCACAAGCAAATGCATGAAAGTCATGAAGCTCTTAGAACAGATGCATTATTTTTTTTTTGCACGAACGTGATGCACCGCTTCACTACTGTAAAAACAAATGCCCTACGGTAAACCAAACTGAACAGCAAGAACATTTGAAACCAGCAAGTAAGAAATATGGGTGAATTATCATGCTTGCAACTGTTTAATACATTAAATTGTGTACTTTCGCTTGATTTTACCAAATGATTATTCGGTTGTGTGGACGAAAGAAGTTGCCCGCGGACTCAAAAAAAAAGTTTTATATGTATATTGATAAGGCTACTCAGTCACCTAAGGCAACTGCTACAATAAGATGAAAAATGAGACGCGCGTTCCGATATCGCTCTTTCTTTCCTGATTGTGTGTGTATAACGACAGCCTCGCAAGTAAAGGTTTTAGGAAACAGCAGCTGAGGATCCTGACTGCCCATATGTAATGCAGGATCTAGTTCGTTAACTTGTCTCCGCCTGTAAGTTAATGAGACGGATATTATATAACGATTCAAGCAGCGGTGTTAAACGACTCACCGTTATTGCCGTTGTCAGCCTCAGCAGAATGCAGCTCCCGTTTCGATGCAGACGTGTTCCGAATGGCTCACGACCCAAACCCAACTTTCGGGCTTACATGTCTGCTTAAACATGTCACTTCACCCCAAGTTAAATAACGCGAGACATCGAAGTGCAATAAACAAGTTTTAGCAACAGAGAAGCAACCAGTTTAAGTGTACGAACGAATGAATCCGTGCCGCCGTGAACTCGAAAATACTGGTAAAAATTTTAAATCCAGGCCAGAGGTCACGTGAAAGATCGATGATGCTGTTCGCAATAGACCTCAGACTCTGCCCAGGCGGCGCTGCGGAAAGACCCGTCACCAGCGCCCCCATCGGAGCCTTGGCGCGAACTGAGTAGTGCAAGGAGAGCTGTCCGCAAGCGAAGGTGCATAGGCCACAATGGACCCTTCTCTTTCGTTTGTGTTGAGGCACGGTTTCCTAAAAATCAAGGACCTGGAAAGCGTCTTCCACCCATCCACGCTTCGGAAAGGAAGCTCAGCAGTGCGAAGTAAGTGTACAATATAAAATAAAGTCTCAAATGTTATTTCGGCGTGCTGCAACTCGCAAGTACAAGAGAATCAGGTTTGTTTATAGGCATATCAGCATAAAAATATAAGCATTTCAAATTGGTTCATATTGAATATGTCCTGAACACAAGACTCAAGTATCTCCTACATTTTTATGCATTTTATCGTAATGTTTTGTCTCGCAATTATTTACAGAAAGTAAATCCTTTTATAGCCTTTTCCAGGGCAGCAAACGGAAAACGTTTTCCAAGGCAGCAAACAGCGTGCGATCATAACGAAGGAAGCTTCCTACAGTGCCTACGCGCTGCATCTTTCTTTCTCGCAGGAGCTACAGCATCGCTCGTGCCGTAATTTGAACTTTTCGCAGACGCTGAGCAACAAGCGCGCACAAATAAATGTAAATAAACGCGACATTTTTTTTTTCTTTACACACGTGCGTTACTTCGCAATTACTCGTTCAGTGCTCCTACAGCAACTTCATTGCTCACATTTGAAAAATGCGCGTCGAGTAGGCTCAGCACATTGCGAAGCGTGCTTGTTGTATCGGCGCAGGACATACAAAATACCGAAAGTAGAAATGAGCTCGCGATACAACGATGCTCTAGAACAGGATTTTGAATTCACAAACGAACCAAAATGCTTGGTTAAGCTGACCTGCCAAATCTCTCTGTTCCACTTGTTGAGTCAAGCGGAAGGCGGATGTCTGTTAAAAAGTGGAGATATCGATGGCACAAAGCAAGATGGTTCGCAACGTTGTTTTTTTCTGTTACCAGCGAAGTGGCGGCTGCAAATTCTTGAATTTTCGCTTGGTTACCACGGTCCTCCGTCAGGGCTACGCAACACAATTACAGAAGAACAAAATTGTCGCACTTTCTCATGTGAACCGCTGTGTTGTGGGGAATGCAAGTAATCCGATTACCCAACAGGTTGAACTGCCCGTATCCAGCGCTCTCGCGTTTCCTCTTCATACGATCGCGATGGAAATCGGTAAAAATGAACGTTGTTATTCCGTCCTTCACGTTCATGGCAATTTACAACACAACAGTAGCGTCGATTGCGGCGTTTCTTCGTAGCACGCGGAGCTATCGCGGTTGCCGTCGTTTCCGCCATCAGTCAGAAAAGTGAGCCAGCAAGCGCTTTATGGCAGTTCGTCGGCGCGTCCGACTAGCGTAGAAATTCATAACTCTCTGTCTGGGCGTTAAATGCGCAAAACACTCGCAATATGGACCAAAATCTAGTTAAATCGTTGTTTCGCAGTCGCTAGCTGCATAGGCAACTTAGCAAGGGAGTCGGGCTTCGCGCTACTCAATTACTGCCTCTTCGCACCGGCAGGTGGCGCTACGCGTCTTGCAAAACTCAGAGTCTGACGTCCATTTGCGTTTATAGTGACAAAGAAACAACAAACTTACTAACAAAGAGTACAATAGCTTATTAGCAATGATAATTTTGCCCTCTTTCTTATGTAACAAAAATGCTTCGGTAATTGTAAGAGAAAGTTTGTAAAATAAAATTGCGCTTATTACGGCACCTCTAGCGGGAAATGCTGGAACCATATTGGAACTAACGTAAGCATCCCGAAGTGAACCTACTATGCCGCTTCTGTTAGCAGCGGTGCGCGGTCGATTTTTTCGCCCTCTGTTTGTTGGAGAGTGTGCGGACTTCGGCGTCACCGCCGGTGGCGGCGAGGAGGCTCGAAGGACGCACGCAGCGCCGTTGTGATCACCTGCTGCCGAGGCAATAAACCGCCGTCCTTTTTCCATGTTGGGATTCGTACCTCGGTCAAAGCAGCATCCCACTATTTTTACCTGATCATTTATTTATTGAAAGTAACTGTTTCCTGTTATGAGGAATAGCAATTATATTTTGCTATAAGCACCGTTCGTATCTTGCAGGGCATTGTTTGCTTTATGTTATCTTGATATGCATAAAATAAGCTGATGATGAATATTTAAGCCGCCAACTGCACAGTATGCAGTGTCGAGCGGCACAATTTTTAGAACGCTTAGAAATTGGGACACGTCAAACTGGTGCCATCTTGTTCTCGCTTTATAGTTTAATAAAGTAAATTGCCCAATTAGACGCGAGAATAGGAGTTTTGCCTTTGTAAGTGATTTCACAGTCACTATACGAAATGTGCGTTAAGAAGTTGGAACCACGAGGTGAGGGAAGGATGCCGTCTCTGCGCCGGGGCGTGCTCGGGGTCAACAGACAAACACGCCACGCTCGGAACGCACACAAAAGCGCAATATCCTCCGGAAGCGCCGAGGCAGCCGACACCTAATCGCATAGGATGATGATGACCGACAAGCGGTGGTCTTTCTTTTAACGGGCAGATGTCGGGCACCACAACGTCGCAGTGAAAAATTGTCACGCATTTTTCTTCTTTAATACATTAGACCTGTGGGTTTAACGTCTCGATTGAAAAAGAAAATAAAAACTCGTGCAGTCCCAGAGGCGCCTCCACTACGGCCCTGGCCGCACCCACGGCGAGCTGGCATCTGTCGCCGCGGTCGCTTCACTTTTGAAGCAAGATGCGATTTCTCTCACGGCCTCGCACGGTTTCTTGCGTTCGCGAAAAAGAGACGCGTGCATTTGTCGTGCCAGCAGGCTTGCTTTTATGCATGCATAGTACGCACCGTTCTGTGAGACGCACCGACGAAATTTTTTTGGAGGGAAAACACGTCTGCGCACCGAGAAATATGGTATACTAATTTGCTGTTTTCAGTGAAGCAAAGCACGGTTCTATTTGAACATTATCTTTGCGCTTGCGTTGTTTCAGAACAATAGGCGCTGCTGCCGTAAAACAATTTTCTCCTTCAACAAACGATTCTCCACGCCTGAGTCCGTGTCGTTATGATGGTGCGACACATACCTGCCTGCAGTTGCTTCTCGTACACGAGCTTCTCCGTAAGCCATATTCTTTCACCAAATGGGTTCCACGCAAATTTAGTTGAAATGACATAATAATGACATTCGATTTGATATCCGAAAGTGATTTTTCTTTAGTATTCGTATTTGATTGGAATTGGAAATTTCACAGATTGAACACCATTACTTCTATGCATTTGTCTGGCACATGTGCAGATGATGTTTCACCGTCTACAGCGGTCTTGAGCCTCATAGCTAGTTCGCCCTTTTCCCAATCTTTTCCGTTTTCTCGCGTGCTCGGCGACGCGCCGTACAGAGAAAGCATTGTTCACCTCGACAGAATGCGCCAAGGGTATCTCCAGTGGGATTTCTGTTATCATAAATAAATGTTCGCTCCGGCGGAACCTTTCGACTCTGTATCAACGCCAGTTAGGTGAGGGTGCTGCCGCGCGGAG
The DNA here is from genome assembly GCF_023375885.2 of Dermacentor andersoni. Taxonomy (NCBI): domain Eukaryota; kingdom Metazoa; phylum Arthropoda; class Arachnida; order Ixodida; family Ixodidae; genus Dermacentor; species Dermacentor andersoni. Next base: position 181,346,276 of record NC_092819.1, read on the forward strand.
AGAGAGGAGTGCCTTCCGATACGGAAACTACTCGCGGCCTCGCTGCCATTTCAGCCAGATACTGCGCTGCCCGTGGCTTTCCCGCATAGATACCGGCGACGCACGTGAAGGCTTAGCTGGGCACACCACCGCATTTGTCGCACAACCTTCGGCACGTGAGTAATGGGAAGGCCCCTCTCCTCGCCATGCTTGTACACGGCGTTACGTTAACGCCGCGCTTGTGCAGAAAAACCGCCTACTTTGTTGACACGTACGTAAACGCCGACGGTATTGCAATAGCACGACGCCTTTGAAGAACTGCGATTTTCTCTTCCGGCCTCATCGCCGCAGTACTGTGAGAAATTATACCCAACTAAGCTCAAAGTCGGACGCCCGAACCTAATATCGTAATTCACCTTCACAGAACACCGCCTATCTTTGTCCTTCCAAAGGCATCAAGAGTCGGCGTTTGCTATCAGCGAACGCACTCGCGTAAGTGTGCAGGCCAGTCGGCGATGTAGAGCCGAGAACGAAAGTTTGTGAGCCACTGTTAGACATATGACATAAAAAGCTTATTTACAACGCCAGTACGCTAATGTAGATAAATGGTTGTTTAGGGAAGGCTACTACAACGGCAGATCTATAGCAGCTCTAAACGTCGTTTGCTTGTCGGTCCATCTCTCGTTTTGATTATGACGTCATGACACCCAGTGGCGGACCAACTATTTCTCGAGTAAGAGGTGGGCAAACCACAACCTATTCAATATGAGTTATTTTTTTCTCATATTGCTGCATCTACTAACTTACTTGCAGCATACACCTGCATCACCTTTGGGTCTAATGACACAAAGGTAAAGGCCAGCCGAATAATACATGCATGTTAAGAAATGCATCTATTATATCGTGCAATAAAACCAGTTAATTCATTGCCGGTGCATGGGTTTTCTTTTTTGCACTGCATGATTTCAATTCTTTCTGTTTAAGCAACATATATGAAAGTACAGCTGGTTCAGGAGCATTATTATTCTACTAACATTAATGCATAAGAGCAGATGAAAAGACACAGGTGCACATACATAAATACATTCAAAATTTTTTGCTACCACATGTAAACAAAAATGTAAGCTAACTTGTAGATAGCAGATAGCTATGGACTTATGGCCTTATACACTCTTTGTAGACTTGTCTATGTCTGTGTCTATAGACTGCCTATGTATTAATGAAAAGTCAAGTTTGTTGACAAACAGTTGCAGAATGTCATAGAAAAAAGTGTATAGCATTATAAAGTTCTGTTTTTGTAGACTGAAGTCTATAGAATGTCTATAGACTATACACATTTGTCTATAGACATTCCATAGACTTCAGTCTGCAAAAGTAGAACTGTATATATAGTTCTACTTTTGTAGACTGAAGTGTTAAAAATGTCTATAGATAGTCTATAGACATTTGTCTATAGAGATTCTATAGACTTCAGTCTACAAAAATAGAACTGTATAACCCTATACACTTTTGTCTATAAACATTCTGCGGGCATTTGTCTACAAACGTGAATTTTCATTGATCTATAGATAGTCTATAGACTCAGACATTTTATAGAGTCAGATATAGAGAAAAAGTGTATAGCCATAAGTCTATAGACAGTCTTTAGACTGGTCTATAGGAATAGTATATAGTCTATAGACATTCTATAGACATTAGTCTACAAAAGTAGAACTTGTCTATAGACAGTATATACAGTCTATACACTCAGACTTTTTATTGACTAGTACATAAAAAGTGTATGGCCATGAGTCTATAGAAAGTCTATATGGACTCAGACTTTTTATTGACTAGTCTATAAAAAGTGTCTATTGACTAAGAATCCCTGGCTCCGGACAGGCTGCCATTGGAATATGAACCTGGCAACGTTTAACGCTAGAACGTTATCTAGTGAGGCGAGTCTAGCAGTGCTATTGGAGGAATTAGAGGGCAGTAAATGGGATATAATAGGGCTCAGTGAAGTTAGGAGGCCAAAAGAAGCATATACAGTGCTAAAAAGCGGGCACGTACATACGTCCTGTGCTACCGGGGCTTAGCGGAGAGACGAGAACTAGGAGTCGGATTCCTGATTAATAAGAACATAGCTGGTAACATACAGGGATTCTATAGCATTAACGAGAGGGTGGCAGGTCTTGTTGTGAAACTTAATAAGAGGTACAAAATGAAGGTTATACAGGTCTACGCCCCTACATACAGTCATGATGACAAGGAAGTCGAAAGCTTCTATGAAGACGTGGAATCGGCGATGGGTAAAGTCAAAACAATATACAGCATACTGATGGGCGACTTCAATGCCAAGGTAGGCAAGAAGCAGGCTGGAGACAAGGCAGTGGGGGAATATGGAATAGGCACTAGGAATAGCAGGGGACAGTTATTAGTAGATTTTGCGGAACAGAATAATATGTGGATAATGAATACCGTCTTCCGCAAGCGAGATAGCCGAAAGTGGACGTGGAGGAGACTAGAAATGAAATGGACTTCATACTCTGCGCTAACCCTGGCATCATACAAGATGTGGACGTGCTCACGCACATCAAAAAATATGTATGAGAATTGTACGAGAACTTCTCTACGCTATTATTGCTCCGTAGACTCAACAATGTCGTATGTCACATGTGTACGAGAGGACATCGTCACTGAACGAGATCGTTCTCGTATGGGTACATTAAACGAGATTATTCTCGCATAGCTATGCTTGACGAGATAGTTCTCGCACGTCTATGCTCAACGATATCGTTCTCGTTTGTGTATGCTACATGAAAATATTCTCGTTCAGCTATGCAAAATGACACTATTCTTGTTTAGCTGCATTCTACAAGTGTTCTCATTTGTGTTGAATGAGTTCTTTTGTTCATGCAATATTTTTGGTGAAGTTCCACACAGTAACATCTACTGCCAACATTACAGCGAGTTAATTTCTATCATGTGAGTCGGCCGATGTGCCAGCTCGGAGACAAAGAGGACACTTTTTAGGGCCCACAATTAACACAAACCATCTTTATTTTGCATCCCGAAGCATGGTGGCCAGGTGCTTGTTCAGGTCCTTCAGCCTCCTTGCCTCTGTATCCACGGTGCTTGGTGTTTTTGAAACAAAGTGCTCGTATGCCTCTGCAAAAAAATGTAAACAAAGCAGCCGGCACTGTTAGATTCTAACAAGCCATTGGAACTGACATGCACAATAGGTGGCTCCACTGCATAACTGAATGGGCTGGTTCTTGCATGATATTGAGTAAAGCGTGAAAATCTCACAGAGAAACAGGAAAAAGAAAACACGGAGGCTTACGAGTTTTTTACCTATGTAAATTGATATATGAACATTAACCACAGCAGTTGAAAGCAAGTGCTCGTCCTCGCATTGTCTTGCTCCTGTCTCTGTTAAATGTTCGTGTTTTACAAACAATATAAATGGCTGCAGAATTGCAATACAAGACCACAGAAATAGTCTAATACTTTTCCACAAGTATTTTACATTAAATGAACAAGTATAACAAGCTCATGCAAGTGAATACACAGATAGCACAGCTCTTTGCTACCGCACTGCGGAATATGCAGACGGAAAACACTGCATAGATGCCAGTGCAGAATTGTTTATAGGAAAGATTAATGCACCTTTAATACCACTATAGAAACTAAATGATAGTTTTTGTTAGTGAGCTAGAGCACAGCACTAAATATACGCATACAGCTATGCATGCCCCTGATGTGTAGATGTAAACTGTGTCGGCCCATATGAGAGATCACCTCAATACAACCCGATCTTACCGACAGCCCATTATATTCGTGCAGAAGAAGCACTGTGTGATAGGCATTACTCCTTTAACTTCGAAACACTTTGCAATCCTTATGAAAACATGAGCTAGCAGGACAGGGTCTACTTACTTAGATATGCACCAAGTTTTTGTGGTGTCAACGCTGGCTTGGCCTCACCACCTTCCTTTAGCTTTCGCATACATATTTTGCTCGTAACACTCCTGTGGATTAATTCATGTGCCTGCCACAAGCATCGGGCAATCTCCCTGGCAAACGTGCTGTCCGTTTTGGCTTGGTTTACCCACATCCACTTACTAGCACAAATAAATAACCCATTTCGATTGTGAACCTACGAAAGATGAAAATTGCAAGAGATTAGTTACTCAAATAAAAAAATAGCATATATGCTTTCAGAAACAGTATCTTTTCCCAAAATAATGGATAAAAAAGGTAACAGTTATTAAGGGAAACTAGGTTGCCAGACACAGTGATGGCACTCAAGGATAAAACTAAGATATATGCAAAAGGTTCAAAGTTTACATCCTGGCTGTAGGAAAGCCCTAGTCAATGAAGATTCACTGATAATGGGCCAGGGACAATTCTAGCTCAGAAGATTCACCACATTTAATCCCACAGTCAGCGACAAGCACCTTTCGTACGGGATATACTAGATTTTCTTTACATTTGAGAAGAAGTTTAGGGAAGCAGATGGGAACAGTAGAAAACCACAGTAAAACTTCTTGCATCCTTAAGGAGCTGCTTTGTCTGAGCTAGAAATCTTACCCTTGAGGCTGAAAAAAGTTCTTGCAGCAACCCAGTGAGCTCAAATTAAACACGCGGTGAAAGAAGGGGTGTATACAGTAAAAGCTCATTCATTGAAATTTCACAGGACTGGACCAAAATTCTGAATTAACGGAATGTTGAATTATTAAGGGTATGAAAATAAAGAACAAACGTTCACACAAACACACTTTTATACTGAATTAATCCAGAAATCCTGTTTCTATTTCACACATAAGCAGTATGGGAGCTGCAAATGTCAATTCACGACTGATTATACTGCTCGTAGTGGCAAGGGCCTTGAGGAAGTACTCCTCTGCAGTGCAGTAATAGCACAAGACTTGGTCACATCTTTTATCAGAAACGTGCTATTCGCTACCACGGGTCCATCCCGATAATTTTTTCACCATTGAGCTGGCTGTAACAAATTGTTCTACAAACTCAATGTAACTGGCTGATCGGATGCCAGCGTGCAGGCCACAGTACAATTATTGTCCTCGATAGCCATCATGTTTGTGAGACTGCGTGCATGCACCAAGTCACAATGAAAGTGCTACTTGCCACAGTTCACCGCTGCGAACGAAACCGTGGTCATGATCATCACGACTACAGAGTGTGACTATGCAGTTCTAAAAGGCGCCAGCTGCGCCCCGCGGCTGGCGACGTAGGCGCGGAGTAGGTCAATCGCGCGCGCCAGTAACCGAACGAACACGCCGAACAACCACCTCCGATCGCACCCCAGCATTCATAGTAGCCATGCCACGTGTCGCATTCGCAGTTGTGCGAGCAACATGCATTGCCGATTTATCTGTTCTTGCCCTTTCGCTTCTCACTTGATATTGCTGGGAAAGCAGTCAAACTGGATAGTTGTTAGACACTGGCGGTCATCTCCTTACCTTCCTTATGAATTGTGCGTTAAATGAGGCTTTTTTCTTGGTGAGAGTTCTAGTTTAAGGCCTAAACAAGCTCCATGGCAGTTTGCATTTAAGGAGTGTAAGCATCCTCTGAAAACATGTACATGAGGAACACTGCAGAAAGAGCACTTTAAAAAAAGAACACGAGTGTATTTATCACCAAGGCCAACCCTTGTGTCTTCTTAAATATTTATCAAAAGTCAAACTCAAAACTGATACTAAGGTGCAAGGTGTCCATATCATATTACAGTAGAACCCCGCTGTTACGTTCCTCACTGCTGCGTTTTCCCGGCTGCTACGTCGTTTTCATCCGGTCCCGGCATAGCTTCCATAGGATCCAATGTATAAGGAACCCCGCTGTTACGTTGTAGCTGTGAAAACGTTCCTGCATGATACGTCGCAACTTAGCACCGCGAACCCGCCTGGGCTAAAGTAGACAACGCGCTCCAACCGCCATTTTGGCTTTTGACGAGTTTTGGCTGGGCTTGGCCGGGCTTGGCTATGGAACTGGCTGCAAGAAGCCGCACGCCAGTTCGAGAGGCCGCATGAGGCCGCCACTAAGTGGCCATTCGTGAAAAATGATTTTACTATCATCACTGTGATTACGGTCACCGCTTGGTTGTTGGACGGGTCGACTCACGGAGGAAGGAAACTCGGGAGAGGCCCTGACGTCACTCTTTGTGAAGCTAAAGTGAAACCGGAAGTTGGCGTTGCTCGTGGCGTTGCTCCGCCTATCGGGCCTGCTCTCCTCTCTTGTTTACGTTTCTCCCACGCCGCGCTGCTCGGACGCGCGTTCTCCGCAGCAATACTAAACAATCGTTAGCACGTTAGCATGATTACACCAAAGAGGGCAAAATTTCCCGCGGATATTCGTTCGTCCGTTGCCATTGCCATGGCGCGGTGACGACAAGGAGCACGAGCCGCATGATGCCGGGGAGTTGCCAAATCCTAGCTTTGGAGAAGCCGTCGCGGCTTTGGACCTCCTCCGCAGGTACGTCGCACCTCACAGCGACGCTGACAGCAATGCGGCCTTCCAGGGTATTGAGAAACGTGTGGCGATTTATAGCGAGCGAATGAAACGGCAAGCCACCATTCTAGACTTTTTTAAGTCCTAAGCGCACTCTGTGGAAATAAATTGTCTACAGTTGAAGCTGCACTTTTTTCATTCATTTTCGGAGCTTTCCTCACTGTTGCGTTTTCCCGGCTGTTACGTTTTTTTCCCCCGGTCCGGTGAAAAACGTATGAACGGGGTTCCACTGTACCTTGTGAAAGCACCGTGGTGCCTGGATATTGTGGGACCAACTCGGACGCGGAGATCAGCACTGATCAGCAACACTGCAGTCTGTTTACAGCTTTTCTGCAGGCCCAGCCACACCTGCATTAAAACAAGTGAGCTTGGTGTCATAAGAGTACCGTATTTACCCGCATAATGATCGCACTTTTTTGTAAAAAAAATGGTCGCAAATTCAGATGTGCGATCATTACGCCGGTTAAATTTCCCGCAAAAAGAATTTTTTTATCCCGCGTTTGCTGCGAGATGGCAACAGGTCAACAAATAGGTGGCTGCCACTGAGTGTAGTGCGGAACACCAAAACAAAAATGGCGGCCGGCGCAGCAAGCTGAACACACCAAATGCGCCGAATGCGATTTTTTTTTTCTCGTGAGTACGTTACATGCATTGAAACAGTTTCTTCCGTATCCGGAATGAATAATATCATTAATACCAGTAAGTCTGTGGCAATACTGTAGCCATGTCCACTATGAGGGGGCAGAAACAGATGGGCGCGCTTAGCTGCCAGTGACATAGAAAGACACGGCGGGCATGCTGCGGAAACTGCGGCATTTGTCTTCACTACTATCCTAATACAGCACGTTTCCGCTAAGGGTGGGCGAATATCTTAGCTGTGTTACAAGTGTTACAAGATTTGTTGCGTGCCCACGAGTGCAGATGAGAAGAATCGAAAGGTGCCTTTTTTGTTGTTCTTGACCACAACCATTACAAAGCCTACACATAATAAAGGCAATTTTGGTTGTAGCTTTTTTGTCATGGAAGTGCGGAAAGTGATGAAAGGAATGAAATCGGGCATCTGCTTAAGAATGTTTGGTGCGTGCAGACTGCTTGGTTTGTCTTGAAGAGTTGTTCGCGTAGCATTCGACAGATGGTAAGCGCGATCATTAATAGCTGGACTTGGCACATGACAGATCGCTGCGGCAAGTTCGGAGTGTGATCAACACAGGAAATAAAAAAAAAATCGCATTTGGACGACAAAATTCAGGGCTGCGATCATTACGTGAGTGCGATCATTATGCGAGTAAATACGGTAAATATAGAAAGTGACACTGTGAACAAAGCAATACTTATTAGGTAAAAATAAGAATGAAATGCTCATATTCGCCCATAGAAAGCTTTAAGTAACAAAGCTTGCAAGATAAGAAAAATGCAATGTATGGGCCATCTTTACAAGAACATTAATCGAAGGTCCCTTCATTTTTTTAGTCCCTTCTCATGCATAGATGGCAGTCGGGTTAAGTAAACTGGGCCAGATTACCACATAGTGTAAGCAAAGGTGGTCACTTTGTGGGCCAATTATGATACCATAGCACGACACGCATCCCTACAGTCGTTTTAATGTGTTCTGTAATGCTAGCCATCTTGTAGGCCCTACAGTGTCAAAGCATCCATAACCCTAACAGCATTACCCAGTAGGGATAACCAATAAGTGTGCACAGCAGCACAACTCAGCATATCTATCAGGAGGCTTTCGTTCCACTTTTACAACTCTCCTCCTATGGCTTCATCCCAATTTTTGTTAATACAAGCTTGAAGCATCTGCACAAGCTGAATGCACCAGGGCACCATAAGAAATACCACATCTTTCTACCCAATTCCATGTTTAATATAAGACTGGCAAGTTCACTATCATGTGTAGAACAAACCAAATTGTTCTGGAATCAAGTAATCTTCCACTACCTGTGAAAAAAAAGCACGCAAGAAAGAGTACGTAGAGCACAGGGGTGTTGATGGATATTAAATACCACTGTCGTGCAGTAGACACTACGTCTGCAAAACAGGCCAATGTATAAATGACTGGATTTGCAACCATGCTAACTGAATGCTCAGGTCATTTCGTGGTCACTTGGTAGTGCAAAGCTCACTTGCAGTATTTTGTTTGAAAACTGTGCAACCGTGGCAATGTATAAGGACCATAGTGCTGGCGAAATTCGTTAAGATTTCCTTATATGTGTGACAGGGAATCTGCAAGTTGGCTCCACCTCCAGTGGACTATCATATAGCAAGACTGCTTATTTATCATTGTAAAACAAGCGTCATAGTAGCCATGCCATGTGTCCTTTTCGCGGTTGTGTGAGCAACATGCATTTTCGATTTATCTGTTCTTGCCCTTTCACCTCTCGCTTTATAGTGCTGTGCAAGCAGTAAAACTGGATGGTTGTTAGACTTATGTCCTGTCACTTCCACACCTTTCTTATGAATTGTGCATTAAATAAGGCTTTTCTTTTGGTGAAAGAGTGCTACTTTAAGGCATAAACAAGTTCCATGGCGGTTTGCATTTAAGCATCTTTTGAAAACATGTACATGAGGAACACTGCAAGAAGAACGCTTTAAAAAAGAACACGAGTGTATTTATCACCAAGGCCAACCCTTGTGTCTTAGCATATTTCTCAAAACTGATACTGAGGTGCAAGGTGTCTATATCATATTACCTTGTCAATGAAGCAAAGCACAGTGGCACCTGGACGTTGTGAGGCCAACTCAGACAAAGAGATCAGCACCAGCACTGATCAGCAACACAGTAGTCTGCTTACACTCTTTCTGCAGGCCCAGCCACATCTGCATTAAAACAAGTGAGCTTATTCTCACAAGAGTATAATATAAAAAGTGACACTATGAACAAAGTAATTCTTATTAGGTATAAATAGGAATGCAATGCTGATATTCGCCCATAGAAAGCTTTGAGTTAACAAAGCCTGCAAGATAAGAAAAGTGCAATGTATGAGCCATCTGTGCAAAAACATTAATCGAAGGTCCCTTTTTTTCGCTTCTGGCCTCCTCGTGCATAGATGGCAGACAGGTTAAGTAAACTGGACCAGACTGCCCCATAGGGTAAGCAAAGGTGGTCACTTCTTCGGGGAGCAGCCTATAGGCTGCTTCTTGAAAGAGTATTAGAAAATGCGAATAATGCATGTATGCATTATTCACAAGAGGCCTTGTTTCTCTGAGAATGCCACAGCCAATCACATATTCCAAATTGACCATTTTAAAATGCATGCAAAGTACAGCATGGCTTTGAGGGTACCCCAGACTACTGAAATTCACAACAGCTAAGTTCAGCAGACACCATAATTAAGCCTCTAGAAGTTGTGCATTTTACTGCAAGTTAACAGAATAATGAGGAAGAAAAGGTGAGGGAGATGGTGCCACTATAGCATAGTTCAAGCTCTATCCCACATCACGTGCAGAAGGGCAAAGAATGCCCAGCTTTCGGTTATACTCGCACCTGTGACCACTGCACCATGTTGACTGACATGCGTAACAAGCAGTTTGTGATACCACGTTATTACATCCTGCAACTGGCGTGACATTAGATATCAGCTTCAAACTTGACGCTATGCTATACTAGGGACAGATAATGAACTGGCTACATTAAAATCTAAAGCAAAAGTGTTGAACATTGTTTACCAAACCTGCCAGCCTCTGCACTTCATATTTTGCAAAAATTCTAGACAGAAATCCTGTGTTGGAAAGACAGCACGCACTTTCCTAAAGCTTTCTCTCAGCGCCCACATTTTTCTATGCATACATTATTAACCATTATTTACCTTGACACGCTGTACACAAACAGCACACTTGGAAAAGCAAAAACTAATCGGGAAAGTTGGCAGGTACCAAATACACGAATAGAACCTAGAAAACATAAATGGCTGTGACCGTTTTGTACGTACCTTGTCAAAGCAGGCAGATCAGATGCTTTGTCGTGCTGTTCAGGCTGCATAGTGCCGCAGTCTCCCTTGTGGTGCACAGATGCCTCCGTCTCAGGAAATTGTGACATCCCTAAACAATAAATGTTCAGCTTATTCTAATCACTGCTGAATCTGCAAACTTGTGATTTAACAACATCGCGTCAAATTGTGGAAAGCTCTCGTACAGCCAGCTACAAGAAGCTGCATCCGCTTAGACAAATAAATATTTCATTCTTACATCACAGGCGGTTATTAAACGTGTCAAAGGCACGAAAACAAACAGCACACTAAACACAAGAAATACAGGTTGTCTTGCGACAACCTATAAGCATCAAAGTTTGCATACCAGCTAAAATCTTCTCACGAGTCAGATCATTTGGATGCCGTCGCGCGTTGACGTTAGCTGTGAAAACATTTGCACAACACATCAACGTACTTATAGAATTGTCTATACGATTTCTTGCTGAGGAATTGCGTACAGAAGCAGTGACATTCCCTGCTTGAATTTTTGTGCCCGTTCAGACCAAGCGATGCCCCGACGCTAGCATACTTCATAACAAAAAGAAAATAAATAGATGAAGCTCTTAACAACATCAATCTCGGGGTAATTTTCGTGAAACGTTTTGCTAAATGTGCACTACGATATCGAACGAACATTAGGGAATCACTGTCACTGTTTTTGTAGCTGTACTAATCATCTTCTGCTGCGCATGACAAGGTATGTACACTACATGAACCATAAGAATGCGCTAGGCGCCCGACTTACCTTCTGAGGCGAGCGCTCCGTCGTGTCCGTTCACGCCGCATCGACTGCACCAACAGTCCGTCCAGCGTAGTGTTGAATTGCGGTGAACTACAGCACGCGATAGCACAACTATCAACACATTCTTCCGTGCACTGTGAGCCGATGCGGGAGCGGCGAGAGTACAACACTTCTCATGAGCCGGGCACAAAGAAAGCGCGTGTGGACCGCACTACGATAATCAACAACGGCGCACCGCAAGAAACATACAGCGAGCTAATAGCATTGCACAGGACCCAGGGCTTAGTGATCGTTAATTCACACAAAAAAGGAGCACATGTTCTCTACCAAGTCTCTACGCACCGCGTAAATATGATCAAACGATCAGTACCACATCGACCGCCCGGGCCGCCGCAATAACGTTTATAGATCCTCTTTAAGTACCACAACTCCTAGCCTATGCGCACCATTTAGCCCGCTACCGTTCACGCCACCGCAGCGCTGCCATCGACCTCCGCGCCAAGCGTCCGAGCGTCGTCTGCTATAGCTTGGCACGGTTATGGGTGCTTGTCGCGGCACTCGGCATTTACATGGTGCTCGCTGAATAAAGCAGCCGTTATTTCTTTCTGTTGTTGTTTAAGCTGAAGTATAATATTTTACAGACACCATACCTGGGGGTGCAGGTCCGAAGAAAGGAATGAGATGAAAAAAAAGTGGGCCTACCCCATTAGCGCGATTTTGTGCGCGACAGCGACGAGCGACGGGTTCGCGCGACGGATCGGGCCGTCGCTTGAACAGATCGCTCGGTCTTGTCGCGCGATCGCTCGGTTTTGCAAATCTAGAATTCGTCGCTCGTCGCCCGGAAGTGCTATGAGCGACTAGCCAATAGCGCAAAGCCGGAACTGGATGTACATAACTCCAGTACTTCCGATTGTCGCACGGAACAAGCAAACAATTGAATTTTTATAGGTGCAAGGATAAGAACCTACTGCAAGACTTTCAGAAATATTTTATGCTGCTTTTTACAGTAAAATACACCAACTTAAGTTAATTAAGCACGCGTCACGCTAGTTTCGGCGCCTATATTGCTGCCCTCATACCGGCAACACTAGGGAGACGTCGCTCGAAGTCATCGCTCGCATGGGGTGCAACTTGTAGGCGACGAGCGAACGCGACAGCCATCTCCATCGCGTCGCTTGTCGCTGTCGCGTGCAAGATCGCTTGCATGGGGTATACTTAACGCTCGGTGACCCACACTTCGCCGGTACTGGCGTCTCCGTGAGCGCAAAACTTGGACCGGACGCAAAAGACCTCGACCGCCAGCCACGTGCACGAGGACAGTGACCAGGCACACGCAGTGAGAAAATAAAATCGGCTACAGCACAAGAAGCGCAAACACCCGCAACTAACGTGCACATGTCAGCAGAGCAGCACCGCTCACTTGGTGCCACGGAGTGCTTGGTGCAGAGCTCGACTGCAGCGCCCTCACAGTCCCAGGAACAAGTCGCGCCTTACTCGAAAGGACGAGTCGTGCCACTGAGAAAGTAATTATAGGTCTCGGTCCGAAATGAGGGGAAATGACGTCTTTTGTTTACTTCGCCGTCTGTGGTTCCGGTAACCGTGATCGCATGGGTAGCGTGGGTAGTACAGGCGTATTATTTCAATGTTCTTGCGTGTTTTAGGCAACCTTTTTCAACAACTTTGCTGACAGTGCTTTCAACAGCGAGGACAACCTGTGGAGCAGCCCTATCAACCGGACAGGGCCGTAAAATCTGTTTGAAGTTCGCAGCACATCGTCGTTTGGTTTGTGAATGTTAGAAGGTGTTCGTGATTCTCAGCGGCGTAATCGACGACAGATTTGGCGTCGAGTGGTGTATACTTTGTTGAGGCTTGTTGTGCGCCGTTCTACGGATGTGTACTGTTAATGAGTGGTGTTGATTGTGCTTCGGGAAATGGTGCCACGCCGGCGGGATTTGCTTTCTTGTAAAAACATCCGTACCGTCTTTGGCGAGTGCTTTCGGAAACTGCTCGCCTTTTGTGCTTGTGTGTGTGCGTGTGCGCGCACGCGCGCGCTTCTGATATGCGTCGAACGCGTAGGAACGTCCGTACAGTCTTTCGTGAGCGCTTTCGGAAACTGCTCGCATTCTGTCTGTGTGCGCGCGCGTGACATTCGTCGTGATTGCGATTTGCAAAGGTGTTTTTCATTTGGTGACTGCGTCCGCGAACGCCAGGATGTGATACACGTTCGTCATTTAAAGACTCTGCTTCAGTGTAGGGCCACTTACATTTTGGTTGCTTGGAGGTCAGCTTTCAACACATGTCAGGGCATTGCAGTGCGCTTAACCATCATTGGCACACGAACTGCTTTGTCATTTCTCCTTTAAATTTAAATTCAGTTTTGTGTAGTATGTAGGCAGATAATGGTCACCAAGTTGCGACGCTCATCTCGTTTTTTGCCACTGCTGTGCACATATGAGGATTTTTTACTAGGTCAAGCTCTCTTAGCAAGTTGTGAAACACTTAGTGCAAATAATTTTTCACAGCAGTAACTGTGATCATGACCACAATTGATCACATGACATTTTTAGGGATTGTTATTGTTATTACCACATTTTCTTATTTATTTGTGACAAAGTGCGATGGATTTTGACTGCTATTTTGGCTATTTGTTCACCAACCTATTACACTGTTTTGTGGTTGTGCTTTTTATTTTTATATGTGGGCATGCATGGCCAATCTCATGCCTACCTTCTACAATTTGACATAAACAGGCACTAACATGCTCTTAGCGGATTTGTATTTGACAGTATTATGGTTGACGCACTTGGCTATTAGGAAAATATGCAGGTTCAAGTTCGCCCATTACTACTTCTGACTGATATCTCTGATGCAAAGCAATATTATTAGGATGTGACAAAGTGCATGCATAATTTGTCACTGATCAAACTGCCTGCAATAAACTTTGCCAACTCGTCCTTGTTTGAAGTGTTTCCAGTGTGCTATAATCACATTGCCAGATTATTTTATTGCATGCACAAACAAACATATAGCATTTTATTATGAAACTTTGATGGTACCTGACTCCTATATTGCAATAAAATCTTAGGCAGATCTACTCTGAACAAAGGATTCATTCTCTGATGATAGCTTTCAACAATATCATGGTGCTATCTAGTGCCTATTGGCTGGTCGAGGAATGCGTCATGCAAAGGCAGTAGTATCGCCATAAGTGTTCATCCGAGAATATGTCCCCAAGTGAAAATCATTGCATCAAAAGTACCGACAGCAGCTTTGATGGGGATGTATATGTGTTCGTTGCATGAAATTCCAGAAGTTGAACTCTGAACATCTTATTTGCTCTGTAGTTTATGCTGGTATATATGTGTCACAATGGTTCAATGTGATCATACAGCACATTGATCACGCTCTTGCATGTACTACAAACAACTCATCATAAATCTCACTGTCATTAATGAGCTTTTGTATGCACTACGACTTGAGTACACACACTTTGTATGCAATTCATAGTCATCCACAAAGGTAAAGTTCCTCATACGACTACAGTGCGTACACATCACACACCACCTCACACATGTCATACATAATCTCGTCAGGTCTACGCAACTCATCGCACACGTGTCATACAAGCTCTACGCATTCTTATCGCAGATCGCATAAATCTCGTGCACTTCGTAAAAGTCTGCGTAGCACATCATACAGATCTCGCTCGTTTTCTACGAGAGTTCGTTCAATATGCATTTCATATCGTTCATTTCTCGTCAAATCTGTGCGACATGCATACATCTCGTTCAATTTCTCGTCAAATCTGTACGACATGCATACATCTCGTTCAATTTCTCATACAAATTTTTCAATAGGAAGGTGCGCTGCAGTGACCATAGGATGGTAAGAACTCGAATTAGCCTAGACCTGAGGAGGGAACGGAAGCAACTGGTACATAAGAAGTCGATCAATGAGATAGCGGTAAGAGGGAAAATAGAGGAATTCCAGATCAAGCTACAGAACAGGTATTCGGCTTTGACTAGGGAAGAGGACCTTAGTGTTGAAGCAATGAACGACGATCTTGTGGGCATCATTAAGGAGTGTGCAATAGAAGTCGGTGGTAACTCCGTTAGACAGGATACCAGTAAGCTATCGCAGGAGACGAAAGATCTGATCAAGAAACGCCAATGTATGAAAGCCTCTAACCCTACAGCTAGAATAGGACAGAACTTTCGAAGTTAATCAACAAGCGTAAGACAGCTGACACAAGGCAGTATAATATGGATAGAATTGAATATGCTCTCAGGAACGGAGGAAGCCTAAAAGCAGTGAAGAAGAAACTAGGAATTGGCAAGAATCAGATGTATGCGCTAAGAGACAAAGCCGGCAATATCATTACTAATATGGATGAGATAGTTCAAGTGACTGAGGAGTTCTATAGAGATTTATACAGTAAGAGTGGCACCCACGATGATAATGGAAGAGAGAATAGTCTAGAGGAATTCGATATCCCACAAGTAACGCCGGAAGAAGTAAAGAAAGCCCTGGGAGCTATGCAAAGGGGGAAGGCAGCTGGGGAGGATCAGGTAACAGCAGATTTGTTGAAGGATGGTGGGCAGATTGTTCTAGAAAAACTGGCCACCCTGTATACACAATGCCTCAAGACCTCAAGCGTACCGGAATCTTGGAAGAACGCTAACATAATCCTAATCCATAAGAAAGGCGACGCCAAATACTTGAAAAATTATAGACCGATCAGCTTACTGTCCGTTGCCTACAAAGTATTTACTAAGGTAATTGTAAATAGAATCAGGAACACCTTAGACTTCCGTCAACCAAAGGACCAGGCAGGATTCCGTAAAGCCTACTCAACAATAGACCATATTCACACTATCAATCAGGTGATAGAACAATGTGCGGAATATAACCAAGATATAGCTTTCATTGATTACGAGAAAGCGTTTGATTCAGTCGAAACCTCAGCAGTCATGGAGGCATTGCGGAATCAGGGCGTAGACGAGCCGTATGTAAAAATACTGAAAGATATCTATAGCGGCTCCACAGCCACCGTAGTCCTCCATAAAGAAACCAACAAAATCCCAATAAAGAAAGGCGTCAGGCAGGGAGATACGATCTCTCCGATGCTATTCACAGCGTGTTTATAGGAGGTATTCAGAGACCTGGATTGGTAAGAATTGGGGATAAGAGTTAATGGAGAATACCTTAGTAACTTGCGATTCGCTGATGATATTGCCTTGCTTAGTAACTCAGTGGACCAACTGCAATGCATGCTCACTGACCTGGAGAGGCAAAGCCGAAGGGTGGGTCTAACAATTAATCTGCAGAAAACTAAAGTAATGTTTAACAGTCTCGGAAGGGAACAGCAGTTTACAATAGGTAGTGAGGCACTGGAAGTGGTAAGGGAATACATCTACTTAGGACAGGTAGTGACTGCGGATCCGGATCATGAGACTGAAATAATCAGAAGAATAAGAATGGGCTAGGGTGCGTTTGGCAGGCATTCTCAGATCATGAACAGCAGGTTGCCATTATCCCTCAAGAGAAAAGTTTATAACAGCTGTGTCTTACCAGTACTCACGTACGGGGCAGAAACCTGGAGGCTTACGAAAAGGGTTCTACTTAAATTGAGGACGACGCAACGAGCTATGGAAAGAAGAATGATAGGTGTAACGCTAAGGGATAAGAAAAGAGCAGATTGGGTGAGGGAACAAACGCGAGTTAATATCTTAATTGAAATCAAGAAAAAGAAATGGGCATGGGCAGGACACGTAATGAGGAGGGAAGATAACCGATGGTCATTAAGAGTTACGGAATGGATTCCAAGGGAAGGAAAGCGTAGCAGAGGGCGGCAGAAAGTTAGGTGGGCGGATGAGATTAAGAAGTTTGCAGGGACAACATGGCCGCAATTAGTACATGACCGGGGTAGTTGGAGAAGTATGGGAGAGGCCTTTGCCCTGCAGTGGGCATAACCAGGCTGATGATGATGATAAAAGTGTATGGCCATAAGTCTATAGACTGTCTATAGACTGGTCTATAGGAATAGTAAATAGATAGTCTATAGACATTCTATAGACATTAGTCTACAAAAGTACAACTATAAGCCTATACACTTGTCTATAGACAGTATATAGACAGTCTATAGAGTCAGACTTTTTATAGACTAGTCCATAAAAAGTGTATGGCCATAAGTCTATAGACAGTCTATAGAAAGTCTATAGACTCAGACTTTTTATTGACTAGTGTATAAAAAGTGTATGGCCATAAGTCTATAGATGGTGGTGGTGGTGGTGGTGAATTGTAGCAACAGGCGGGTTTAGCCTGGCGAACAAGGCCGGCAATTGCTCCGCCTGAGCGTCTCGCACAATACCGCTGAAGAGTTTCACCATATGTCCATCAAACCAGTCTCTCTTAAGAAATCGATGAGGAGACGTGAAGTTTCTTTGCGCGCTATAACTGATCCCTCGGGAAATATAAGGTGTTGCAGGCGCGCATGCGGAAGGTCCTTGTTTTGCAGATTCTTCAGGAGAGTGCCTCTTTCATCTTGGAATTGCTGGCAGGACCACAAAAAGTGCTCAATGTCTCCTGTCTCGTTGCATGCCGTACAGTTCGGAGAATTGATTCGCCCCGTTTTAAATAACCAGGCCGGTGTATTAGCAGATCCTGTCCTTATTCGATATAGAAGTGTGGCTTCCTCTCGGTGCAATCTCTTGGTTACGCAGGGCATATGCGGTGGAACCCAAAGCAACGCAAAGTGATTTCGAATGTCAGATTTTTGCACTTGATTACTCTTTGGAGCCTTGATTTTGGGAGGATGATAGAGCGCTGCGTATGCAAGGGCATCAGCTTTTTCGTTTCCTGAGATACCAATGTGGGAGGGAATCCACTGAAACTTTACTGTGAAGCCTTTGTTGTTGAGTTCTTTCACGATGGCTAGTGATTTGCGTGGGAACTTGAGGGATGACAAACCATGGTATACTTGTTGTAATGCGGCCTTTGAGTCCGTAAGGACAACCACATTCTGCGGAGGCAAAGTCTTTAGTTTGCGCAGAGCAGAAGCTATTGCTACGCCTTCCACAACTGTCGACGAGGCTATACAGTCCAGACGGCCAGACCACGTATATCTTAGAGAGGGAATGTAGAATGCAGCTGCACAGCGGTCTTCGTCGTCTTTGACAGAGCCATCTTTGTATACTTGTAGGTGATTCGGTTAAGTCGTGCTCAGGTGTTCCAGGACTAATGACTTGGCTTCTGCAGATGGAATGCAGCTCTTTGATTGCAATCGTGGTACACTTAAGTTGAATGTGATGTCCTCGAATGTCCAGGGTGGTTCTATCCTTTCTCTCTGTCTCGAGCAGCGCAATCCTAATACGCGAAGCGTGTTCAATGCTGCATAAAAATGTGAGCGCGGCCTGTTACCTATTAGTCGTAAGAGGGCTCTACCGGGCGTAGACTCACTCAATCGTAGTAGCTGGATCATCAGAGCCTGGGAAGCCTGAAGTCGTAGAGGGCGTGACGCAGCTTCGTAGAGCACTTTCTTGTTTGACGCTGGCTGAGGGACTCCAAGACAAAGCCGGATATCTTTTCTGTGGATGGCTTCTAAGCGCTCGTATTGGCTGTCTGAGGGTGACATCAGAGGTAGCTGATACAGGATTCGACTCGTAACCAACGCTGCATGTAGCTGTAGCATCGACGTCGGGTGGTTGCCCCAGTGTATGCCAGCGACTCGCTTGAGCACATGTAGCCTGGGTGACGATGACGCCACAACGTGGTCAACACCGCGGCGCCAGTGTAGCCTGTGGTCTAAGGTAACGCCCAGAAATCGGACGTTGGTGACTTGTCGAATCTGGTGTCCGTCCAAATTCAGCGTCAACCGTGTAGATTTTCTTTTCACTCCAGGAAATAGTACGAATGATGATTTCTCTGCTGATAGTGATAATCCAATCGTTGCCAAGTGGCCCTGAATGGCTTTTACTGCTCCTTGGGCTATTCGTGCGAGGCGGCGATGCTGGTAGCCGGAGACCCATATGCAGATATCATCGGCATATATAGATATCTTCACTGGTGTTCGATGGTTTAGTACTCTTGGGAGGCTACTTATGGTAATGTTAAATAATAAGGGAGATAAAACACTCCCTTGTGGCACACCGCGAAATATACGTATTTCATCGCTCAAAGTGTCGCCAAGACGAACTCTGATGCGACGATCATTGAGGAACGTATGTATGAAGTGCAAGAGATGACCCGTGACGCCTATATCTTGTAACTGGCTGATGATGGCTCCTTGAGACACGTAGTCGTAAGCCTTAGAAACATCCATGAAAACAGCAAATGTCGACAGGCCATCCGCACTGTAATGTTCTATGTGGCTTAGCAGGTCCAGCACATTGTCTTGAGCGCTTAGACGCTGCCGAAACCCAGTCATGCACGATGGTAGTTTTCGACCCTGCTCGACATACCAAGCGAGTCTTGTGCACGCCATCTTCTCCATTAGCTTCGCTGCACACGAGGTCAGTGATACCGGTCTGTACGAGTCCAGAGCTGCAGGATTCTTTCCAGGCTTCAGAACCGGTACCACCCATGCTACCTTCCATAAATGTGGTATAGTCCCACTGGCCCAGACTTGGTTAAAAAATGCCAGCAAATCACGCCGTCTCTCAACCGGTAGGTTAGTCAGCATCTGATTACTGATAAGGTCAGGTCCCACCGCACAGCGACGTCGGAGGCTGCTCATAGCTAGTTCCAGCTCTCTGAGTGTGAAAGGAGCATCCATTAGAGACGACGATAGCGGCGGAGGCGGGTTGGTTGTGCCGGCTGACCTGCCGGAAGAGTATATTTCAGCGAAGGCATTCGCAAGACAAGCGAGTGTCCTAACTTCAATGCTAGGGCTTCAAATGGCTTGTTTGGTCGAAAGTTTCCAGCAAGGTTATTAACGACCCACCATATCCTTGGAACTGGCGTGAAGACCGATAGGCTTGCACAAAAAGATGCCCATTGATCTCTTCTTAGTTTCCTTCACGGAGTAAGACATATAGGAGGTGAAACTCCCGTCAGCGCGAGCGAGCGCGGGCGACCAGATAAAGTCACAATTGTTGCATGCGCCGACGCTACCCTATGCAGTGGCGGCACCATGCGGCGCGTCGCAGAAGCCGCAGCGGAAAAAAAAAAGCAGCGCCCGGCAGGCGGCTCGGCGGCAAAAAAAAAAAAAAAAAAAAAAGCTCCGGCGCTCACTCCGGCGGCGCGCGCTCAAAGCAGACGACGCGGGTGTTTGCTTCAGCGGGCACGCCGTAATCGAACTGCGTAGGTGCGCGCACTCAAGAAAACTGTTTTGTTGTGTGCCCATCAAAAAAAGCAACACATGTGGCAAACATCCGCTAATCTTCCTCTTATCGCCAAGCAGCTAGGGCAACTAGTTTTCGCGAGTCTTAAAAAAAAGAAAAGGAACGGAAACACATGCACGGCGGCATCCTTCCTACGCGCACCCCTGTGAGCACTAGAGCGAGAAACAAGCGGTCGCCCTTTGAGCGATTAGGAACGAGATAGCCATCAGTTTAGCAAGCGCAAAAAGCCGAAAACCGCCCGCCACGGAGCAAGATAGCCCTGGCTACAACCAGAAGCTACGTATCATCTTATAGCGGTCATGGAAAACGCGTTTTATTTTTTACTGTGCTCAAATGGCTGAAGCGTAGCAGCAGTTGCTCTTCGGGCTACAAGCGGTAAAGAAGCGCGCGAGAGTGCCCTCAGTAGAAGTCAGGCGCGCGCGGCCGAACGGGAGCAACACGCTCGACCGGTTGCCCTGGCAACCGAAACGGCGGTAATTTCTTCCCATGCCGCCAGGTGCCGCCAGCATGAAAATATATCCGTGGGCTTGTGACCTTTTCTGGTCGCCGCAAACAGCGGAGTTTCCACTCCTAAATATTTCTTGCTCCGTGGTTTCCTTGTATAACGTCGAATAACTGCGTTAATCCTGTTATATATAGTCTTCATTGGTGGGTCGCCCTTCGTCCTCATCAGCCTCCGTTCCGCTCTTCTACGGGCAGCGCATAGATTTTTGAGCTTTAGCTTTAGATCCCAAAGTCCAAAGAGTCCAGGGGGCAGTGAGCAGGATGCAGCAGTGTGGTCGGGGCTGCACCGTCAAGTGGGCGCTGCGGATGAACCAAGCGGCGGCCACATCCATCCTGCTATGTGCCCTGCCGCTGGTTCTACTATCTCCAGCCAGGAAGCAACAACTCGAGAGACTGCACAGGAGTGCAGTTAGGAGCATCCTCGGGCTCCCCAAGCACTCTCGAATTGCTGCCACACTGGCTGAGGCTGGCGAATGGCCACTGTCGCTGCACATGCTCCAACGTGCCCTTGGGCACATTGACCGTCTGCATCGTGCTCCAGATGGTGGGGCTCTGCTCTGCCGACTGCGGAGCCAGCCACTATCTCGCATGGGGGGCCTCTGTCAGCTCTACGAGGAGCTGATTGTACAGCGACCAGTGCCCATGGTCACACCTCCGCCACACGAGAAGCCTCCAGAGGTGCACCTATCCCTGAATGGAGCATCAAAGCGCCGGACGCCAGCAGCAGCACTACAACAGGCAGCTACTGGCAAACTCCTGGAAGAGCTGGACGGCAGGCTGCTCGTGTACACGGATGGCTCCGTGCTCTCCAATGGCTCCGCAGCAGCGGCATGTGCCATCCCATCTGAGGGCAGGAGCAGGCAGTGCCGACTTCCTTTTCGCGCGAGCTCCACAGCAGCTGAGCTGGCGGGACTCCACCTGGCTGCAGACCTCCTGGCTGAGGACCCCCCGACAAAACCAGTGGCGGTGCTAAGTGACTCACGACCGGCTCTCCAGGCACTCTCCGATCACCATCGACACGGAGTCACTGAGACCCTCCTGAGAGCAAAAATCTCGGCCCTCTCTGCAGTGGGGGTAGCCATCTCCTTCCACTGGCTGCCTTCCCACGTAGGAATCGCTGGAAACGAGGAGGCGGATGTCCTTGCTAAGGCCGCCCACCACCCGACCGTTCCACTCACCAGAGCAGTCGCAGCATCGGACTTCTCCAGGGAGAGACTCAAACAGCTGCTCACATCCAGCCATCCGGATAGCAGGGTAGCTACCAGCCGCGCCCCAAAACTCCTCCCTGAGAACGGCCTCTCGCGACGGGACCGTTCCACGCTCCTTCGTCTGCGCACGGGCTCCGTGTGGACGGCAGCTAGGCTCCATGCCAAGGGACGCATCGCCTCGCCGGCCTGCAGAAGGTGCGGTGACGCCGAGACCCTCGAGCACCTACTCTGCACCTGTCCTGCACTAGCACAGGAGCGCGCTCCAGTCACTGCCACCTACCGACGGTATGGACTTCCGGCTACCTCAGAGACACACCTGCTCTTCCCGGCCCGCTACCACCTCCCAGCGCTGGCAAGCCTGCTTGAATATGTGTACACAAACGGGCTCCTAGATCGCCAATAGACTCCGGCCTCGCACGGCCTCTGCCCGAGCGCCGGCCATCGCCCCTGGATGATGCTGACGTCTGCTGCCTGAAACCAACTCTCCCTTTCCCCCTCTATCCTCTCATCTTTCTTTCCCCGCCTCCATTCCCCATTACGCTGCGCCGTGCTCCCATATGGGCTGCAGAACTGAGCGTATTTTCCCTCTCCAAAATCACGAAGAAGAGCTTTAGATCCGGAGCGGGGAAGTGATCGGGTAGCTTCAGCTCAGCGGCAGCCAATATCTTGCTACGTAGCATGTCCGCGAACAGGTCTCCAGATGATTCGCTTAGGCCGTCCCTGTACGTATCCCAATGCGTCACAGGACAGGATCTTCGGCCGTTGGTTCTATATCCAGCAATGTTAACGAAGACAGGAAAATGATCACTGGCCATTCTATCTTTACTAGTCGTTGAAGATGCGAGGATGTCCGTTGAGTGTAACGTCAACTCAATGACACTGTAAGAGGCCGGTGGTCGAAAAAACGTTGGCTGTTTGTCATTTGCCACACAGAGACCCTCGGTGTTTAAAGCACTAACAATTTGATTTCCACGTGCATCAGTCGCCTTGTCGCCCCAGAGAGTATGGTGCGCGTTGAGGTCCCCACATATAATCCTCGGAGCTGGGCAGCGGCTGCAGAGGTCTCTTATAATTTCTCCCATCGATACCTTCAGGCGAGAGCTCACATACACGGAGGCCACGCTGAGGCTTCGGTTTCCCAGCCGCACTTGTACAGCAGTGACTTCCAAAGCACTGCTGCAAAGGTCTTGTACTGGTAGAACGTAATGTGGTATTTCACGTCTCACATATAGCATGGCGCTTCCGTTCGGAAATGTCGGAATACTTTTGTTTCCATGTGCGACATAACCAGCAATTGATCTGGAACTTGGAAGACCAGCCTCGGACAGGGTCAATATTGGCACAGGCATGTTGCGTAAGAAAAGCGACAGTTCAGGTAAATGGCACGCAAGACCCGCACAGTTCCATTGCATAATAAGTGGCACCTGTGGACGAGATGGTGAACATTGTGTCCTGACCGCATCCATATTGCTAGGTGCTTTAAAAAGAGGCGGAGCTTAGAATCACTGACTCGAGCGCCAGGACTACTTCGAGCATTTCCTTCATCGAGCTCGCCGGCATCTTCTCTATGTGTGATCGTAAGGCCTTGAAGAGAGCACGTAGCACCTGCTGACAGTCCTCCTGTGGTGTGTTTTCTTCGCAACGCGATTGGGGTCGCTGCAGTACAGACACATAGCTTCGCTGTTCCGGTTGTTCAGCAGTCTTCTCGTCTACGGGGCCTCTTTTAATTGATGACTGCTTTAGCCGGTCCGCTGCGCGATGGCACCACTGTATTCTGGATTCCTGGAGAAGGCTTCAGGCTTGGAAAATCAATTTCACTCTTTGAGCTCCATTTGATTTCGTCTGACTCTCTGTGACTTTGTCTTTTTCTTTGTCGTATTTCTCTCATCGTTTCTTGTTGGCCCCAAGATAAACGTTTTCTTACGCTTTATTGCCGCTGCCCGCGTAGGACACTTGTTATAACTAGCTGGATGACCACCACTACAGTTTGCACATAGAAAGTTCTCGCTGCACGCGCATGTTTTGAAATCGTGCGGTCCTCCACATGTCTTGCACCGCTGCTTACCACGGCAGTACTTGGCCACATGTCCATAGCGCTGACACTTGAAGCACCGAGGTGGTGTCTCAACGTAATCGATGGTCTCGTGTCTTGTGAAGCCCAAGTTGATCTTCTCTGGGCGGTCTTTATTGGAGTGAACGTAAGAACCACGGAGCTGGTTCGCCTGGACTCCCAATCGGATTCGGAAATCTGAACGCGTCGCGTGACTCTCCTTGCATGGTAAACACCTTGTGGCTTTAGGCATAGCAACAGTTCCTCGTCAGTGTACCACTTCGGTACTCCTCTAATAATGCACGTGTTTTGCAGGTACGAATTGGGCACTCGTGCTGAGATTGCAGTCCCTGAGATTGACTTGCAGCTGAGAAGGGAATTCACATGCCCTTCTGTCTGTACATCTAGAAGCAGGGCTCCTTGAGCAGTAAATCGGCTCCTAACTGGCGATGCGCCAAGAATTTTTTCAATTTCAGTAGACAGAACAATGGGATTTACTTTTTTCAGGTCGGCTCCTTCTGTGGCAGGCGTAACAATCACTGGGATTCCGACGGTCCTCTTCTTGCGGTGACGCACAAGCCTGAAGCCTTCATCGTCCAGATCTGTGATGTCAACTATGTCACAATCGTCAATAAGCGTAGACTCGTCGTCTGTTTCTGTAGCCTTGTATCGCTTACAGTCACGGTTGCTCTCAGGGTCAGTCGGTGGCCTCTGGCCCGGTGTCAGGTCAGGCGTAGTCATGACGGAGCTCTCGCCGCTACCAGATCGGGCTCTTCTGCAGGCTCCTATCGAAGCGACGGGAGGCGAAGGCCCCCCCGGCCTCCGGTAGGGAAGGTACCTTGGCGAGTCGTCCGACGTCTTCGACAAATCTGTTTGACAAAACGTCGAAAAAATTCAAAACACTAGGGAGTGATAGAGCAGTGCGACTGTGTCGAACCAAACTTCTTCTTCCTCCTCATAAGTCTATAGACTGTCTATGGACTAGTCTAAATAAATATATATAGAGTCTATAAACTTCATAGACAAATGTCTATAGACTGTCTATAGACTTTCTATAAAAAGTTTGTATGGGAACCCAGTGTCCACCCTGGAAATGTCCATACCTTCACTCTTTTATGGCCTTTCACCCTCTCCACAATCGCTTCTTAGCATCTAGCCAGGCTTGAGTCGCCGGCGATAATCACCATTTCACTCTCTCCTACCTCTCCCTGCTTCCCTTTGTCCTTTTCCGCGTGATTCGGACTTGACAAGGGGTATTGACCTCTGCGCTTCTGCCTTTTTTGTGTGGCCGCCTTGAGGTAGGTGCCGCTCTTTCCAGCTACCCCCTCCACACGTTATTGCGCATTACACTTGCTTTGCTGACACTCCCTCTCCTGTCACGTCGGGGGGCTACGTTCCATTGTCACGAACATGCTCGTTCACAATGGCGGCCCTGTTCAGCTTTTCCTCGGCTGCTTGAAGCCTTTTTTTCACTACCTTCTGCGCATCACGCTCCATATTCAGGTCATTGTTGAGCTCTTCGACCTGTTTGACAAGCTCATCCTGGAAAGCCTCGTTTTTCTTCAGCCTAGCATCGACACAACATGGTCTGCGAATTGATTCGATTCCCTCTCCATTCTCATCCGTCCCCTCGTCGGCCTTGAGGGGACGGCACACTGTACGCTTTCCCGGCTTTCTTGCAATGTGTTGCACGGCTTTTTCTAATGCAAATAGCGAAGCCTTCAGATCACGTGCCTTCTAGCAGAAACCGATACGCACAGAATCTAAATCCTTAAAATGCCGCAAAGTAATGGACACTTTGCAAAAAAAGTGAGCTCTTCCTGGCATAGCCCTGAGGAAGCGTTCGGGGCGCTGAGTGTGAGAGAATTTGTGTGAAAAACATTCCCCATCGTCGCCTTGTTGCTACCTGTGCCATCGAGTTTTATGGCTTGAAATTCAGCTTGCGTTGTTTGTTTGGTCTCCTTACGTCGTGTCAAAATGATGGAGGAAGGCTGCATTCTGTTTTCTTTTTTGGACACGGGATGGACTTGCGACTTTTCGCGATGATCGATCGCCAGCGACCAGGTGTAAAGCTCCCTGCACTCAACAACTGCGACCGTGCGTCAGACCCATCGTGGTTGGGCATTTAAAAAAGAGGGTTACGTGAAGAACGTTATGCTCAGTCTGAGCGTCAGTGACCCACAAGTGGTTCTCGTTCAGGCAACTTGCGCCCACACCATTGGATTTGACGTCTGTGGATTCACTCTTGGTTTTCTCTACCTGTGGTGTTGCAGAAGCTGAACTATATGCATTACAATGAAGATTTAGTGCTGTGCAAACTGTTACATTTATGTATTAAAACAAAGCTAAAATGAAGGTCAGCGAGGAACTGGACCGAATGGCTTGAGTAGACGCTAACACATACAACCTGTCGCATCGTCAGTTGTCGAATCTGGCTGCATTCCGTCGGCTAGCCTTTGCGTCATGTTGCTTACTTTTCTCGCACTTGGATTGAAAGCATAGAATGATCGCTGACTTTGCGCCCGATTTTCCAACATACTGCATTTATGTCATCTAACTCGTCGCATCAAGTAGCCAATCTATGTGCTATCGAATGTGGCGTGCGAGACGGTATTATATGATTTTCAAAATAATCGTTAGCAAATGCGGCCCTTGGTTTTCATTTCCTCTCGCAATAAGAACGCATGCGTTAGCTGGCGCGCAAGCACGCGCACGGTTTAGGCCCGGCGGAGCGAGCGCTGAGATCTACGAGCGTCCACACGAAAGCGCGCTCCGAGCCGACGCCGCGGCGCACAGGCCTCGCGGAAGGACTACTTCGCTGCCATTGACGCGCCAGGCCTCTCTATCCGTGCAACGACCGTGCCGCTACGCCTGACCGGAAGTTCGGGTGCATGTGAAAACAGTTGGCACGTAGTCAGGGTGGCTAGAAAAGTTTGAAGGCTGGCCTAAAATTCAAGAAGGGCAGATATTCATACAAAGGACTCATTACAGACCAAAATTCATGACGCATACCTGTTATCAAGTGCTCGCTGCGAATCTAAATCTTTGAGTTACCAAACCGAGCCGTTTTTTACCAACCCCGATGCTCGTTTTAGCGAGTACCGCTACTCGGACGGAAATAACTAAATAACGGAAACGACGTTATTGTTCCCGCCATAGCTCGCACATCCATACGCGACGCAGTGCGCTGGCACGGCATTGAGATACGTGGACACGGGAGCTTGCCTGAGCGTGCAGGAATGCCCAGCCAGGCGGGGATTCGTCCACGCTCTCACTTTCCTACCAAAGCAATATTCCCGATACACACAGTAAATCCACTAATAGCTTTTAGTCTTGCCGTTTCCATGCTACTATTTAAAGGCTATAAATGCAAAGACTTAACGTCCCACACGATTGCACGTGTTCAAGCACGTGGCGCGAAAGGACGCTCTGACTATCCTGCAAAACCAAATACACAAGAACAACACTCGCGCACACGAAAGAAGAGAAAAAAACAACAAAGAAATCTACCCAATTTTTATTTAAAGGCTAAAAAAACAGCAAATCAAGAACAATAGAAAGCTCAAAGCATGCACAGAAAGCTTATGCTTTCGTCGCCTCCATGCAGCCCTGGAAAAACCCGTCTATCTGCCACACAATCTCACGCCGGCACTTTAGATGTATGGATGGATGGATGGATATTACCAGCGTCCCCCTTGGAACGGAACGGTGGGTCGCGCCACCAAGCTCTTGCTATTATACTGCCTAATGTCCTAGCTAAGTTGAAAAAGAAAAACTTACGGATGGATGGATGGATGTTATGAGCGTCCCCTTCGGATCGGGGCGGTGGGTTGCGCCACCAAGCTTTTGCTATTATACTGCCTAATGTCCTACCTAGGTTAAACAATAAATAAGAACACTATGAACTCCCACAACCACATTTTCTGATCCCCTATTGCGAACCATGCTTTTGTACGTCTCCGTTTTTTGTGGTTTCCCTACTTTTCTTCCATCAGTCCTCCAATCACCTCTTACTAATCCCTATTGCTAACATGCTTACTTTTCCACTGCTCTCGCTAAACCCAAGGGCTTTGTTGTAGCTTCGACGGGGCGGCCGGACGAAAGGGTTACGGCATGAGGCGTAACGGCCGAGGCGCGCAGCGCCGCAAGAAAGAGCCGGACTGCTTCGGTCGGGGACCAGACAAAGAATGAATGTTTATTTCTGCGGAGGCAACTTACAGCGTTTGGCACTGAGTGGCGCCCTGATGTAAAGACACAAAACCGAAACCAGAAGTTAACACAGGATACCACAGGCTTCAAGGAGGCCAGTGGTGCCTAAATCGACCGCTGGGTAGACGTCTTCACATTCTAATAAAATATGCTCCGTCGTTTCCCTAGCTTTACCGCAGCAAGCACATGCTTCTTCTTCCTTCTTAGATCTCGCTTTATAGGTCCGTGTTCTAAGGTGCGTGTTCTAATAAAGTTATTAGGCAGGAAATCCACGACAATACAACAACATATCCTAGACGAAGATGAAAGCAGACTGGAAGAAGAAGAGGGGATAAATTACATCCGAAAAATAACAGCCGAATCTTTCCAAGGCAATGACGAGGTTGTACTTGAGGAAAAGAGGAGCATGAAAGAGACCCAGATGGAAAAGGAGCTGGTGGTGACAAATCTCATTTGGAAGAAAGCCGAAGACAAAATTCTTAAGCGCGCAGCCACAGGGCTAGACGAGGTTCCCGTTAGGCTGATTAATGAACTAGGACCAAAAAGCAAGGAAGCGCTGGTAAAAGCAGTGGAAAAAAACTTTAAACGATAGACGAATACGAGACAGTTGGCGACAAAGTAGAATGAATTTAATTTATAAACATAAGGGGGAGAAAGATAGAATTCACTCGTATAGACTGTTGAACATTACATCGGTAATATACAGGCTAGCAATGCAGGCAATCAAATTAAAGCTTCAAGCATGGGCAGAAAATAATGGCATTCTGGGAGAACTTCAGAATGGCTTCAGAATATGTAGGCGTTTAGATGATAACTTATTTGTTCTTACTCAGTGTATTGAAATATAAAAATAGAAACAGACCGTTATATGTCGCCTTTTTAGACATTACAGGAGCCTATGGCAACGTAGACCGCAACATTTTGTGGGATATTCTTGAAGAGGAAGGCTTAGGTGACGATTGTCTACAGCTTTTGAGAGAGATTTACCTAGAAAATGCCGTTTGCGTTGAATGGGAAGGGATGAGGAGCGAGGAGAAAGTTGATATCAACAAGGGGCTGAGGCAGGGGTGCCATTTATCCCCACTGCTGTTTATGATGTACATGGTGAGGATGGAGAGGGCGCAAGCGGGCAGTAATATCGGCTTTAATCTTTCATACAAACAGGCGGGTACAGTAGAAGAGGAGCAGCTTCCAGGTTTATTTTATGTGGACTACATTGTGTTGCTAGCGAACAAGCAAAGTGATTTGCAACGTCTGGCTAATATCTGTGAACAGGAAGGCAACAATTTAGGTTTGAAATTTTGCGTTAGAATATCAGGTGTTATGGTATTCAATGAAAACAGTGAACAGAGAGTGGTGAAATAGGGCCAGGAAATACCTTGGGTTACAAAATGTAAATACCTTGGCATATGGATAAACGAAGGCAATAGATAAATGGAAACACAGGAAAAAATAATAGCAGTAAAGGGGAAGAGAAATTCAGCCATAATGAAGCACAGAGCGCTATGGGATGCAATAGGTACGAGGTGATCCGGAGTATGTGGAAAGGTGTAATGGTTCCAGGACTTACTTGTGGAAATGCGGTTCTTTGCTTGAAATCAGGGGTACACTGAAGACTCGGTGGCAAGCAAAGGTCATTGGGACGCCTCGCATTGGACGCTCACTAGAAGACTTCAAATAAGGCTGTGCTGAGTGATATGGGCTGGACAAGATTTGAAGTGAGGGGTGCTCACAGTAAAATGGATTATGAAGAGCGACAGGAATATGGAAGAAAGCAAATGGGCTGGGCGAGTGTTGAGGTATCTGTACAGGAAAAACATTGATTCACAGTGGAGGAAAAGAACTAGGAAGCTTACCAGCAAGTATGCGGCCTGTGGGGTGGGCAACACAGCAACAAAGAACGTCCAGCGTAAAGTCAGAGAGGCTGAATTAATCTCATGGGTGGCGGCAATGGAAAAGAAACCTGCCATGAGTAACTACTTAAGAGGAAAAAACGAAATCAGGACAAACAATTTATGATAACTCAACGAGAAGCTTATTACTTTTTGAAGCGAGATCAGGATGCCTTAGAACATGCACCTATAAAGCGAGATATAAGAAGAAAGATCAAGCGTGTGCTTACTGCGGTAAAGCTAAGGAAACGATGGAGCATGTTTTATCAGAATGTGAAGATATCTGCCCAGCGGTCAGTTTGGGCACCACTGGATTCCTTGAAGCGCTTAGATTCAGCCTGAGCAGGGGGAAAGCAAGCATGTCCGCAGTAGAAATTAATAAGAGGCGACTTGAAGATTGGTGGAACAAATGTATGGAAACCACAAAAAGCGCAGACGTACGAAAACAAAGTTTACAATAGGAGGTCAGAAAATTTGGTGATGGGAATTCATTGGGCGTTATTTCTTTCCTTTTTTACCCTAGGTAGGAGATTAGGCAGTATTATAGAAAGAGCTTGGTGGCGCAACCCATCGCCCCGTTTCAAGGGGGACGCTCACAACATTCACCCATCCATCAATCTTAGGGTGTCCAGTGGTAACTTTGGTTCCCGGATAAACATCATATAGAAGGGTGAACGACCGGCGCTGTCATTGCGTGACGAATTGTAGGCGAAGGTCACGTAAGGCAGCGCAAGTCCCAGTCAGAGTGGTCAGATGAATCATGCATTGGGAGCGTATCTGTGAGGGTGCTATTTAGGTGCTCGGGGAGGCCATTTGTTTGGGGATGGTAGGAAGTGGTGAACTTGTGCAGCGTTGAGGAGGAGCGCAAATAATTGTCGATTACACGGGACAAGAATACGCGGCCTCGATCTGTGAGCAATTTACGAGGGACGCCATGGTGTAGAATAACATCGTCTAGTAAAAAATTGGCAGCGTCAGTAGCAGCGCTGGTGGGAAGCGCTCGAGTAATCGCATACATGGTCGCATAATCTATAGCAATGGCGACCTACTTGCTGCCGGATTTTAACTAAGGAAAATGACCAAAAATGACTAAATTAACACGGTAGAATGGTTCGGTCGGGATAGAGAAAGGTTGAAGCAGTCCAGCAGGGAGTTCGACGGGTCGTCTCCGACGTTGGCATTTATCGCAGGAGGCCACGCAACGTCGGACAGACCGCGCGAGACCGCGCCAAATGAAGCTGCGCCGGACACGGTCGTACGTCCGCGATACGCCAAGGGGACCAGCAGTTCGTTCGTCCTGAGGCTCAGGCAGGACCGTGGAACGCTGATGTTTAGGTACGACAAGAATCAGCTCACCTGGCGGGACGTTACGACGGTAAAGTGTGCCATTGAAGAGGACGAACATGCACAGTGACGCGTCATTAAATGTAGATTTGAGACGGTCAGTGAGCGATCGTAAGGGTTGTTAGTCACCAATCTGGAGAAACAGACATGATGCAGGAGCTAGGTTCGATGTATGATACATTTGGTGCGTTAACAGGGTAGAGGGAGAAGCAGTCCGCGTCCAGATGGAGGCGGTCAGACTTGTAGGCAACTGAGTAAGAATACTCCTGAAGTCGCAGCACCCAACGACCTAGTCATCCAGTAGGCTTCTTCAGTGAAGAAAGCCAACAGAGAGCGTGATGGTCAGTGACAAGAAGTAAAGGTCGGCCATACAAGTAATGACGGAATTTCGAAACCACCCAGACAAATAAGGGCAAGGACGAAGTAGTTGCGTTCGGATTTCGAAAGTAGACGACTGGCGTACGCAATAACACGCTCAATGCCTCATTAGTTTTGGGCCAAAACTGCGCCGATGCCGTTACCACTAGCGTCCGTGCGCACTTCGGTGGGAGCAGCTGGGTAAAAATGTGCAATAGGTGGAGTAGTTAGAGCGGCGATTAGCCGAGAGAAGGCGGCAACTTAACGAGGAGCCCAAGAAAACGGGCATCTTCTTCGAGAAGGTCAGTGAGTGGACGTGCGAGTGGCGCAAAGTTTTTCACGAAACAGTGAAAGTAGGAGCACAGCCCCACGACACTACGAACACTATGAACAGAGCGTGGAACGGGGAAGTTCCTGACAGAGCGTGTTTTAGCTGGGTCTGGTCGGACACCGGAAGCGTCAACAAGGTGGCCCAGCACAGTAATTTGACGAAGAGCGAAGTGGCACTTCGAGAAATATACCTGAAGGCCAGCTCGTCGAATATTGCTAGAATGGTCGAAAGCCGATCAAGCTGTGTTGTGAAAGTGGGTGAGAAGGTTATCACATCTTCTAGGTAACATAAACACGTCGACCATTTAAATTCTTGAAGCAGTGTTTCCATCATTCTCTCAAAAGTAGCTGGCGCGTTGCAGAGACCGACAGGCATGACCTTGAATTGGTAAAGGCCGTCAAGGGTCACGAAGGCGATCCATGTCGTCTACAGCAATTTGACAGTAGCCTAAGCGAAGGTCCAGAGATGAAAAGAAGGTGGCACCATGGAGGCAGTCGAGGGTGTCGTCAATACGTGGAAGAGGGTACACGTCCTTCTTGATGATTTTGTTAAGGTGCCGGTAATCAATGCAGAATCGCCAGAAGCCGTCTTTTTTACTAAGACGACGGCGGAGGCCCAAGGACTATAAGATGGTTCGATAATATTTTTCGCAAGCATTTTGGCCACTTCTTTCTGAATCACTTCGCGCTCTGATGCGGACAGACGGTAAGGCCGACGGTGAAGCGGCAAAGAATCTCCAGTGTTGATATGGTGGGCGACAATCTTAGTCCGGCGCAGGGGTCGATCCGGGATGTCCGAAATTTCATTGTATGATGCCAAAACCCGGCAGAGCGCGTCGGTCTGGTCAGGCGAACGGTCTGATCCGATCATTGTTTGAAAAATGGTGTCGTCAGAACGTGGTGACCGGGAAACCTCAGCTTCATCAGGAGCAGTTATGGCGAGATCTTCACGTCATTGTCTGTTATTAGCGGTGAGCTGGGCAAGCGACATATTGTGGGACAATACTTGAGGGGTCAGACCAAAATTCAGGAACGAGAGGAACACACAGATATCTGCTATTATGGCGAAAGTATGTGGCACAGTAACATTACACGTCAGTCGTAAATCAGTAATCGGAGTGATGAAATAGTCGCCGTCAGTAACGGGGGAGTCGATGACGAACAGATGTACGTGACAGCTCGATGGGGCAAGCGAACAATAGCAGTGGGGCTTAAGCGGCTGACGGGTGTGTCATAGGCATCCGATAGAATAGGAAGATCTAGGCAGAGTGTATGAAAATAACAATCATTTAAGGCCGAGTGGGCCGAAAGAAACTGAAGGTCAAGTACAAAGTCATGTGGGCCGCGAGCAAGGACGGCACAAAGAACAACAGTGTGACGACCGGCAATGCTGACACGGGCAGTGCGCATCCCCATCACTCGCACAGCACCACCATCGACAACACGGATTATCCGTCGTCTTCTGCAGGCGGTGGCATAATGGGGCGCTCATAATAGATAGGTGTGCACCAGTATCGATGAAGGCGGTTACAGGAACATTGTCGACTTCTACGAGGCTACGGTGAGTGGGGAGCGTCAACAGTGGATTTGCAGGGGATGATGGCATTGAAGCTTTGCCTCCATAAGCGGCACGATCTAGTTTTCGGGCTGCGAGCGTCCAAAGAAGGTCGGTGCGGAAAAGTGGCGAGGCTGCAGTGAGCGGCATTGGCGACGTTGAGGTGACGGGGAGCGGGAAAAGCGGCGAATGGGAGTGATGTAAGAGATAATGCGAAGACGACTAAATAGTAAGTAGGGGAAGCAGAGGCTGAACGGCTCGAAGGAGTAGGGCGGGTGGAGGTCGGCAAAATCTGGTGAGAAGTGTAGGTCCAACGGTCTACACTCCTGATGACAGAAGCACTCCCGCCTGATGATAGAAGCAGATGGGCTGATCATCGGGGTTTCTCCATTCTGTAGGATTGCGGAAGGGCAAAGGAGAGGCG
This sequence comes from Dermacentor andersoni, assembly GCF_023375885.2. Classification (NCBI taxonomy): domain Eukaryota; kingdom Metazoa; phylum Arthropoda; class Arachnida; order Ixodida; family Ixodidae; genus Dermacentor; species Dermacentor andersoni. Next base: position 181,380,695 of record NC_092819.1, read on the forward strand.
TAGGATCGTCGAGTGGTACCTGTGGAATAAGCCGAGGATCAGGACTAGTCAGATGGAAGGCCGAGATTTGCAAACTCCTGCCTGACTACAGCCCGAGTGAGGGACACCGATGGCAGAGATGGGTCACTGGCGGGCGTTGTGAATGCGGGAGATTGAAAAAGTGCAGGAGAGAAAGCTTCACTCCCACGATGAACAATGCGCGTGACGTTGTCGTAGGTGGGGGGCGGCCGAACGGCATCACACGATGAAGTTGCGGCCGTATTGGGCAGCCGTGTGAATCTATGGGAAATACGGTGGCTCTTGGCTTGTTCAAACAGCCGGCACTCTTGATGATGGTGTCGATGGTATCAACGTTGGTATAAATGAGTAGATTAAAAGCATCGTCAGTAATACTTTTCAGCACACGAGAAACTTTCTCGGACTCAGACACGTGCTCGTCAACCCGGCGGCAAAGAGCGATAACGTCCTGAATGTAAGCGAGGTATGACTCGGTAGACGTCTGTGCATGAGTCGTCAGTTCATTCCGCGCAGCAAGCTGCCGACAAGCGCTGTCACCGAAAAAATTGCGTATCTTTTCTTTCAAAGACTGCCAGCTTGTAATGTCAGTATAGTGCGTCTCGAACCACACCCGTGATGGGCCATCGAGTTAAAACAGCACGTTGGTGAGCATTTGATGCTTGAGTGAGATGGCTACAAGATGTGGATGAAATGAAAATAACCGCGCCTTTTCTTCACGTCTTGTTTTTATGCCAAGTATGTCTGTACAGACACGCGCATTGTTTATAGTTTTTCAGTTGCCGTTTCTCACCACCTGCTAACTATGCTGTTGCAAGGCTGTCGCTTGCGCACCACAACGTGGCGACCTTTTTTTTTTATGAGAACAAGCAGACATGCTAGCGTCACGTAAAAAAGCAAATCATCAGAATTTTATGCGCAATCTAAGCCGTACTTCAGTTACGAATATTTGACATATCTTGCCATACCTGCCGTGAAGATATCTAACGGATAAACATTCAGTAATCCACTAAATCCTTCAACAACTTCGCTCCCCCTGTCAGCATAACACGCTTACTTCAAATGTATGTACGTTGTTTCAGCAGCACTAATCAGAGAAAGCTGCGCGAATCAGGCACTGGAAGTTACTTGGCAGGTATGTACTGCGTTATTCAACAGCGCCGCGCAAACCGAATGAAATAGTACCCATATAAGCAGAGCGAGCTGAACAGCTGCGCGGGTGTTTTCGTTTCATCTACATCTCGTAGCCATCTCAATCAAGCTCATCAAATAGCCACAGAGTAAAAGGAATCAGTTCCTATGAATACTGTGTTTTAAATGAGCCCTAGGTCTATACAGAAGATCTCGCGAGCACTTCTCTTGACACATTGTAACGGGGACACTCATACAGGAGACTGCGTTGTTTAAGATAGCGCTAAGCGAACGAGCCGAACAACTTGCTGGAAAGCTCGTACTGCGATGTTTTCAATAGCTCTAAACAGAGCGAGCCGCGCGAACTTAATATTTTACTTGAAGGGTAGCCACTACGTGATTTTTAATAGCGCGAAGCAAAGCGAGCTACCGAACAGTTCACTGGAAACAGTAGCGCAATGCAGAAATGGCCGCGCGAATTGAAAAGCCTATTTGTAAGGTAGGCGCTACGTGATTTTCCACAGTTCGAAGCAATGCGAGCCGCGCGAACCGAACAGTTTACTGGAAACAGTAGCGCAATGCAGAGATGGCCGCGCGAATTGAAAAGCCTATTTGAAAGGTAGGTGCTACGTGATTTTCCACAGTTCGAAGCAATGCGAGCCGCGCGCGCACCGAACAGTTTACTGGAAACAGTAGCGCAATGCAGAAATGGCCGCGCGAATTGAAAAGCCTATTTGTAAGGTAGGCGCTACGTGATTTTCCACAATTAAGCAATGCGAGCCGCGCGAACCGAACAGTTTACAGGAAACAGTAGCGCAATGCAGAGATGGCCGCGCGAAGTGAAAAGCCTACTTGAAAGGTAGCCGCTACGTGATTTTCCACAGTTCGAAGCAATGCGAGCCGCGCGAACCGAACAGTTTACTGGAAACAGTAGCGCAATGCAGAGATGGCCGCGGGAATTGAAAAGCCTACTTGAAAGGTAGCCGCTACGTGATTTTCCACAGTTCGAAGCAATGCGAGCCGCGCGAACCGAACAGTTTACTGGAAACAGTAGCGCAATGCAGAGATGGCCGCGGGAATTGAAAAGCCTACTTGAAAGGTAGGCGCTACGTGATTTTCCACAGTTCGAAGGTATGCGAGCCGCGCGAACCGAACAGTTTACTGGAAACAGTAGTGCAATGCAGAGATGGCCGCGCGAATTCAAAAGCCTATTTGAAAGGTAGGCGCTACGTGATTTTCCACCGTTCAAAGCAATGCGAGCCGCGCGAACCGAGCAGTTTACTGGAAACAGTAGCGCAATGCTGAGATGGCCGCGCGAATTGAAAAGCCTATTTGAAAGGTAGGCGCTACGTGATTTTCCACAGCTCGAAGCGATGCGAGCCGCGCGCACCGAACAGTTTACTGGAAACAGTAGCGCAACGCAGAGATGGCCGCGCGAATTGAAAAGGCTATTTGAAAGGTAGGCGCTACGTGATTTTCCACAGTTCGAAGCAATGCGAGCCGCGCGAACCGAACAGTTTACTGGAAACAGTAGCGCAATGGAGAGATGGCCGCGCGAATTGAAAAGCCTACTTGAAAGGTAGGCGCTACGTGATTTTCTACAGTTCGAAGCAATGCGAGCCGCGCGCGCACCGATCAGTTTACTGGAAACAGTAGCGCAATGCAGAGATGGCCGCGCGAATTGAAAAGCCTATTTGAAAGGTAGGCGCTACGGGATTTTCCACAGTTCGACGCAATGCGAGCCGCGCGAACCGAACTATTTACTGGAAACGGTAGCGCAACGCAGAGATGGCCGCGCGAATTGAAAAGCCTATTTGAAAGGTAGGCGCTACGTGATTTCCCGCAGTTCGAAGCAATGCGAGCCGCGCGCACCGAACGGTTTACTGGAAACAGTAGCGCAATGCAGAGATGGCCGCGCGAATTGAAAAGCCTATTTGAAAGGTAGGCGCTACGTGATTTTCCATAGTTCGAAGCAATGCGAGCCGCGCGAACCGAACAGTTTACTGGAAACAGTAGCGCAATGCAGAGATGGCCGCGCGAATTGAAAAGCCTATTTGAAAGGTAGGCGCTACGTGATTTTCCGCAGTTCGAAGCAATGCGAGCCGCGCGAACCGAACAGTTTACTGGAAACAGTAGCGCAATGGAGAGATGGCCGCGCGAATTGAAAAGCCTACTTGAAAGGTAGGCGCTACGTGATCTTCTACAGTTCGAAGCAATGCGAGCCGCGCGCGCACCGTACAGTTTACTGGAAACAGTAGCGCAATGCAGAGATGGCCGCGCGAATCGAAAAGCCTATTTGAAATGTAGGCGCTACGTGATTTTCCACAGTTCGAAGCAATGCGAGCCGCGCGCGCACCGAACAGTTTACTGGAAACAGTAGCGCAATGCAGAGATGGCCGCGCGAATTGAAAAGCCTGTTTGAAAGGTAGGCGCTACGTGATTTTCCACAGTTCGAAGCAATGCGAGCCGCGCGAGCCGATCAGTTTACTGGAAACAGTAGCGCAATGCAGAGATGGTCGCGCGAATTGAAAAGCCTACTTGAAAGGAAGGCGCCACGTGATTTTCCACAGTTCGAAGCAATGCGAGCCGCGCGAACCGAACAGTTTACTGGAAACAGTAGCGCAAAGCAACGCGGGCCGCGCGCACCGAATAGCTTACTTAAAGGATAGGTACTGGGTGATTTTCAATAGCGCGCAGCAGAGCGGGTCGTACGGACCGAACAGGTCACTCGAAACTACGTACTAACTTCATCGTTTTGAAAAGCTGCAAGCAGAGAAAGTGCGTTAACTGGGCACATAAAGTTTAGCGGTCGCCTGAAAGCAATAACTATACAGCCAACAGCGCTTAAGTTATTGAACAAACTTACCTTGCACACGCGGGTGTAGAAATATGTCGTTCCGGGCTCCGTTTGGGTGCTGCATGCGACAGCGCAGCAGCCAGGCGTAATGCTGTGGTAACTTCCTGTGTCCGCCAGAAACAGTGCTCTGTCCAGCGACAAAGTGCACGTTCTCCGTCCGCGTTGCGTCCGCTTCCTGTTCGACGTACTCATCGACGTGCTTATTGAAAGTGCTTGGAAGGGATATGGCGGCAGAAGGTCACGGGATACAAGTGACCCAATCACCGGCGGCCGCGGCAGGCGCTGGCGCGCGGAAAACAAATGCGATACTCTGACACTTTTTCCCAGTGACTAGCTCGCCATAGAGATGCTTTTTATATATAATAACTCTAGCTCACCACCATGATGGTATCTGGTCGTGTCGCATTGAGGTCCGCGTTTAGCCGCCCTATCCCGGCCTTCTGATGCGATAATACAGTGATGCGAAACTTTTAATGTGATAGTGGAGTGTCCGCGCTCGTGAATGCGCCGTGGATGTGGTGCCTTTTCAGATTTTCAGTGAATCGAGTGACAACGAGGCCTAACACGCCAGCCCCTAAATTATCGACGCTGTGCAGTGTATATGCTACCTTTGGTATATATATGCTACCTTTAGAGCGACGGTATATGCTACCTTTGGTAGCATATACCGTCACTCTAGTTGTTTCTGTGCGCCGCCACTGTGCTATGTTTTGATGTGGTGGTGTGCTGGTGATGCACTGAGGTGCGGTGCCTCTCGTCGGCATGCGTCTCGTCCGTGTGGAGTTCGTGTGGCGGTATGTGAGTATTCCACTGTGCTGCGTTGAAAGGGCCCAACAGGCCGGCCCCACGCCGCCAGAGCCAGCCGCTTCCTGCGTTCAATAACAGGGGCCACGCGTTGCTCCACGTTTGCTCTGCGCCCACACTGAGAGTTCCTGCTGTGGGTACAAGATGGCACCTGTGAGCACCACGACCAATAACGCGTGAAGGACAACTGTATAAATACCATGTCAGAACTCCGTGTGATAGATCGGCACGACGAATTTGATAAGCGGAGCCTAGACAAAGCTACAGGGAAGAGGGTGCTCATAGAGCGGCTGTCGCAAGTGCTTCGCGACTAAGGCGAGGAAGCTGACACATGCACTTTCGAAGTGCTCATAGACCCTACGCCGGCCGTGCAGACTGCATTGGCAGACAGTGTCGTAGGCGGTTAGGCCTGAGTAAAAAAGGTAGCCTACAAAGACAGTAAATGCTGAATGCAGGGCGTCAGAAGACGACTCCGCCGCTGAGTGGGTTATGTGCACTGGTTTGGTGCTATGAATTTGGCTAGAACATATGCCATTCGAGACAGTCGACGAAGCGGGCGCTGCGTTTAGCAGTATGTGCATACAATGTGAAAGGCTCAGGGTCCTGAGTGTGGAGTTCATACTGGCGAATAGGCGAGCTTAGGAAAGGTGTCAGTTGGTTATGCACAACATAGCAGCACCGTTACGAGAACATCGTATCGTCAATGAAAGCAAAATGCGAATGCTGAGAGAAAAGCTAAATGAAGAGAGAGACTGGAGAGTTGCTTTGCAGGCACAGGTTGAGGATCTTAAGAGAGTTCATCCAACAACAATCTCAAGGACAGCATGTGACCAACCACCCAAAGACAGCACCGCAATGCGAAGCGATCCTCAGTCGGAATTTAGAAACGCAATAATCAGTAACACGACCAAACCTCCGGATGAAGACTCCCATAGTTCGGTCAAAGCAAAGAGGATCCAACGAGGAGAAGAAGTGAATAATTCCCGTGCTGCCGGGCGGGAGTGGGAAACCGTTTTCAGCAAGAAAAAGAAAATACAGATGCTAGAAGTGGCGGAATAGCAAGAGCGGGTGGGTTCCGCTGCTGCCACACAAGGGAGTCAGAATAAGGCGACGCCCCAATTGCGTAATGATAGCCAAGTATTTCTCCATGGAGACGGGAAAGTTGGCAAGTTGAAGCACACGGTGCTCCGCACTGCAAAGTGAACCAAGAACCTGCTCGGCCGGTCAAACAACGACGCCACTCTCCAGGAGGTCATTGTGAAAACAGACGTGGCAACTGATATCTGGAGGGCACATTGAAGCCATAGTAGTCCTCCATGCAGGGATCAACAAGGTCTTGCACAAGGTTCATGACCCTGAAGTAGTGGCCCAGAATCTCAAGAGCAACCTGATAGCCTGGCAGAAGAAATCTAAGGAACAACGCTTCCTAATTTATGGTGTCCCAGAAATTATTGTAAATGAAAAATCCATCTAAGACTACTACAAGATCTCGAACGAGGGGTGGAAGCAGGTGTGCTCGGAGTTGGGAGCTCGAGTTCAGTTTGTACTGCCAGTATGGAAGACACGCGAAGGTGACACAAACCACCACCCGTACAGAACAGAGGAGGCGGTGGAAATAGCATAGAGCTTGTGGCGTAGGAGTTCCGCATTTTTAGGGTAGCGCCTACAAGGCAGAGTGAATCGAGAGAAGAGGAGGAAAGACAGCCCTACCATTCCGATTATAGCAGCCATTGGTCAAGCAATAATCCAGATGACATGGCAGCAACAATCGCCCAAGCAAAACTGGCGGTCTCCAAGGCGCCCTTCAAGTCGCAGCTAGGAAAGGGATCTGGATGACGGCGTCGCCGTGTTCATGGAAAGGTGGCGTCCATGGGCAAGTCACAGGGAAGGAATGCGGCGGTCGTGGGCTTGCTCAACAAGAACGGGGGCAAGATCGAGGCAAGCCAAGTGGGAAGAGCTTTACAGAATTCTCGATGAAGAAGGCATATCTCTGTATGATCTAGCAGAGCCACGCTTACGTGACCTGCAGCGACCTCCTATTCACCCAAAGTGGAGTTTTGCAGGCACCAACCGAGAAGGTTCGCCCGCAAGGGCGGCGGGGTCGGCTTCCTGCAGCACAACGGCGATCAGTGGAGTGGACTAGACTGATTACACGAACCACATCTGAATGAGTGGGTACATCCACAAGGTGCCAGGGATTGTGCGTGAGGTGTATATGGGAGCAGGATGTCTACAAACCGGGAATTCTCATGGATTTTGAGTAGTCTGGAAATACTCAGGGAAAACTCAAGGAATGTGTGCTTTTATCAGGGAAGATTATGTGTAATTTACTGAAAGCGAACGAACGTCACGGTAATGCTGGCTCGAGTAACCAAGAGGAATCGTAACGAATGGTCTTTGACGCCGTGTCGTCGGTTGGAGGAGTTGTCAGAGGTACAGTCGACGACCAACTTTCCGGACGCTCCATAATTCGCATGGCTTCGCGGCACCAACACGCACCCCGTAGAGTCAATGTATAAAGAACGTCTGAAATTTCCGACGGAAGAACCCTTTGCCGTCCGATTTTCCGGACTTTTGGCCGTGAATGTAGGTCCGAAACGGCATTCATGAAAGCCACCACTGCCGCCATTTTGATTACCTCGTCGCCTCGAACCAGCGCTCCCGCACACAGATCTGCTGGCAGCCGTAGCGACCACCGCGGCAGCGCTAGGCCTAGCTTTCGCCGCTGTCAGCAATAGCACCGACTCCACCTTTGTGCTCCTCGCGATTGGCTTCGAAACTCGGAAAGCACAACGTGTTGCATTATGCTGATTTGCTGGTTTCAGAAAGTCAGCTTTGCCTTCATACTGCAGTGTCACGCCGTGAAGCATACGCAACGGTATTGCGGCGAAGCATACTAAGTGTTAGAAGGGGCAATGGTCACGAGACACAGCATGTATTTCTTAATTATACACGCGCGTTCCCGCAATCTCGTGTCACCGTACGAGCACCGATATGCCTAATAAGTGACAGGCCTTCAGAGCTCTTTCGGATGTGCCTGTGGCGATTTGAGCCCTTAAGTTCAGTAGAAGATATGCATTCAATTTTTCGAACTGCCCGATTTTTCGGACGTTGTCACGGCCGCTAGTGAAATTTAAAAATTAGACGTTGACTGTACACCAAGAGGACCAAGAGGATGCTTCGAATGGTCCGTGGACCGAACATGCGGCGGCAAAAGGAGAAGAACACAAAGGACCTACACATTCAGGAATCAACAGGAAAGGAAGCGCGCCGTCGCTTCCTTGAAGGAGCTTGCGCTCAAAAAAAAAAAAAAAATGTAAGTGTTGGCTGACGCCGAGATGCAGGTGTCCCTCATCCAAACCAAAATAAACTATTTAAAACGGTGAAACACAACACTGAGGCGTTCTGCACGGGCTGAGAGTATGTGAGGGCAATTGAGGTTGACTTTCTAGCTGATGAGAGAGAATCTCACTTGTGACAAAGTTCGGGCCTCATACCAATGAGCTTGATATCAGTTGATAGAAATAGCTCGTATTTGAAAAAAATTGTTTCGGTATGCCTCTCTTTTTTATTCGTATTCGGGAATGTTCGACTCCATCTGCAATGGGTGTTACCATATTTTTCGGAGATATTTCATTGGCTGTGCATTTTACTAACCTCTCCCTTGTTTTCTTCCTGAATAAAAAAAATTCGCAGTTCCGCCCGAAAGGCGAAGCACCTATGGGGATAGCAAATTAGTAGATAGCTGTACGAAGTAAGGATAGTAGATTTATCGGCCGTATAAACTTGTAAATATTCGCTTACTAACTAAATTAACAATTATAGAATGTGCAAGCGTGGCTCAACGAGGACGTAGAAAGAAACAGACACACGGAGACAGCGCTGTCTTTGTATGTCTGCTTCTTTCTGCGTCCTCGTTCAGTCGCACTTACACATTCTATCATTGATTCAAACCAACTAGCCCGTCAACGTGTTTTAGCTAAATTAAACAGCACGGTGTCACACGCGCACAGGTACACATGAACACATCTGGCTCGATGAGCACGGAAACTCGCTGTGAAAATTCTGAAGTCAGGAATCACGGCAGCAGCAAGGCAAATTGACCTTCATGCGTATCTCTCTTCAGGGCGAACAAAACGTCGAAAGCACATCGCATATGAAGCTACGGGCACTACGCACACTCTGCAAAAATAGCAGATAGCTTTGAAGATGACGTCCGCGCGTGCGAAGATTTTAGCCTCGTCGCAGACCACTTCCAAGACACACGAGCGCCGGCAACGTCTCTCTACGGTGTCCGCCAAAGGCGTCTACTACGGCGTCCGCGATTTGCGTGGCCAACGCCGTAGCAGACGCCGCGCTTGTCTACTCTGTACGGAGCGGTAGGTGACGAGGACATCGCGGCACCGTAGCAGCCACCGGAGTAACACCGCCTGGCTGGCCGTGCGTTGCATGGGCTCCGCATTTTCCGACCAATTCGGACCGCTACCCATCAACGAGCCATCAACCACTGGTTGTGTCTGATACCGCTCAAGTTTCCGACCATCTGGATACCGGTTTCAAGCCGGTAGGCCCGTTTTTGGGGTTTTTATCGGACTTTTGAGGCCTCCCAAGTGGCCAAGCGGAGCGCAGGCGCTGGGCCTAACGTTAGGCCCAGCGCTTTGACGGCGCTTGCGGGCAGCAAGACCGACACCATGGCATCGACGCAGCCTGAAATCGGTCTCCGCCACATGAGTTTGCCGAATTTTCAATCAACACTGAACGGAATCGCCGAAAATCCGCTCGAAGCTCAAGAAATGGAACCCGACCACCTCGAGGCCACCTCCGACCTAGAGGCAGCGGAAACCGAGGACTACGAAGGCGCCTTTATGCTTCACGAAGCAGCGGACCCAACAAATCATCCGAAGAGTGAATACGATTGGACACTCTTCCTGACCAAGCGCCAAATTAAGGCCGAAAAACGCGGTTTACGGAACGCCGCCATTTTGAAGAACGGAGAGCCCCAGGCAGGGGCAAACAATGGCAAGATGGCGCCGGCGAGTGCCGTCACAACGAGCAACGCAGCTGCCTGCGCGGAAAGCGCGAGCGCGCCAAACTCAATCGGAGGCAGAGCAACGCAGCGGCCTAGGCAAAGGGCGCCACCGCTCCCGAAAAATGACGCGAAGATTATTATTAGACCGAAGGATAGATTGCCGGTGAAGGCACTACAAGGAGCCGATGTAGCGAAAGCCATCGGTGCCGCCTGCGGAAACAAGATTAGAGGCGGCAAGGACTTTATCATCAGATTGCGACTAGGCTCCAACATCATAATAGCGAGCCCACCAAGCGACGAGACCGCGAAGATAATTCGAGGAATCACCAGCTTGAGTTTCGGAGGACGCTCCTTTCAAGTCAACACCTACGTAGCGACACCTGAAGATTGCAAGCGTACCGTGATCCACGGTATAGACGCCGGGACCACGGAAGAAGAATTGATGGAAAACCTGACACTGCGCACCCAGGGTGTAACCATACTGGGGGCCAGAATGCTGGGGAAGTCGAAGACAGCCCTCATTACCTTCGACGGACCTTTCATTCCCAGGATGGTCAACTGGTGGGGAGGCGAATACAAATGCCACCCATACCGACCGACGAGGCAAGTGTGCTACAACTGCGGACAGCAAGGCCACAGATCTGACGTATGTCCGACGCCGGATGCCAAGGCCTGCAGGCAGTGCGGAGCACGGAACCCGCCGGAAGGACATCAATGCCAGCCAAAGTGCCTGGTATGTGGAGGCGACCATGCCACCGGGTCCAGGGACTGCAAGGAGCGCCTGAAGCAGTTCAAGGAGCTTCGCTGGCCGTCCGATGGCGGGCGGCAAAGCCGCCAAAAGAGCCGGAGCAGGCAGCAGCAGCATCGGAAGAGATGGCTCAGCTCAGAGGGCGACCAGAGCCAATCCCGGAACCAGAGCCAGGAGCGGAGGGGGAGTTCACGGAACAGTTCGCGAAGCCGATCACGGACCAATGCTCCCCAGTCGCCCAAGGCATCAAGGGAGGCAAGCAACAGCCGCAGCAGCAGCGGCACCAGAAGAAGCAGAAGCCCAACAACAACATTAACAACGGCAAGGTGAGCTTGGATGCAGGCCCTCCCAAATCGCTTGTTCCGCACTCGGATAACAATAGTCGAAATAACATCAGTACACACGAGACTCAGTTAGAAAAAGAAAATAAGGTCCTCAGACAGAAGGTAGAGGAGCAGGATAAAAAGATTGAAGAGCTAATGAGAGCAGTTAGGGACCTCCAATCGGGAGCCCCTCACAGGGCATCGCATCTACAAGAACAGGCATCAGAAGGACCCGAATACTTTGTCAAGTTCATGGCAGAGATGAGACAGAAATTCAACATAATAGAGCAACGAATAGAGATGCAAAACACAGACATACGCAACATGCGTAAACAATAAAGAACACAAGGGGTCAAAGACAAATTTGACCAGCGACGTCCAACATTAGGCCTGTATTCAGATAACTAATCATGGCCAGACCCAATAAAGGCAAAGGCAAAAACGAAAAACTTGAAATCTGGCAGTGGAATTGCAGAGGCTATCGAAGAAAACAAGGACAATTACAACAGTACATCAACAAGCAGCTAATTCCGCCCGATGTCATTGCTCGGCAAGAGACCTGGGGCTTCACGCCAAAATTACAGGGGTATACATGCCAAGCAAACGAGGTCACTGGTCGAACAGCCATTCTGATCAGCAACACCCTTGCCGCCATAGCACAGGACAAGATTGCTGACACAGACATAGATCATGAGATTACCGAAATTATACCGAAAAAGAATAACGGGGAAGTACTTTTATTGTAAACGTATACAGTCCTCCAAAGCAGAAGAGCCAATTCACGCACCTCTTCCACGGTGTGAGCAGGTTGGCTAAAAACAACACGCTCGTAATCGTTGGAGACTTCAACGCCAAGGATCCTAGCTGGGGATACAAGAACACCGATGAAAAGGGTACGACAGTCAAGGAGGTGGCTGACAACATAAACTGCCAACTCCTAACGGACCCAGAGGTCCCCACAGGATGGGAAACAGCGTCCAGGAGGACGCCAGCCCTGACCTCACCTTCGTAAGAAGAGCGAGACAGGCGGTCTGGGAAAATATGCTGGAGAGCCTGGGCAGTGATCATTACATCATCAAGACGCAAATCGGAATGGCTCACGTAAAGCGTCGGACAGGTACAGCAAAAATAACGGATTGGGATGCCTTTAGAGAAGCCTGTGATGGACATCCGCTGGGCGCGATACTGTCAATAGAGGAATGGGGGAATATGCTGAAGGAAAGGCAAAGCGAGTACACCAAGGAGATTGACCGCACAGAGCGAATACCGGAGGTTGACTCTAGACTGCTTCGGCTATGGGAGGCAAGACAGAGCCTGACCAAAAGGTGGAGGAGACAGAAGTTTAATAGGAAGCTAAAACTGAAGATTGCGGAAATTACGCAAAGGACAGTATGCGGAACAATTGGCGGGAGCAAATTGGCAGCAATTTAGCAATTCCTTAAGCGGAACCCTGAGTACTGCCCGAACGTGGAGCATACTCAAAGCACTCCTGGACCCGAGTAAAACCAAGTCGGAAAACAACAAGGCCATACAGAGGCTGGTTCGCCAGTTTCAGGGCTCAGAGTATGAGCTCATAGAAAGAGTAAGGCACAAGTGCTTCGGTGACGGTGACCCAGCAGCCTACACGGAGTGCTACAAGGGAAAGAAAATTCTGATCTGGACAGGCCTATAACCAAAGAGGAGGTGTACGCAGCAATAAGAAATACCACTAGGAATACGGCTGCAGGCGCAGACAAGATAAAGAACGCGGTGATTCGCAATCTCAGTGATGAGCTGGTAGTCGAACTTACTATCTCAACAAGCAGTGGGAGGAGGAGACAGTACCCGAGGAGTGGAAGCATTCGAAGGTAGTGATGATTCCAAAACCTGGCAAAAAACTGCAAGTAGAAAATCTTAGACAAATCTCTCGCACGTCATGCTTAGGCAAGCTGTACGAGTGGGTGGTTACAATGAGGCTACAAAATTATATGGAGGACAACGAGATGTACCCCCCCCCCCCCAGGATGTTTGGATTCCGCGCTAAATTATCGACGCAAGACGTGCTCCTCCAGCTCAAGGAGGAGGTGCTCAGCAACGTCCCACGGAACAGCGAACATGTCATCATGGCACTAGACATTAAAGGAGCCTTCGACAATGTCAGCCACGAAGCCATCCTCACAGGAATGGATAGCCTGAACTGTGGCAGAAGGATTCATGGCTACGTCAAGGCCTTCCTCTCTAACCGGACAGCAACAATCGGCCTGGGAGCAGTCAGATCAGAGAAGTTTCGCACCCCAAACAAGGGCACTCCTCAAGGGTCGCTCATCTCCCCCATCCTCTTCAACGTCGCAATGATCGGGCTAGCAAGACAACTCGAACAACTTGAAGGCATACGGCACGCCATGCACGCTGACAACATCACGGTATGGGTGAACCGGGGATCGCTCAGCGAAAAAGAAGAGTGCCTGCAAAAAGCGGCCACCTGCGTAGAAACCTACGTTAGGGCCAGGGGCCTCGCCTGCTCCACGGAGAAGTCCGAGCTCCTAAGGGTATGGCGAGGCAAAGAAAATCGAACGGTCCCTACAAGCGATGAGCTCAGCCTCAACGTAAACCTCGCGGGACAACGCATTCCGGAGAAGACCACCATTCGGATCCTGGGGATGTGGCTTCAGTCCAATCAACGGTGCAATCATGCTCTGACACTGCTGAAGACTGCCACCATGCAGGTAGCCCGTATGATCAACAGAGTATCTAGCAAGAGACACGGTATGAAGGAGAGCGACACGCTCAGGCTAGTCAGGAGCCTCGTGGTTAGCAGAGTGGTGTATAGCCTTCCCTGCCACAAATGCATCAAGCAAGAAGAACAAGCGGACGCCATACTGCGAAAGGCGTACTAAACTGCCCTTCACCTGCCGCAGTGCACATCGACCGAGAAACTGCTGGCCCTGGGACTGCACAATACCTTCAGTGAACTAAGAGAAGCACTACTAAGCTCTCAGGCACGTAGATTGATGCAGACCCCCACGGGAAGGGTGCTCCTGCGAAGATACGGCGGCGGCAACATGATCCAAGAGATCGAACGTACCGAGGCCATTCCGGACAAGTATCGCAGTACACTGCGAGTCACACCGATACCCAAGAATATGGACCGGAACCTGCACAAGGCGCGTAGAGAAGCAAGAACGGAGTACGTGCAGAGAACCTTGGCGAACAAGGACAACACAAGGTATACGGACGCGGCAACGTTTGTCAAAGACGGAAGACAAAACAGCAGAGCAGTGGCGTCGGTGGTTAATTCGGACCTCAAGGAGATCACCAGCGCATCACTACAGGACTGCACGGTAGTCGAGGCCGAAGAGGCAGCTGTGGCTCTGGCAGCACTGGAGGGCTATCGATCTGGCAGGTCCCTAACAATAATAACAGTCTCTCAAGCAGCATGCCGTAATTATACAAACGGCAGAATTGGGCGCAGAGCACGCCACATACTCTGCTCATGCGACCCGGGAAACAAAGTTCAGCATGCCATAATCTGGGTACCAGGGCACACTGGCATAACAGGGAACCAAGAGGCGGATAGGATAGCTCGAGGGCATACCAACCGGGCGTCCGACACATCCAGCCTCGAGGAACCCGAGTCAGTACCCATGGGCTACTCAGATATCCTAAATTATTATAAAGGGGTCAGACTGAAGTACCCACCCCCAGATAAGGATCTAAGCAGAGAGGATGCCGTTGCATGGCGACAACTGCAGACGGGTACTTTCCCGAATCTAAACCTTCTCAATAAAATTTTCCCTACACAGTATGAGGCTAAGTGCCCATGGTGCGGAGAGAAACCAGGTCTATACCACATATCATGGGCCTGTAAAAATATTGAGTCCCCAACTACCTATAAAATTAAAAACCCGAGTGCGGAACAGTGGGAGAGTATGCTTTCCAGCGTTAGCTTGAACGGCCAAAAGCGCTTAGTAGAGCGAGCTCGCGGGTTGGCCATACTCAGTGGAGCCTTGGACTAGGGCACCAACCCTGTGATTGCGGACAGAAGAATCCATCAGAAGATGGAAGAGGCCGTCTGAAGCATAGAGTTTCCTACAAGAATTACTAGAGGGAACTCTGGCGCTAGTGTCTACGGGAGCTGCAATGGGACCGGTTGTCCTAGCATGGGAATTATGGAAACTACATAGTTTTGCCTAAACTTCGTCTTTTTGGCTTCAAACCGGCTTTGTGACTTTGTAAACCCGTCATTTTCAACAGTATATTGCGCAATAAATAATTAAATAAACATAATGAAAATTGCCTGACGGGAGGATTCGAACACAGAAGCCTGATATTGAAACCATTAGGCCACGAACGCATGTATCGACAAGCGAACGAAACGCCCTTATGAATTTATCGCGGGCGTGTCAGTGCCTTGAGACGCTTGGCGCGTTTCGATTTGGCCACCTGGACAAGCTCAATCGTTGCAATTAATAGCAATTGTACGCGTTCCCGGCGTCTTCTGCACTTCGAAGAATATAGATCGCGCTGAAATATACGACGATAAGATTTATATAGCGTAATATACAAAGCCAGAAGAACGTTTGAATCCACAAGCACGAAGATCAGACAAATCCATGTACTTCCCATCATTCCCATGGTAGGACAACGACTGCAGCGCCAGAGTTCCCTCTCGTAATTTTTGTAGGAAACTCTATGGTCTGAAGCCGCGAAGATCTCTTTTCTAGAACCCAATAAATGTTTTCCGATCCGATTCGATTCACCGCTTAAACTTCGTAAAGTAGCGCCACGCTTTGAAGAACGCCGCCTCCCCCTCGCGCGCTCTGGCCGAGGCCGACGCCGCATCGCTATTGGCCTAATTGCATCACGTGGGCCCTCGCGCCGTGCATCAGCGCCGTTTTTGCTCGAGAAGCGTCTACGGAGTGGCGAGGAGCTCATGTTGGCGCCGTTCATAGAGTTTCTCACTACATTACCTAGAGGGAAATCTGGCGCTGCTGCGCTGTGGTATGCATGGGAATGCCGGTATATTGTGGATTCGGATTGGCATCGTTCTCGTAGAGACAGGACACCTTGAAGACGCGCTTGGCAATACCCTTCCGTCTGTCACAATGATTCATTTTCTACTAGAACAGCACGTGAAAAGCTGTTTTAGCTTTATTATTACGCGAAAACATGTTTTGTTTAACCATGAGAACTTGTTATTGTGTGTACGACTACATGTTACGTAAAAAGTATCAGCGGGCCGCTAAGGTTGGAGGACAGACGACAAGGTTCGCGCTCGCTTTGAAACAGTTGGTCGTCTGTTCTTGCTTTTCTTCGCTTGGTCATGCATCGTGGGTGAGTAAAGATGTAATATGCGTGAATGGAAACATTTTATGAAGATTTTTCTTTGAGAACGCGTTATTTGCGTAGCCATATCCACGTTTTAGACGAAGCCTCTTACAACACCAGCCAACACGAGCCTCGCAGACACATATACCGTCATTCCCATAACGGCACGGTGCCCCCTTAAGAAACTCCCATAGACGGTGGCGCCAGATTACCCTCTAGGTGTTATAGTGAGAAACTCTATGGCGCCGTTGCTACGTTTGAGCAGTGTAGGCGGCGCCACGGTCGAGGAGGGAGCGTAAAAGAGAGGAGAAACGAGGAGGAGTGAAGTGGAGGAGAATAGTGTCGCTACTTTACGAAGTTTAAGGGGTTTTACGCCGGAGAAGAACGCCCCTTCCTCCCTTGCCTCAGCCCATTACCTCGCTCGCCACAGGAGAGGACACGCATCCGGGCCGCGTTCCTCGCTCGTGCACGCGGGAATGTACCGCGTTCGACGGCGCACGTTTTCACTCGTACGGAACCTCATGGCGACGGCAGAGATGCGCCTGGAGTGTTCATATAATTTTTATCGCAATAATAAACACTACTCCTTACTACTGAAACAGGATGCAGTTTTTTTATATTTAACATGTCTATTAGAAATTGATAGCATCGGGCGACATGGCGTCAGCCTGTCTTGACATAAAACACACTTCTGTGTCACTCAGGAAATTTTGCAAACGCACTCAGGGGAAACCTGGAAAACTCAGGCAGTTTCGAAATGTTCACTTAGTAGATGCCCTGGGGAGTGTCTGAGGACTGGCGAGATGCGAACCTGCAGGAAGTCCAGTGCATCAATAATGATAATATGCATTCGGGTCCAGTGAAGCAAACTCTACTCCTTGGGGACTTCAATGGCCACATCGTAGAGCTGGGCGGATACATAGACTTCAACGGAGAACTGGTGCAAACAATCACCGATGACCATTCGCTGTGTATTGCCAACATGAAAGGAGAATGCGCTGGTGTGTTCACTTGGTGTGCCCGAGGCAGCCGTACGTGTATTGACTATGCGCCGCTCTCTGAAGGTCTGAATGCCACGCTACAGAGCTTCAATGTGGATGAGGAGATAAAATACTGCATTGGCAGCGACCACAACCGCCTAAGACTGGATTTCGGCTCGTCATCTTGGTGAAGACCAGTGCGAGTTAAAGGAGTACACTCCCGGAAAGTACTCCCAGTCTCGGCGTTCGAAACAGTGGCCGAAGCATTTGAAGCCAGTCACCGACGGTAAGCAGCAGTCACATACGCGGGATACGTTTAGGAGCTAAAGTGCGTCATGCGGAGACACGAATGAGTGCAAGCGCAGGGTGGACATGCCAGGACATAGGTGGTGGGATGGCTTGATTCGGGCAGCGTTGTAGGGTCGGCAGGCCGCCAACCGCAATCACCGTCATACAGTTAAGGCAAGCGACACCCACACTGTTAAGGTGGCTTGGGACGAGTATATTTGTCGAAAGCAACACAAGCAGGTCATTATGGAACGCGAAGTATCCGAGGCCGACAACAAAATGACATGACAAATGACAACCTTGACATGAATAAGGATGAGAGAAAGGCGGGAGCGAAATTATGGAGATATGTGGCATCCCTCCACAGCCAACCGATGGAGCTCACCATTCGCGACGAGCAGACAAGGAAGAGGGCGCCAAATCTTCAGTTGGCAGTGACTGCTCACCTACGTCAACCTTACGGAACACCACAACCAGCGAGAGAGGATAGAACTGGTATATGTGCGCATACGTTTGCAGGACATACAGACTGGCCGTATGACTGGCAGATGGACATGCCGAATGGCTGTCGAGAAGACAAGTGGTCGCTTCAACACACGCACTGCCTGTAGTCTGGATGGCATGCCGGCCGGAGTCGTCAATCATCTGGGGTCAAAATCAAGAGAACAGTTGGCGAGTATTTTGAGTGGAGTTCTCGCTGGTGATGACATACCACCAGAAGGGCTCCAGAGCAAGGTCACCTTCATTAACAAAGAGGCGGTGACCCTATATTGCTCCGAGATTACAGGTCGGTCACAGTTGCACCCAGGTAGCACAAATCCATCTAGAGGACATCTCTATTTGGGCTTGTTCAAGCCAAGCCAAGTCAATCTGGCTTGTACAAGCCAAGCAATAGCCCTAGAACTCCGCAAGCACTCCTGAAGCCAAGCTAATGCTCCCTTTGTATTCGTCTTGGGGAAGTCTTAGCAAGCTGTTTGTTAGACTAATAAAGGGAAAATCAGACATCTACCCGTTCGTAGCAATTGCCACAAAGGAAACCCATACGGGTTTCTTGAAAGAAAAGCCTCACAATTGAAGAAAAATTTGTCCTCGTCCGGGACGCGAACCCGAGACCACCGCCTTTCTGGGGTAGCCGCTCTACCATCTGAGCTAACCAGGCGGCTAGCAGATGGTAGGGCGAAGCCGAATTTGTCGACAACACGAAGCAAAGGCAAGAGTTTGAAGAGTTTTGACGTAATAGTTCTGCAGAAACCCGCAAGGTGGAGAGAAATAATTAATAATTAGACTATGTGCAGAAATCACGGATGAAGGCTTATTTTGCTCGCCCGAGAAAATACAGGGTTTCATGAACCCTTTGAAACTTTTAAAAACATTTTCTGAGGCAGATAGCACAATTCTAGTCTATGAGCTGGTCTGATGGTTCATGATGACCTGGTCCATGATGCATAATCGACGAATTACCAAACATTCACTAAATAAGTTTCGTACTAATTGCTTTATGCACATATTTGAATTTAGAAATTCCAACCGGTGAGACTGCAACGCATACCCACTTGAAAAGAATTGTGTTAATGACACCATTTACGAGATATCAGCTGTCAAACTTGCGGTAAAAATGCACTAACAATTCTAAATTTCCTAACAAAACATCGTTTTATGCCTTGAAGTACAAAAGGGACTGGAACACCAATGAATTTCTACGCGAAGTTCGGGAATCAATATATCGAAACTGGTGTCATCTTGAGAATTCGTTCCAAGTGGAACCGCCTTGCGAACACCCTGGCTAGAATTTGTAAATTGCAATATGTGTCATAAGGTAATTAGTTAAAAGCTTACTTGGTGAATTTTTTTATTAGTCGATTATAAGTTTACATTTCTTGTGCAAGCAATGTACGCCTCTTCGAGTAGACCAGCTCAAGGGAATTGTGCATTTGCCTCAAGCAATTTTGAAAGAATTGTGAAAGTGTGAGCTGAAGCAACCGTTATGCAATCTGCACTGTAAAAAAAGAAGGTTAACTATGTTAATCATGCGCTAATACAGATCACTAGTACTGGTATGCTTCTCTTGGGGCCAGTGTCATGATTCAGGATTTCTAGTAAATTTACATGTATTCAATACAACTGACTCTAACTTCAAAATTAAAACACGCAAAAATCTACTAATCTGTAAATCATTCAGTATTATGGGCAGCTTTTGTAAAGGCATACATTCTCAAAAGCACCTGCATAGACTCCACAGTTCGCAATAAAATCTGTGAACGTATAACATTGAGAGCCTGTGTATGACACACAAACATGTGTACATATGGCAGCCATGTCACTTCTGCACCAAAATGAAAGTCTTCACGAAGGAAGTCTCGAATCAGCATAACACTTTGCAAGTGAACAGCACTTTATAAACTTGGGTATTACTAACGCAAGAAAAATACACAAGGGTGTTGAGTGAAGTACACTGAAAAGACATCTGCAAACATACGGTAAAACGCTTTTCTATAACCAGCATTTTATAACAATGTTTAGGCAGCAGGAAAATCCGCAAAATACAAATTTGCATTCATTCAAATTATGTGCATCTGCTTGCTTTGCATTGATTGAGACTAAATTCATATATAGGTAATGACTGACATGCCATGCTTTACATTGACTGACTAGAATATATGTATTATGAATGTCATGTCTAGAAAGACTGACCCAGCATCTTAAGACTAAAGTACAGGACTAAGGAGGAGGAAGAAATGCATGTCAGCTGGTGGCAGGCCTAGTCGCTTTTGAAGAATTTGCGCAAGTAAAAAAAAACCAACTCATTTAGAGTAAAACCAGCAAATAAGAGTTGAATCCTTAACAGTAACATGATTAACAAATAAGCTACGTATTAAAAAAATAGCGATGACACTATCCAAAAAGATACTGTTCCCGATTGACAGCTGGGGACATTCTATTTATAGTTCTATATTTTCTGTAATGCACACACCATTTGCAAGACCGATTCCATGCTAGTTATGAAAGTACAATACTTTAGGACCTCAATTAACACTCGCAATGCACAGCTGCTTGTTTTAAGCCTCGCTTTTCAGTGGCTGTCCACACAAGACTAACAGTGACATAAAAGAAATAAAAGCACCATAATTAAGGGACCAAAAATGTGAAAGTGAAGGCATAGCATAATGCCAGAAGACCGATATATTTCACTCTATAAATTAAAATCCCTATTCACGTTCATCCATAGCATCTCCCACGTTCTTTTGCTGCTTGGAAGTTAACAGTTATTATAGCTTTCTTTTACTTTGCATCTTGTTGGCAAGCGGGCCTGAACACCAATTACAACTGCAACAATTGATGTCTAACACTACTCGGTGTTCGCAAAACTTATTAGTTCTAAAGTAGAAAATCTCATAATGTATACAAGTTTCCATATGATCACAGTAAAGCATGATGTCGCAGCTGCATGCATAGGTGGGCCTTAAACGGTATCTGGCCATTACCAATAGGTATTTGAAGACCACATGTGATAGTTGATGTAAGTACAGTTCAGAACCCTAAGACAGACTATTAATCATATATCATGCATTAAGTTCTTATGTAGAACCAACAGTCAATTTTATTGAAATGTAAACATATTACACAATGCTGACTTAGTCAATAAGATTAGTGTAGTTTAAATTTCTGAATAAGAACTGACTGAACACCAGCTTACCGTAACATGCCAATTTCTTGCCCGCTCATATACTGCAATCCTTCAACCAGGTGACTGCTGCTTGGCGAACGGTGCCAGTCGTCACATTCTCTCATGTGTCAGTTTCCATTAGCTTCTCGAACACCAAAGCATCTAGTCAAACAATGCAAGCAACACAGAGTATCAACAGTTGTGGCTGATATCCAAATCATTGTCACAAACGAACAGTTCTGCGATTAATAAATTAAATTTGTGCAATCTCAGTTCTGTGGAATTGCAAGGGGGAGGGAATTTTATACAAAAATTGCCATCCACCCAAGTGTAGCTACACTGGGTGCATGACAATTTTCTCTTTAAGATGTGTCCATCAATTTTGGTTTCATTCCAAACATCACGAATTTTGGGAGCAAGAATCACTGCAATTATGCCTAGTCAAACAGCCCTCTAAAGTTATCTTCAGTGACACTGTAAGCATGCAGGTCCGAGGCTCCTTTTCTACCACTGGCCTCGACTGCTTAAGTTTCCACCCATGCTGGCTGAAAATACTGGATAAAGTGCTCTCAGTGAAGTCTTTTAAATGCCTCTTAAGCGCATCTTAAGAAAAAGCCGTCACGTCTGGAAAAAAAAACATGACAGCAAAAAGATTTCAAAGCTACAAAAACTAACATACACAATGTGGCTATTACGATGGCTGCATTATGGCAGGAATGAAAGCCCTAGAAAAGGCATGGCAGGACACAAAATGACGGGATGATTATGCATTCACGAGAAATTATTATTGTGGCAACATTTTATGCACAAAAACTGTGCATAGCATAAAAAAGTTACAACTGCACCTGCTGTGCATACAACATCTAAAAAAAATGAAGCCACAAAATGTCAAATAATACTTTCGCGTAGCATGTGTGGGTTCGTTGACCAGTTGCCTTCACCCAACACGACTCCTGCGGCATAAAGGATGTTCCACACCTGCCGCCAAGGTATGCCAGTGGTGGCGCTGGCTAACACTGCAAGGGCTAATTCAGCAGTAAAACATAAACAGCCCAGAAATGGATGTGCAAACGGCGCCACGGCAGATAATTTGGTAAAAACATCGAAGACGTGGCATCGTTGCCCACCTACGGCCAGTTGTTTTTTAATTCATTTCCATTTGTTTATAATTTCTTTCATACATCTAGTAAGTACAAGAAATTTCCCCTATGTTGTCCTTGGTGTCCTTTTTTTGTTGGCTTCTTATGATTAATAAAAATCGGGTCCCTCGGTTCCCTTTCTTTTCGTTAATAAAATAATGAAGTCACTTTAACATGCCTACCACATTTTTAGAACTCGTGCCAGGTGTAAGTTTTAGTTACACCTGGCACAAGTTATATAAACGTCTCATATTGTAAATTCATGAAGCTTTTGCTTGCAAGGTGGCATCGAAAAGCAGCTCGGAGCTAAACCTGTATTCTAATGTGGTCACATTTCCCTAGTTCTCCAAGGACATATTGTAATCGGTCATTGCAATTCTACCAGTTTTGTTGCGAACACTGAGAGCTGCTAGAAAATATTTTATCATGACGTTGTACAGTCCACCTATGTCTTTCATTAGTACGGAAATATCTGAAAGCACTTACAAAAAAACAGAAAGGAGTCGTGAACATTTTGACAGCTTGGACGGTAGCTAATATCATGCCGCACGACACACCTTCAGCATGCATAACAATGCTCCTACGTAGCTGCGCCCGTTCGATCTTGGTGTCCCAAGATCTTAGGAACTAATCTCATGATTGGTGCAACCTGGTTCGAGGCTATATCACTGTGGTTCGCATCCTTAGCTGAAACGCTTGCCTCACGGCACCGGGCAGCATCGATCCGGAGGAGTGCTTGTGTTGGCCAGGGTGTCCAACGTTTGCTGTTTCAAGGCCATGCGTGCTAAAAAATAGCATCAAAGCGTATTTTACAGAACGGGCGACAACGGCGTTCGCACGAAGTCTCACTTTGTTGTGGTGCGCCATGTTGCCTTTTGTTCTCCTTTTTCGCTTTCTAAAATCTATATTTAGTCTTGTTTTCCTTTTCTCACTGTTGTAACCACTAGCCGAATTATGCAAGTACGTCGAACAATCGGTTCCGTTATTAGCCAGCCAGGCTATGGGACCAAACAAGTTTTGCGAAGTTTTCTGCAATGTGAACGTCAAAGTGACAATAAAAAAAAAATGAGCGCAGTTGACACAGTGAACGTACGTGATTACGCGTCGATGCAATTAGTCGGATGGACGCAGATATAATATTCGCATCGTGATGCAATTTTCAGACAGTCAATGAAGTAATAGACGTCCATAAATGGTATAGCTCGTGTTTATATAATTACAGCACTAGCTTAAAAAGTGGGCGACCTTAGACCACGAGGAAACAACGTGGAAACTTGGCCAGAATCGGTTATCGATGTAGCAACTTTAACGCGGAGAATCGATACTAACGGCATCGAGTGATCCTACATCAACCAAAATGTAATCTGAACGAGACGAGTTTATTAAGTTGGACATGCCGCAAGGAAATTCGAAACAATAACCGACATGCATTAATTGATGTGAAACAATAAACCTAGTTGGTCATGATGCTCAAATCGTGCAGCAGAGCTTTGAAAAGAGGCAAAAAGTTCGATCAGCGCAGAAAGACACAGAGCAGGCGATGCACGCGCGGAACACATTACAAAGCGCGGCAATCGACCAGATGCACGTTGGAAGCGGCCAAGCCACAGTAGCGCACCTATTGTTGCGACACGCCATGTTATATAGCTGGTGAAACTCCATTCAAATATTTTTATTAAAGTTTACAAATTAAGTAATAACTTTACACATTTTTTATTGAAAGGTTTTGTTGTATTGTGATCAACGACGCACGAAACCTTGGCCTGGCTTCAGTTTCGGATGATGCGGTAAATTTAAATTGGCAGATATTGGTACACGCGCTGTCACCGACAGCTGTCTCTGCGAAATCGTCTCGTGCATAAGCCTTGTAGTACACTGGTTGATTATTGTATATTGCGGAGCGCTGTTATATGACGATAACACACCGATGTAATCATTCCACTGATGGTGTTGTCCAATAAATCGCTGCGAGCCGGAGGTAAAAAAGATGCACGCAAACTTTAAAAACGTGTTCGAGCATTTACCTCTCCATCAGATCTTACAGCAGAAGTACTGAATACATCTAATATAAGCTTTACAGAACACGTCTAATTTGGAGCTTAAATTCGCACTAGCAGGGCCAAGCTGGGTAAGACAAGTCTGGAACGCTTGTAGTCGAGTTTTGCTTCCTGGGACGTGTGTTGTACAGGGTTTTTGCGCAGATAAAAAGCCTCGATGGGAGCCGGGCCAGAGGTGAACAACCACCTCACCGAACTCCAAAACAGATTTCGCCAGGATCGGCACGTGTAAAATAAGCGGTTTGACCTCAGCCAGTGCATAGAGATCGCCAGAAAAGAGTCGCTCCCTCTCTTGCACTGCTTCATAAATGTCGCGACAGCATACGATAACGTTCGCCATCGAGAGAGGTAAGTGCACTACCTACGGGATACTAATATGCCACGTACATGAACTGCCGTACTTTGCCGCCTATATAGGGGCAACAAGGTCGTTACAACCACGCGTGGCGTCAAACCACATGAGATAGATGTGAACAAAGGGTTAAAACAAGGATTTCCGTTGTCGCCTCTGTTATGTATGCTCTATACAGCACTGCTTAAGTTAGAGCGGGACATTACCCTCGAAGGATGTAGGCAGCAGTGGAGCTTACCCAGATAAGTATTCGCCAATGATATCGCGCTACTTGCCGATAGTGGAACGCAAATGCAGACATACATTTGCGCCAACAAGATGGCGGATATTGGGCTTGCATCAACGCCAAAAAATATGCGGTGCTGTGTCTCTCCGGTTCCACGGAAGACACGAGTGCTCTGACGCTTCCAGGGCGTCAGGTCATACAGCAGGCGACAGAGTATGGGTGCTCGGATAGGGACAGAGTAGGGGATCGAGTTACTTGTTCGAGTGAGCTTACCAACCACTTGAGGAACCAGGAGATGAAGTTCTGGGACGTAATCGAAAAAAAAAACGAAAATCTTCTCATTCACATCGTCAACGATGAATCGCAGTGGCTGAAATATTCTGTTTCCGTGAAACGAGTCTTGAGCGTGACGCTATATGTCATGAAGAGAGCCTTTAAAAAACTAGGCTCAAATATCTGCGTTCCCGAAATTTCTAACAGTAAAAAGGGTATCGCGGAACTCCTCAAAGGCATGAAGTGCGACGGTAACCTGATGTCCAACTCAGTTGCGGAAATTTGCTGGGCTGTTTGTTTACTGCTGGATCAGTTTTCCACGTCCGAAGCAGAAGACGACGCCGACTGTATTCTATTTCTGAAAAACCACGTTTCCTTTTACCTGTCTAAAAAACAACACATATGCAACTCTGCTGATGCCAAGACGTTCTGCTGCATTCTTTTCATTATATCGTCACATGCGTACGCTTACATACGCAGTCATGGAAGCATCACCTTGACGCATCCTATGACAATCAGGTCAGTGTGCTCGTCTAACGGTATGAGCCCTCAACAAAATCATCAGAGTGAAGCATTCCTCAGCTACATGGCGAGAAGGATTTCTGAGCGGAAAGATGACCAGCGCTTTGTCACAGTTATGGTAAACGAAATACATATAAAAACCTAGCTTTGACTACGAATGGGGTACTATTACCGGCGCTGCGCTTAACACAAATGAAGCTGCAAACTGTGCGCTCGTTTTCATGGTGAGCAGCCTGACGTGCAAATTGAAAGAAGTTGCGCACATCGTGCACAGAGTAGAGGCGGAGTTCCTGCACAAGACGTTTAAAGATGTGATTTGCGGGCTTGAACAGATTGGGTACCGGGTTGTGTGCGTCGTGAGCGACGACAACTCTGAACTGAAAAGCGATGTCCCTGTTCGAATTGCCTCCTTCTAACAGAGTTGCGTATCAACATCCATCAGACCTTGCAAGGCCGCTGTTCTTCGTTATAGATCCGGTACACACACTAAAATGCGTACAGAATAACTGGATCAACAAGAAGAATGGCCAAGTTTGATTCTACTTCCCTGAGATGCAAACAGACACGCCACAGTCAGAGCGCATGCAAACAGCGTCATTTGCGCCAATCAGGGACCTTCACAGGAAAGAGTTTGACCAGCTGTTAAAACATGGCTATGGGCTGTCGAGAAAAGCCTTTTATTCTTCGAACATTGAAAGGCAGAACATAAAGCAATTGTCTAACAAATCTTCAATGATTTCTTACTTGAGGCGCTACGTGCTCTTAGAGCAAAGCACAACCTATTGTCTTTTGTGGCCATCGCTATATTAATCGAGGTCATACTCAAGTGGTGCGAAAGTGTAAACGTGAGAACTCCGTGGAAGGGAGACAGGCTGAGAGGCCAGTTCCAACAACCAGTGTTTTCCATTGATAACGATCCAGCTTGCTAGATGCAGCTTCAAAGAGCTTGTGATGTCGTATGTCCTTTTTGGGACGATACAGATTTACTGCCTGAAAGATCGGTTTGGAAAGGCAGGTGCGCAGCATCGCGTTTCCATCAGGCAGATTTATGAAGTCGAAAACAAGCTGCACCTTGCCTACGATTTCCACTGACCAGCACGGGGAACGCGCACACAAGCAGGTAGAGGCATCCCAGCTGCAACGCTCTTGTAAGCAGCGGGGCTCGGTCGAAGATGCAGGACGTCCTTCCGATCCTGATATTCAGTGTACGGGACCCTGAAAACGTTCAATTGCCTGAAATACAGGGGCGCGTTGACTGTGTATAACACGATCACAGTCTCTGCCGCTCATGAACAGTATACGATCTCGTTAAGAAGATGGACCGGTCTAGTCTATGCGTCAATGTTTGCACTTAACGCTGTTGCCCACAGCTACGTTGTCGTAGAGCAGCTTGCTACGCAACCAAAACTTCTACTAATGCCCGAACAACGCCAGATGGTCATGAAGCTGACCCTGCAATTGCTGGCAAACGAAGAGCAATTTGACTTCGACGCCTGCGAGAATTGTCACACGATCGAAGTACTACTAAAGCACATCCTGCAGTGCAGCACGAACGTTTTGCTTAAGAAATTTTGGGGAAAGCTAAAAGACGAACTTGTTGACACTGCCGATAAGTAAAAAAAAAAAAGGAAAGCCACAACTCTCCAGAACGTGTATTGCTCCTGATATAGCGCAACCACAACTGGATTGTGTAAATAAATGTTTTGCTCCTATAGCTTTCTTCCGGTCAAATTTCTTTTAAGATACATGCATGCTCGTTCTTGAAGGATAGAGAAAAGGTTCCGCTCGTTGCATCTGCGAGACAACCTCTCTTAAACAGCGCTACGTATTTTTACCAATCCGCCCCGTCGTGTGACGTCACGGAGAGAGAGCTAAGGCCTTAAGCTTTTCTAGAGGGTGTTGGTGCAGCGCGGTTGAGATGTCCGCTCTTGAGAGACAGTTACTGCACGGCACTTTATCCCCTTCCCTATAAGAATCTCCTTGACGCGCTCTTGCATCGATGCCTTTCTGTCGGCTGCGAAAGTCCCGCTTCCGCCGACAAATAAAAAACGAGCAAAAGAGCGAAGCCATTCCTTTTAAATTTGTCTATCCCGGCTGTCGTTTCACATACACTAGTTTGCTTTTCTAGTCGCAGTTAGGCGCAGGTTTTGGTTTGAAATTTCAAGCCTTCTCGCGGCGCGTAGCGGTGTAATTCTTTGCAGGCACGACCGCTAGGGCGCATTGTATGCACTGCGCTTGTCAGTTAGAAATAACCAGACCTGATGAAGGGCCCTTGAAAAGCGACAATATTGGAACCAAGCTTTCGCTCACGCCACGGCCGGGAAATTTGTGAGTGCTGCCTTATATGTATAAGTTCATTGCCGCCGACCCGAGTACTGAAAACACCGGGGAACTCACGTGCTTCGCTTCTGACCAGAACAATGTTGTTATAGCTGAAAAAAACATTCTTATTATTTAACCACGACGCATGTAAAGCGACCCACCGCGGTTGCTTTGTGGTTTTAGCGTTTCGCTGCTATAGGCACGCGGGATCAAATGCCGGCCGCGGTGGCCGCATTTCGATCGAGGGCGAAGTGCAACAACGTCCGTGCACCGTGCAGTGGGCGCACGTTAAAGTGGTCGGAATAATTGCACTGCGGCATGCCTCATGTCGGGGCATTCGCGCGTAAAAGTCAAATTGTTCTAAAACGGCCTTGATTCGTGCTGACGCTTGCGCCCGTCTTTCTTTACTGGAGCAGCTATTGTGCCGCACAGCCTTTCCGCACGGCAGGTAGAGTGGCGCCTCCTTGTCCTCAACGACTCCTCGAGACTGGGCAGCGCGGCTCATCTGAACCGCCCACATGTTTTTGCCCATCCGCGGCGCTTTTATTTTTCTTCGCCCGCTTCTTCGTGGGTGCGGACAACGCTTCCATCTCCGTGACTCATTGTAGCCAGCCTTTTGTTGTGTTCTGCCCATGTGTTATACCTCCGTACCGAATGAAAAGAGAGGTATATTTCAGTTATTTATTTTTGCACCGACACTTCGTTTGGAGCCACATGTACTTTCCGCGTGTCTTTTTCCTTTCCAACAGCGTTGAACACACGTGTTTAGTAGTCTCGTTCACTCCAATGAAGGCCGGGCCACCGGCCGGAACGTTGGTAACATAATGGTATTTTTGCTGTTAAATGTGCGAGTATTTCTTTCGTGAACATATCTGCTCCCAATCGACTGCACGCTGTTGACAGGAGAGCTCGCCGGCGAGCGCCCCGACAGCTGTCGCAGCAGGAGCGCCACCAGGCCACCGACGGCCCAGTACGCAGCTTGATGTCAGCATCTTCCGTTAAGGAATTAATACTTTTGAAACGCAGGAGCCTACGCTTACGCTTTCCGTTCCACGTCGTGTGTCCTTGTTTAGTCGTCAGTCCTCAAATCACCGGCGAGTGCGTTTTCGGTGCTCGTATACGTTAACATTCCTAATTCCGTCGCCGGACGTTTGCGTCATTCTTGTGCCTGTGCGTATAGAAACTCGGTTAAGAAATTCTTGTCGCCAATGTTAGGGCAAGCAAATTCTTTAATACATGGAAATTAATGTGAAGTACATGTCTTCTTTAGATGGTTGCTCCAGGCAATCTGATGCCTCGCACGATTCCGCCGCCGATGCTTCATAGGCGCCGGCGGCCAGGACAGGCTGCTGTTACCTTAACATCCGATATGCGCTTGGGAGGGGCTATCCGCGTGGAGCGGTGGTGTCTGGCTAACCGGACCCATTCACTATGATTTGCAACTCGAGACGAGTTAATTCTATTCACATTTTTTTCAATTACGTAAAGATAGCGCGATCCCTCTCGCCGACTTGCGATAGCGCCGCAATGCATTATTATAATGCGTCAGAAATTCACTGAGGCGGCCCTGTTAGAAAAATTCGGATTTATGTCTACTTGAACGCGTCCCTAAATTTTAGTTTTCCATTTCGCTTTCTTCAAAGTGTGGCCGCAGTAGCAGTGACCGAGCGAAATGCATTTCAGTGGCGTGGATATAATATGCACATTTCATCATCATTCCTGACCATTAGCTCGAGAAACGGCTAATAACTTTGATCAGGCTAAAGTAAATGAAAATTGAGGGCTCGTTAGCGGGTAGAAGCAGTGCCACGAAAAGAGGTAACTACTCGAATACCGAGCCAAACCGTGCTCGTAGACTCGTTCTCTCACGTCGAGAACGCATCCAGAGGCGTGCAACACTTGTGCGTGAAAGCGAATAATTTTGCTTCTGGCTTGAAGTAGCGAAGCAAAGCTCGCGCCATTTCAGTTGCGCGAAGCAAGAGCCTGCGTGCAGTTTCGATGCTAGCACAACACTTAGCAGACGAGTCCCTTTGAGGCGGCCACCTGGGCAGTGTCAGGAGCACATATATATGTGTGCGTGCGTGCGTGCGTGTGAACGATAAGGAAAACAGAGGGGCTCGATTTTTGGTAATCGCAACAATATACAACGACGAGGCAATGAAGGAAGGCACAGGGGTAATTTGCTGCTGTCCAAATTGAAATGCAGAAAATAATGAGGAAAAGCCAAATGAAAGTAGACTAAAAGGTACCTAGTCGCCGAGGTCAGGCGAACCCACAACACCTGCATTACGCTTGCGCTGGAGTAAAAAATGTGCTATGGTGACTGGGGGTGGGGTAGGGGGATCAATCCGTCCACTACTTTAAGTATTTATGCGAACGAGAGCTAGCCCTGTGAGCCAGCGCCACTCAGAGCCATGGCGGGCAGTATCCTTTTATTTTTGTCCAATGGCGTAGCGTAACACGTTAAATTAGGAGGAGAGTCTGCACGTAGCTAATAAACCCTAGTCTGCTGCCTAATGGCGTGGGTCATACGCGAGGGCCTCGAATCTGCCAGCCTTGAAGTGACTAGGTAACCTACGAGTGAGAACCTTACTGTTAGCCCTGTGTCGCTAGAATGCAGGGAAGCAGACAGTGAACGAAAGCAGCAATTTTCACGTGGATACAAACATCGCATGCCGTTTCACCCTGCATTCTTCCATAGATCCGAGCCGCTACTTAACAAGGAGTCGTTTTTCCGATTTCTGAACGATGTTGGCACACTGCAGATTATTCACCCCCAGCTATTGGTAGCACAGCCTCCCATCTGAGGTTGTTGCTGCGACACCACGTCACGACACGACACAGCACGCGGCTCCAAATCCTTGCGTTCGAGCGCCGAGGCGGGGCAACTACACGGAAGCTGTCGCCAGTGCAATTTAAACACTTGATTACTTCGTAGGTTATCACAACAAACATCATTATAGTCATTGCCGTAATCTAATATGCATGCCTTACGCAGTATATACTGTCTTGGCGTTGTTTCGGCATAACTTTCCCTTAATTAAATCATGCACATTCATACATGATCAACATTCCTACTTTATCGGCAGCTAACAAGTGCTCCTTCCTAACCGTGGTCGCCGGCCTTTCTGCAGTTTTCCTCCGATCGACGAGGCGAGCATGACGTCCACGATGCCGGTGCTGCCGTCCGCGATGTACCGCGGCCCAGCGCCGCGATACTCGGAGCCCCAAGAAGTGGGCGTCTACTCGCTGGTCGGCGCGGGGGGCTCGTACGCCTCCGGAAACGTGCACGGAAAGTACCTCTGCCTGCCGCCGAGAACGAGCAACCTCAACTGGGACCTGGACGCGGGATTCGCTGACGTTGCCCGCTTTGAGAGGTGAGCTAAAGGAGCGGCCAACGCTGCGTTTCTAGCCAGCTGAATTGCACCCGCCGTGGTCTATAGCGTGGCGATGCTGTGAACGAGGTCGCGACCACGGCGGCTGCGTTTCGATGGGAGCGAAATTTAAAAAAAACGCCCACGTGCCATGCGTTACATGCAAGTTAAAGAACCGCAAGTGTTCAGAAATTATTTCCGAGTCCTCTACTATGACGTATTGTGGTTTTAGCACGTAATACAAAAAAAAAGAAATTAAGGCCACATCGCCCTACATCGGGGTAAGAAAACTTGTGGTAAAGTCTTTATTGCATCACTCATTGTCACTCAGTACCGGCGGTCACAATCGCTTTGTGGTCGCTGTGATATACACGATCGGCATATTCGCTGCTGCAAACGCATTCTTTGATAACGTCAAATCGATGCACGTACGCCGCTGGGTGGCCAGTTGGGCCGGATCGTTGTAGCACCACAAAGTATATGTCTCCAACACGATACGCGTACACCACTCCCCTTTCAGTCCTGACACATCCACATCGGAATCACTGACAACGCATCTTGTATGCGTGATTCCAAAGAATGTACGCAGTGTTCGCTGCACTTTGATGAGTGCTTGTAGCCTTTGCCTCACGGGGCTATCAGCCATTGCATTTTTTGCTTGCTTACAGGGTTGTGAGTGCTCACGGGGCTATGAGCCATCGATGATGGCTTTTGTGTGCGGACACGAAAATTCTATGGTACCCTAGCCATATAAGCTCCGCTGTAAAATGTAATAAATTGGGCTGCAAATGGAGCAAGCATTCTCCTTCTAGCCGGGGGTGGGAGAGGACGTCGCTCCTTTCCTTTCGAAGCTTGACACGCCACCCAATAAGGCCAGTTACAGTAAACTCGGTGCTATATAAAATGGCAATGCAAGCCATAAAATAAAAAAAAAAAACTATGGCGTTTTACGTGCCAAAACCACTTTCTGATTATGAGGCACGCCGTAGTGGGGGACTCCGGAAATTTCGACCACCTGGGGTTCTTTGACGTGCACCTAAATCTAAGTACACGGGTGTTTTCGCATTTCGCCCCCATCGAAATGCAGCCGCCGTGGCCGGGATTCGATCCCGCGACCTCGTGCTCAGCAGCCTAACACCATAGCCACTGAGCAACCACGGCGGGTAGCCATAAAATTAGAACTGTCGAAATGGCCAGAAACAAATGATGTACTGGGGGGAACCAATGAATGGGCTCATACCAGGCAGACGCTTCGAAGATAGTATCTTTGTTCTAATTCAGTGCATGGAGAGTTCAGTAGCTCGGAATAGACCATTATGGATATAATTTCTAGATATTAAGGGAGCCTGCGACAACATAGACACTGCAGGGAGTTGTTATGGGATGCTCTCAAGCACGAAGGCATAGATGATCTTGTGGAGCTGCTGAGGGAGTTATATGGAGACAAATAAGCAACAGTTGTATGGGAATGCAAAAATTATAATGAAGTGGTGGAAAGTCACCAAGGATTGTAGCAAGGATGCCCTCTCTTCATTGTTGTTCACGCTTTATGTTAAGGGCACAGAAAGACAACTGGAAAACAGTCAATTAGGATTAGATTTATCGTACACGCGTAATGAACAAATGCTGCAACACAAGGTCCGATCACTGATGTATGCGGATGACATAGTGCTACTAGCGGACAAAGCAAGAGATTTACAGACACTGGCCAACATGTGTGGGAACGCAACGACAAATCTAGCTCTTAGAGTTAGCTCAGAGAAATTGGGAATTATGATCTTTAATGAAGAGACCAGTAACTGCGCAGTGTCGATTCAACAACGAGTTATACCCATAGCCAAGCAATATACGTACCTAGGCGTATACATCAACGAAGGAAAGACTTATTCAAGCACCCACCAAGATAATCTGAAAATAAAGGGGAACCGGAATGCAGCAATAATCAAACAGGACACTTTGGGGCCACAATAATTATGAGTTGGTGCGTGGAATCTGGAAAGGAGTCATGGTGCCAGCGCGGACGTTCGGAAATGCCATTTTGTGCCTAAGCTCGGGTAAATTGTCGGGGTTCGAAGTTAACCAGAGACTGGTAGGCCGTTTGGCTTCGGGAGCCCACGGCATAACCACAAATGAGGCAGCGCAAGGGGACATGGGTTGGGCCTTCTTGAAGTAAAAGCACTGTACAAAATTAGTTTTGAAGAAAGCTCAGGAACATGGATCAAAATAAATGGGTGGCCAAGTGCACAAGTATTCGTGCCTGAAAAGCGTCGACACAGAACGGAGCAAGAGGTCAAGGAAGATGGGAACCAAGCACATGCTAATTGAAAGTGTAGATAGACAACCAGGAGTTATCAGGAAGGAAGTGAGAGCAACAGAGACAGCGATTTGGATGCTAAGAATGGAAACGAAAAGGACCATGGAGGTTTACAAGTATAATAAAAAAGAGATTATAAAGGAAAATCTGCACAGGCACGAAGAGAAGTGTCTCGCTAGTTGAGGCTCGGGCTGGTTGCCTAAGGACAAAAACATACCGGAGGAAGCATAAGCATTTGGATGAGGCATGAGTGTGCCGCAGCAACAATCCAGATACCACTAGCACATTCTAATAGAATGCGAAGGGATTCATCCAGCGAAACTAGTACGTAACATACAACTTCCAGAAGCGCTTGAATTTAAAGGAGTCGGAACTGTCAACCGGTCAGTAGTGGAGATAAGGTCAGTAGTCGAGACAATTATGTGGTTCGTATGCTCGTTCTGAGCTTGTTCTTCATGAAACGAATGCTGTTCTATATGTCGTATGTGTGATTCCGAAGAATGTATGCACTTTTCACTTCACTTTGCCGAGTGCTTGAAGCCTTCACCTCCGCTGCGGGCCGGCCCCGTATTGCACTACCTCCGGGATCGGCCCACATTTTTGCCCACAAACGACGACACGAAAAATGCCGACCAACCAGCGGCTTTCTCTGTAATATACCAACAGCGTATCGTCACCGTCCACACAAGTTACGTATGAGGTGTGTACGGCAGCGGGAATTCTCCTTCGCCGTAGGCGCTCTCGGCGCCACCTGTCGTCACCGCCGCGAAACGTGCGCGCGAACGCCGAGAAACGCGTCATGCGGCCCCCACCAGGCTACTACCACGTGCTTCTTTCTGGACGTGGGGCGCCATCTAACTGTCAAGAAGTCCGCAAGTGGTCTCCTAGACGAGAAGCTTGACGTGCCTGCGAATGCTGAGAATTGTTCCCTCGCTCGCTCAGTGGGCCAAGTTGCCCAGAGGTTCATTGAAGAGCGGCACATAGTGCGTTCATTGCGCAGGTTGCTATAGTTGCCGTGAAAGGCACTCATTGAAAAGCGGAACATACCCAGTGCATTTGGGGTGCGGCCTTTTATTACGTACGGTTGCGAGTCCTTGAGGAACCCGTGTGACGTCGGTTCTATTCCGATCAACATGGAAAAAATTTAAGAAGTATCTTTCGTCATTCTAAAGCGGCGCATTCCCAGTTGCACATACCCAGTGACTCAAGTTGGCAGGTTCGTTGAAGACCCAGTCGGCGTCAAAGAGCAGCGGCGCCAACCAGTGCCGCATCTACAGTGACCCATGCCGGCGTGAAAGAGGTTCGTCGAAGAGCGGCACGCATTTATACATTGACCCTAGTTGATCCGATGGCTGGTTTCGAGCCCCGTTACTTCAGCCCAGTAGCCCGATGCGCCAACCATTCCACCACGGACTACCCAATGAGCCAGGTAGGCGGGAAAACACCTTCAATGAGCATCATTGATGCCAACTTGGGTAACTAGTCACGTACCACTGGGAATGTGCCGCTCTACAATAACAAGAAAGATCCCTTAAATTTCAAGGATGCTGAGCGTGATCGAATCTACGTCACAAGGAAACCAACCCGACGCATTAGCAGGCTGCACCACCACAAATGCACTGTGGGTGTTCTGCTTTTCAATGAATGCCTTTCACACCAACGTGATCGTAATTTCGGAAGCACGTCGCGGCTGACCGTCCTTTTTTTTCACTTTGCGACTTCTCGTATTCACGCTGCTCTTCGCGTTCGCGCAACCTGCGCCGTGAACGCACTGAGCACGGGCCGCTCTTCAAGGAGCGTCTCTTCCATTCGGGCAGCACAGCGCCGAGTGTGCGGAGAGCGAGCGAACAATTCTTACCCCCGTATTCAGAAATGCATCTTGACTTGAAGCCCATGCTTGACTTGATATAAATGACGCCTGGTGCGAACGCAGCCAAGACGCTCATTGCGTTTCCTTTGGTGCGTTAAAGATATCTAAATCAAATCAAGCATGGGCTTCAAGTGAAGATGCATTTCTGAATACGGGTGTTAGAGTTCACAGGCACCGGCTTGCTGCGCATCTCGGAGGGCTCGTCAGGCCCCGCACTCTCTCAAGAAATGGCCCCAGAGAGCGAGGAAATAAAACGAGCATAGTAGAAGCATGCAAAGGATGCCCGGATTAGTTTCAATGTCTTCCGCTAGAGGCGCCGTAATAAGCGCAATTTTTTCTTACAAACTTTCTCCTGCAATTAACGAAGCATGTTTATTACATAAAATTGAGTACAAATTTATCATTGCTGTTTAGATATTGTACACTTCATTAGTCAGTTTACTGTTTTTGTCATTATAAACGCAAGTAGCGTTCAGCATCATCGATCTTCCACGTGACCTCTGGCATGGATTTAAAATTTTTGCCGGTACTTTCGAGTGCATGGCGGCACGAATTCATTCGTTTGTACATTTAGACTGGTTGCTTTTTGTTGCTAAACTAGTTTATTGCGCTTCGATGTCTGGCATTATTTAACTTGGGCTGACGTGACGTGTTTGCAAGCGGACATGTAAGCCCGAAAGCTACATTTCGGTCGTGCGCCACGCGTCTGCATCGAAACGGGAAGCGTATTCTGCGACTGAGGACAGCAGTACCGGTGAGTCGTTTAAAGGGGTTGGGACACCAAATTTTGAGGCTATAAAAAGCATGTTGTAAGCTGCTTCCGTATGCAAGGACACCCAGAACGAAGTATTGGACGCTGCAAACATTTAAAAATAATTTTAATTCAGCTCCAAAAAGTCATTAAAAACGCCTTCTCGTAGTCGAGACCCATCGCTAGCGCGGCAGTTACTACGTCACAGAGGAGGAACGAAAATATTGACGTCATAGCACACTAGCACAAAAACGTGACGTATGATGAGTAGCGATGAAATGCCGATTACGGAGCATGCTGAGCCGAGCGACCGAGCATAGCCTCCACTATGACCGAGCTACAGTCATATAGAAATCCTTTCTTAATGCAAAGAAAGAGTAAGGCGTGCAGGCACGGACACAAGAGGAGAGAAGTGGACAACGCGAACGCCGCACGGCGGCCCGCGAACGGCAAACTGCGTGCGGCGAGTTGCCGAGCGGACGGGCCTATACGTTTGAGCCGGCCGACTCCGAAAGGGACCAGGATATGCGGCGTTCGTGTTGTTCGCTTCTCTCTTCGCATAGTCGCATAGTTCGGCAGCTCGGAGCGGTCTCTCGTTCGCTTGGCCTTTCTCAATGTGAGGGCCTGTCCACGTTACCGGCACGGAAACTCGCCGCACGCCGTTTGCCGTTCGCGGGCCCCCGTGCGACGGCGGTTTTGCTCGCGAACGGCGAGATTTCCTTGCCGTAGAGAGGATGGGCCCGGGACCCATTTGTGCGGCAGCCGTACGGCGAAGCGGCCAATCAGCGATCAAGGAGTGGTCACTCTGGCACCGAGGGCAGCTTCACCGCCTCTGATCGTTCGGCGCCGCCGATATCGTCGCTAGGCCTTTTCCGCCACGAGACTCATAAAGAGAATAACCAATAGACACGCGGGCATGAAGGAAGACAACGTCATTCGACTGATCCACTCATTCGTTATCAGCCACATCGCCTATGTAGCCGCCTACCACAACTGGTACGTCGCGGAAAAGAACAAGATTAACACGCTCATAAGGAAAACGTACAAGATAGCCCTGGGCCTACCGGAATCGACAACTACCGAGCTCCTGACTCAGCTGGGCATATACAACACCATAGAAGAAATAGCCGAAGCACAACGCATCTCGCAGCTCGAACGCCTGTCGACCACCACGACGGGAAGACACATTATGAACACGCTCGGCATAACGTACCACAACCAGCGCGGCCAGAAAATGCAAATCCCCAACAAAATCAGAGAGACCATTACGGTGGCAACCATCCCAAGAAACGTGCACCCCGATTACAACCGAGGTAGAAGAAAGGCAAGAGCCGAGGCTCTGCTCCGTTCATTCGGCAGGGAGAGAAACGCGCGCTTTGTCGACGCAGCCGAATATGCGAACGGCCAAACATACGCCGCCGTAGTCATAGACGCAGAGTCAAAAATCAGAACCGCATGCAGTGTATACACCAAACACTCGGAAATAGCGGAGGAAGTAGCGATTGCGCTGGCCCTCACAGAACAGGAATGCGAAGTTGTACTCAGTGACTCGCAAACGGCAATAAAGAATTATGCCAAAGGTCGAATTTCCAAGGAAGCCCTGTCCATTCTGGCCAAAGCGGGCAGATCCAAAACCGCGAGCTCGAGGATCATATGGTTCCCCGCGCACGTCACCACGGAAGGCGACGCGCTCCCGAACCTAAACGAGACGGCGCACCGGACGGCGCGAGACATGACCCGCCGCGCCGAACAGGGCAACGCCTCTCGCACGATAGCGAACGCTTCTCGAGCAGAACGGGACAGGCTCACCAGATACAACGACATCACCAGTGCATATTTGAACGCCAGAAGGATATACCCACCGCCGAGTCCCAAATTGAACAGGAGGCAGGCCGTTGCCTGGCGACAACTACAAACACGTTCCCTAATCTATTCCGTCTCAAACGTATCTTCCCAGATAAGCATCAGGACGACACGTGCAAATTGTGCCAGGAAAGACCAGCAACACTCAAACACATGCTGTGGGAGTGCAATGTAGTTATAGAAGGGATGGCAGTTACTCCGGAGACCCTGTCGTCGAGGTGGGCCGCCGCTCTGCGCAGCTCAGACCTCGGAATTCAGATGTGGGCAGTCCAGCAAGCCCGTGAAGCGGCGTTGAGGCAGGGCCTTGACGTTCCTCCGTGGGAGACCTGAGCGCGGGTCGCGTTAAACCTTGCCGGACATACAAGCAAGTTGTATCCATCCATTCAAAGCTAAAGCGTACGGCGCTTCGGAATGAATCACCGACTGTCACAAGCCGCAATGATTTCTTACCGTTGTTGTCGTTCTTCGCAATAATTATATTAATCGCGACATGCACTTCGAATCGCCAGTTGTTGACATCTGCTGGCAGAGCACGCGTATGCGCGAGCAGACGACGCAGCATAGTTTTACGTCACTATTTTTTGTGGCCCACGTGACCAAGCCATGTTGCGTTTCCTCCTCTGTGACGTCATAGCATCCCCCGAAGCCCAGAAACCGAAACCGAAATCGCTCGGTATAATAATGCTATTATTAAATTATTTATTGGATATATATGAATCCCGCTGTGTGTATCGT
Source organism: Dermacentor andersoni (assembly GCF_023375885.2). Lineage (NCBI taxonomy): Eukaryota > Metazoa > Arthropoda > Arachnida > Ixodida > Ixodidae > Dermacentor > Dermacentor andersoni. The sequence goes on from NC_092819.1 coordinate 181,419,639, forward strand.
GCTCCCTGAAGCATGACACAACGTTTGAATGAACAAACGCATGAACGAAAATTGTGATGTCTCCACCCCTTTAATATCGCTGCATGAATCCTTATGTAATATTGGTCTCCTTAACTTACAGGTGGAGACAAGTTAACGAACTAGATGCTGCATTACATATGGGCAGTCAGGATCCCCCGTTGCTGTTTCCGAAATAAACTTTTAGTTGCGAGGCCATCATCATGCACACATTCACGAAAGAGAAAGTGATATCGGAACGCGCGTCACATTTTTCATCTCGTTGAAGCCGTAGCCATGGATGACTGAGCAGCCTTATCAATATAAATTTTTTTTCGAGTCCACCTGCAAGTTATTTCGTCCACAGAACCAAATAACCCTTTGATAAACTGAAGCTAAAGTACTGAATTTAATGTGTTAAACAGTTGCACGCATGATCATTCTTCCATATTTCGTACCTGTTGGTCCCAAATATTCTTGCTGTTCAGTTTGGTTTACCAGAGGACATTCGTTTTTTTAGCAGTGAAGCGGTGCATCATGTTCATGTAGAAAAACAATGTATCATTTCTAATAGCTTCATGTCTTTCATGCATGTGCTTGTGAAACCAGAAGTGTGCAAGCTTTTTCATTCCACATTCTTGCTAGAGATCATTCCTCTTCCTCAACCAAACATTAAAGGTCAACCGATTCATTGCTCATACTTAATACCAGTCAATGTCTAGTAGCATAACATATCTGTAGCAGTATTTTCTAGTGTTCCTTTCCTGAAATAGCTAATGCGGCATTGGCATATGTCTTGAATTAACATTTGCATCGTGTGCTAAGTAGCATTAAACTTTTCTTATTGTTTTTGGCGTTCAGTGCTTGCAAGGTAGAGTGGCCTCTTTCTTGAATGCAAGCTTTCTCATTTTAATTCCTAGTATCGTTCAGGATTGCTATTCTTGCTCGACAGCCTGTGTTTTTGCGCAAGCTACATTGAAGTGATGAGTGCGGAATCTGGTTTCGCTGTTGTCCGACTTGGTACTAGTCACCGTGTTACGTTTCTGTTATGTGGGAGCCTGGTCAGTTTCATTGGGAAACAGTCTCTCGAGGCAAGCACCTGCTCCTGCAGCCCGCACAGCGACATATAATTGGAAATACTGTTTGTGTGCACTAAAAATTCTCACCCACCCTTAATACTAGAATCTTGCTACCGTCCTCCTGATGCCGATTCAAGCTTTGTTGCATGCTTCCATGAGGCACGTTGCACTCTGGCACATTCTTTTCCTAACGCGCCAATAATTCTGTTCGGCGTTTTCTACTTTCCAACAATACTATAGTCTGACATAGCACTAACATTATCGAAGCACAACGCAGAAAGGGGATTTCTTGACACGTGTCTTAAGTTTGGCTTATCTCAGCTCATCTTCAACCCAACAAGGCATATAAATCAATCGTCCAGCTTGCTCGACCTTTTGTTTGCCACGCATCCTGACAACTTTTCTGAGCTAACGTTTTGGCCCGGGCTTAGTGATCATGCTGTAATTCACGCTACTTATCTATTTCATATAGTATATCCCCCCAAAATAAGAAAGGTCATAACACTCTACGACAGAGGTGATTATGTCGCGTTCAATTAGAAGTTAACTCAGTTCAGTTACTCCTTTCTTGAAACGTTTACTTGTCGTTCCGTTGAAGATAACTGGTTAATGTCTAAATCCAAATGCAGGAATATCCTCGAATCTCAATCCCCTAATTCATAATTGGTTGCACAGTTTTCTGACCGGCCGGCAACAGTTAATTTTTGCAAATAACTTTTCATATCCTCTGTCTCCTGTGTTTCTGGGGCTCCCAAAGGTGTTCTTGGCCCCCTTCTCTTCTTAATCTACATTAATGACCTTCCTAATGACATATCTTCTAACATACGCCTATTTGCGGACGACTGTGTTATTTACCGAACCATTAACAATAGCTCAGGCCCGTATTCCTACAATTACTGTAACTGAACGGCACTCATCCCCTTAGTTTATTAACGCATTAAAACGCCTGAACAATAAAAAGAAAATGCTTTATCGTATCGCCAAGCAATCTAACATGCCACGCGCATGGGAAAAGTATCGCTGCATTGACAAAATCTCTCAGTCACAAGCTAACAAAACTAAGCGATCATTCTTTTCAACCTCACTTCCCGATATGCTACGTAATAACCCTCGTCAATTCTGGAAGGTTGTCAATCCATGCCCAAAGAAATCGATAAAAATACTTGACCAAAATGGCGTCCCTATCCCTGATACTGAACTTGGAACAACACTTAATTCAACATTCTGTTCAGTTTTTACAAAAGAATCTGCAGGCAATCTTCCTTATTTTCCTAACCCTCAATATCCTCGCATGCCAGCCTGATGGCATTTGCAGTCTAATAGAACCTTTGAAGCTAACGTCATCGGCTGGTATTGACGAAATTAATGCGAAAGTGCTTAAATATACAAAAGGTGTCACTAGTGTCATCTTATCACGCATTTTTCAACAGTCACTCTCGTCTGGAGAGGTGCCGCAGGACTGGAAGACAGGTAAGATCATTCCAGTCCCCAAAAAAGATTCTTCAACGTCAGGTCTTGACTACCGGACAATTTCCATTACCAGGGTTTGTTCCAAACTGATGGAGCATGTCAGCTTTTCCCGAATGATGATATTTCTATTTTCTAACAACTTTTTTCATCATAGTCAGCACGGATTTCTTAAGAAGGTATCTTGCGATACTCAACTTGCACTCTTTATAAATGACATCAGTTCACAATTAGACCTTAATGTAGCCGTAGACTCATTGTTTTTAGACTTCGAGAAAGCTTTTGATAAGGTACCCCACAATCGTCTTTTCTTGAAACTTTAAGTCGTGAATCTCAATCCCCTAATTCATAAATGCACAGTTTTCTGACCGGCCGGCAACAGTTAATTTTTGCAAATAACTTTTCATCTCCTCTGTCTCCTGTGTTTCTGGGGCTCCCAAAGGTGTTCTTGGCCCCCTTCTCTTCTTAATCTACATTAATGGCCTTCCTAATGACATATCTTCTAACATACGCCTATTTGCGGACGACTGTGTTATTTACCGAACCATTAACAATAGCTCAGACATCCCTGTCCTGCAGCGTGACTTACAAACAGTTGAGAAATGGTGTAAGACATGGTCATTAAATGTAAATAAAACCTCATTAATCTCTTTCAACCGTCGGCATTCTTATGTAGCACCCTCATATCTCTTAGGTAATTTAACAATATCATCTGTGACCCGTTATAAATACTTAGGGCTTACTTTAACGCACGATCTTTCATGGTCCTCTCACATCCCTAACATAACTAACGAGGCTAACCGCATCTTAGGCTTTCTCCGGCGAAATCTGAAATTTGCCCCTCCTTCGGTAAAAACTCTTGCCTAAAAATCTGTGGTAAGGCCCAAACTTCAATACCCATGCTCAGCTTGGGAACCTCATCATACTAGTCTTTCTAACATGCTTGAATCTGTCCAAAACCACGCAGCCCAATTTATCTGCCATGACTATTCTTCATATACTAGTGTCACAGCGCTTAAATCTAATGCAAATCTTTCCAGTCTAGAAACGAGACGTCAAGTGTCCAGGCTTATTCTATATCACAAGTTTTATCATGTCCCGATTGGTAACAGCGTCACATCGCCCGATCACCGCCATTCATCCTGGACCAATCATTCAAAGCCAGTATACCCCCCGCATGCGCACACATCATCCCATCTGCATTCGTTTTTTTCCACGTACAGCGAGAGACTGGAATGATCTGCCTGAAGAAGCGGCGGACCACTCCAGTGCGACTGCGTTCAGGTGTGCCATCGAACACATTCTTCATTGAAGCTGCCCACCCCTCATGTAACACCCCTCTCCAGGAGCATTTGAGGAATAAATAAATAAATATACTCCGAATTTTCACGCACCGTGATTGGTGCTCCACATTCCGTCCTATTCTGCTGCTGCCGTGTTCAAATTTTGCTTGTCGCCTTCCTCGGCCATGATTTGGCGTCAATGGAGACTATCATACATGATTATATGGTCCGAAGTGCATGAAGTTGATATCCACATGGGTGGAAACGCCTCCAAAGTGGCTGCAAAATGGTGATGCCCACAAAACCGACCATGTCCATATTTAGAGAATGTGGGGTACCAAGTGTGCGTTACACATTAGTGGCACGCGAAAGAACAAACAGAAATGTGCAGGTTGGAAGGGAGGCAACGCTAAAATGCCGGGCACTCCATGTCGCTGTGTTGGCTGCGGCAGCAGATGCCTGCGTCACCCGATTGCTTCGCAATGCAAGTTACGGCGACTGTCGATGCAAACAGGTGGCGCACTGTCCAGTTTGCTTGCGCTGCTGACTGTCGCTCGTTACGAGACCGCCATGTGATGAGACGACGACATGTGAGCTCAGCGCACCTCGAAATGCAAATTTTATTTCTGCTCTTGTACAAGAAGGTGCACTGCTTTTCTTCTGCCATTAAAGTCGCACGTCCTGTTCACTCACTTGTGGCTTGTTTGTATGGGCGTCAGTAGAGGCTCTTTAGTGTCCTGGCAATTAAAATGCGGCAGCTATGCGGCAGCCTAGGCAATGAGGCATGCCGCATAGCCAGCAGTGAGAGCACGGAGCGTACCAGTGCACGCTACCGGCGAAAAGCGGCCATATTGGATTTTGCTCGAAAAATACTGCGCTTCCGTCGATGGATAGATGGATGGATGGGAGGTAGGAGCGTCCCCTTTGAAACGGGGTGATGGCAGTTGCCACCATGCTCAGCTTTTCATTTTGCCTATTATTTTTATTTACCTGTGCTGTGTGTTATTAAAATTCTCGATTTTCTTTGAATACGTCTTCCTACCCTTTTAGCGTTATGTCACCTCTCTGCTTTTGAGCCACCAATCCTCCAATCGCTTTTTGCTAATTTCTACCGCATATTTGTTTACATGACTATTGTTATCTAAACCCTAGGGCCTCAGGAAGCGTGACTGTGGCCGCATCGACATCGGGATGGATACCATCACATTTTAGTATGAGGTGTTCTATTGTTTCTACAGATTTACCACACACAGTACATGCGTCTTCTTCTTCGTTAAATTTCTTTTTATAGCTCCGCGTTCTAAGGCATCCTGACCTAGCTTCAAAGAGAAGGGCACTGCCTCTTGAGTTATCATAAAACGCTTCCTTCCTGATCTGCTGTTTCCAGTCTCGATATAGTCCAACACTTGTTGGCACGGAAGCAGAAATGGGTCGTCACTTTTCTTAGCATAAAGCGGAAAGTTTTTACAGACCTGCGAAGTGGAAAGGTGCGCTGTATGAGCCATGGTACTCCAAATGCTGCTTCCGTGCCAACTAAACGGACTGACGCTCGGACAGCCGCTTAAGTTGCCACTGCGATGTGACGACACAGTTGGCGATGATGGTGCGCAGAAGGCTGGGCGCAGTAGTTGTAGTGGGTCGGTGTGGAGACAGTTGCCGGTCTGCTGGTAGATTGTGGCCTTGCTTGATAGTGGTTGCGAACGGTCATACTCCGAATACGCTGTGCACGGACACAGCAGCAGCAAGAACGCGAAGATCGCCTGCGAAGTGGAAAGGTGCGCTGTATGAGCCATGCTGCTCCAAATGCTGCTTCCGTGCCAACTATGCTTCTTTTCCATTGAATTTATCCAATTTTTACCTTCCGCGTTTTTAACCTGTCGTTTAATGCTCTGTCTTTCTTCGTCCTCGTGTCTGGCATACTTACTGGCTGGCTTCCTAGTTCATTTCCGCCATTGTGAGTCAACGCTCTTTCTGTATAGGTATTTAAATACCTTAGCTGCCCATCTGTTATCGTCCAATTTCCTCAGACGTTTTTCGTATAGGATTTTACTCTGAGCTTCCCGTGCTTCGAACGATGCCCAGTCCATCCCCCTGTACTGCTTCGTTTGCGGTTTTCCCGTGGGCACCTAGTGCTAATCTTCCCACAGCTCTCTGATTTACTTCTAGTCTCGACTGAACTCCTTTCCAAAACCTCTCAGTACCTCATACCTGTTGTACCCCCACAATGCCCTATGCTTCATTATCCCGGCATCTCTTCGGCCTTTTGCTATGAGAAACTGTTCGTGCTTTTCCGTGTACATCTGCCCTTTGTTTATTCATACCCCGAGATATTTGTATTCGGCCACTCGGGGTATTTCATGGCCTTGTATTGTAAGCTCCTGATCAGTTGTATCGTTGAAACACATCCCACCGGACTTAGCTGCACTAAAACTGAAACCTAAACTGTCTCCTCCGTCTCCACAGTAATTAACCAGAGTTTGCAAATCTTCCTGGCTCTCTGTTAACAGTACAATATCGTCCGCATACATTAAACCCGGTAGTCGTTGCTCAACAGCCTTTCCGCCTAATCTTGTACGACAGATTATACCCTAGATTGCTTCGTTGTAACCTCCTCTCCATACTTGTCATATAAAGCATGAACAGCAGCGGTGATAGAGGACAACCTTGCCTTAATCCTCTGTGTACCTCGACAGTTGTCGTACTCTTAATTCCTTCCCATGTTATTTCAACACTATTTTCTCGATATATTTCCTGCAGAAAATCAATTACCTCATGACCGATACCTTGATCTTTCAATGTTGACACGTGGTAGTGACGTTAAAGAACACAGTAGCAATACTGTGAAAGACAAAACTAGCTTTTATTGGGCGAACCTCTGCCCACAAGGACAGGCACAACGATAGCGGCGATAGCACAACGATAGCGCAACGATAGCGGCGAACACAGTCGGCGATTGTCGAAAATCTGATCAGCGGGTCAAGCGCGTCGGCTTTTATACAGCAGTCGTCCAATGTTCCAGAGTAACCGCTGGGACCCGCCTGTCTTCCGCAAAGGTCTACACTATTCACGTCGCGCATATATGCAATCAGATTACACAAGTTGTGGGGAAAAACAGTGGATGGAACCATCGATAACATTCCAGAAACTTCTTTTACATGCAGGCGCGTCCCGCGCTGTGCGATAACATTTGTTAGGTGATAAGAAGTGGTCGCCCGGTAAAGATAAAGAAGTACACGTGTCAATATGTTCCACTGTGTTTCAAAGCTATCTACAAGTGTACACAGACGGTTCGGTGTGCGCACAAACAGATAGCTGTGCAGCGGCATTCTGCATACCATCCCTTGATGTGTCATGGTCTGGCCGACTGGATTGCGTAGTTTCCTCTACAACAGTAGAAAGCGCCGCAATCACCGCGGCTTTGCGGAAACTACGGGCCTTTTCTGCACGAGATGTCGTGGTGCTGACGGATTCCAAGTCAGCATTACAGAGATTACATCGGGGCCTACCTCTATAGAAATTTACAAGGCAGTCTCTGGCACTGATCGACGACCTAACGAGCACGAGCAAAGGATTTAACATAAGGTTTCAGTGGATTCCATCACACGTAGGAATTGATGGAAACGAGGAAGCTGACGCCCTTGCACGCCTAGCGCTGACATGTGTCCCAAAAGTGAAAGCTCCAAAAGCTTTTCACGCACAGGACCCTTGAAGACGTTGTTCTCCCCGGAGGGCCCGCGGCATTCAGGAAGAGAGCGCAACGACTGCTGATAGCCTTCCTGTGAGACACGGGGCTCATCCACACCTGGTGACACACCCCTGATCTCAACTCGAAGGAGGATCAGGCGGAACAATTGCCGGCTATGTATGCCAGGCTAACCCCGCCTGCTTCAACATCAGCACCACCACCAGAAATAAGTGTAGAAGCAACTGGAGAATCCACTGGTCGAATGAGCGAGTAGGAGCAGTAGTTATGGGTCTCATCAAACTGGTTAAATTTGCAGTGCTCGCTTGCCCTGAACCACGTTTTGTGTCTTGCAGTTCTGGAGGTGTGTCGGTGGTCTCGAGGTGAACTCTACTGGAGGACAAACTCCGACACACATGCATTCTGCCAGATATTCCAGATTCAGAAAAGACTAAAAGACCCGAGGAAAGCTTGTAAAACCACAAAATGGCAACTTTATTTGATAAATTAAAGGTTGTTTCCAGTAAAGAAGCACCTGCACCGACAGAAGCTGTAAGCTGGAGTATACGTTAGACTTAAGAAAGTGAGTGCACTGATGTGGCAACAGTAATAACCACGATTTGACTGCACAGACGAAGGCAGTCCAGTCTGGTCTCAAAACATCGTTCTCACCTTTCGCTCTCCTGTTCGCCACGTAGGCGATGCGTATTAAGGCATAGTCTCCCTGTTTAGTGCAAGACCTCAGTCACTGGCTGACCACAAATTAAGCACTAACAGTCAGGTGTAATATCAGCATTAGAGTGTTCTCTTCAGCTCCTACTTGTCCCTGATGTGCCGGCTGCGTTTCCATAAGGCCGGATTCAGCACCATAGAGTCACCACTTAGTTGCAGTTTCTTACAGGAGAATGGGCACCTGCATAAATAGAAGTTTCCATTTTTTACACATTGCAAGTTCGTGCCCCTGAAGAGTATTTATACATTTTTAAGTCAGGGACACAGGCGTAAGTTATCCTTTTCGTTGAATATAGAGGGGTAAAGATTGACGAAACGAAAAGCTCTTCAACTTGTGTTTTTTTTCCACACTCACTGAGAAGAAGGCTCGAGCGCTGCATAATGCCGGTTCCGTACTGTTGGATTCTCCGCAATGCTTGGTGTTACGCGGTCAAGCATACACGACGCATTGCAGTGAGGCCTACAAAGAGCGTAATGGGGCCACTGTCGCGGGATGCAGTGAGACTGGCGCGCACCAGCCGTCACGTCTCCTGTCACAGTGCAAACACAGATACGCCCAATAAATGCAAGCGATATTTCGGACGTGGCTGTGGTGATTTGAGCGCTTGTTCCGCCCGCCTTACGCGCCCCGCATACAAGCTAGGCTTAACTGGACTTAAGTAGGCGTTCCTTAATTACATACATGCGCGCGACTCAGAATAACTACGACTCTGTACCACGTAGTCGACCAGTGTTGCTGTACAGCTTTTACAAGGGTCGGTATATACGACTATGAAATGGCGACGTTTATTTTTCTTAGCTTAACACACAGGATACGAAATGGGTTTCAATTCATCGAAACGTTTTATAGTAATGCTTTGCCAGTGTTGCTGTACAGCGGCCACAACGATCTACGGCTATTAATTTGAATGGCCACGTTCAGTTTTCTTACTTTCACACACAAAGAAGAAACAGTTGAATTCATAAACTGTTTCGGTTCCCGCGAAACCCCTGAAGCGTGCGGTATGCTCAACGGCACTAATAAACACTCCATCGGCACGATATATTGCTTTGCCAATAAAGTCCTCCGAGGAAACGCCTCACTTCCAAACATATCCCCCATGGACTGTCCCAATTTATTATGCTACCGTGTCAACAAAATACAACAAACTCACCTCGGACGCGACTTGTTCGTCGCGCCAGCCACGCGTTTTGCGCTGGCAGGTCGGCTACGGACGAATGGAACAAATAACATTCTCCCCCGTGGTACCTAGGCGAAGGCAAATCTCAAGGCCCAAAAGTCCCCACATTTTTCTCTCGCAACTAGCGAATGCGTAAACAGAGTAGTTAAGTCTAATTCTGATGTTCTCGTGGCCAGGCTCACTGGGTACCGTCGTCTCCCTCTCGGGGTCCGCGTCCACCACGCAGCGCGCGCCTGCCAGCCTTGGCGACCGCTGCTTCCTCGATATCTCGTCGCGCAAGACGTCAGTGGCATGCAGCGTCCTGAACTTCTCGGCAATATCGTCCGAATGATTCCGATCTACAGCCAACATGCTGGCGAAGAAACTGTGCAAAAAAATTATGCAGACCCCACGCACTGTGGGAATCGATGTAAGCGAAGCTTTCCGTGCTGGATGCTTCGATTGGCGATAATTAGCGGTGATGTTGACGGCTCAAGCTTAATTTCTTCAACGCTTAGTCCAACACGGCAGTGGTGCGTGGCTGTTAAACGTTACCTTGCGTGCACCACTGCTGTTTGTCTGCATAGTACGCAGAACGCACAGGGAGAGGTGTTTGCTTGAGGCGTTGTCCTGCTCCATACTTCATAACCTCTTAAAGGATTGAGTATTGTCATTGCCTCACATGGTGCATCACATTGTGGTAGAAGTATATATTTAACACATATATTTTAACGCAGCGGTGGCGTACAGGTAGAGCATCTGCCTCGCGTCCAAGAGGACCGTGGTTCGAATCCAGGTGCCGCGCAATTTTCCACCGGATAAAAAAAAAAATCAGCGTGTTGATAAAATTGCATAGACATGCCTGGAGTGCGGCCGGATGCCGGTGACCAGAATTCGTAACACATTCCCTCACCAGAGCAGGATTGACCACCCTGGTGCAGTACTTGGCCACAACCACAACATGAGTACTACAGTCAAAACCCGGCCCTCAGACCCCAGCAGCTGCGAAGCAACTGACCACGGCGGCGTTCAGGCCTGTGACGCAGCAGAGGGGGGCTAAGGATCTCTGGGTCCGAACAGGCCACCACTGGAACCTGAACCTGGCAACGTTTAACGCTAGAACAAAATCTAGTGAGGCTGGTCTAGCAGTGCTATTGGAGGAATTGAAGGGCATTAAATGGGACATAACAGGACTCAGCGAGGTTAGGAGGACAAAAGAAACATATACAGTGCTAAAACGCCGGCACGTCCTGTGCTACCAGGCTTAGCGGAGAGACGAGAACTAGGAGTCGAATTCCTGACTAATAAGGATATAGGTGGTAACATACAAGAACTTTATAGCATTAACGAGGGGGCAGCAGGTCTTGTTGTGAAACCTAATAACAGGTACACATTGAAGGTCGTACAGGTCCCTACATCCACTCGTGATGACCAGGAAGTCGAAAGCTTCTATGAAGGCGTGGAATTGGCGATGGTTTAAGTCAAAACACAATACTCATGGGCGACTTCAATGCCAGGGTAGGCAAGAAGCAGGCTTGAGACAAGGCAGTGGGGGAATGTGGCATAGGTTGTAGGAATAGCAAGGAAGAGTTATTAGTAGAGTTTCCACAACGGCATAATCTGGGGATAATGACTACCTTCTTCCGCAAGCGGGATAACCAAAAGTGGACGTCGAGGAGCCCCAATAGCGAGACTAGAAATGAAATAGACTTCATACTCTGCGCTGACCCAGGCCTCATACAAAATGGGGACGTGCTCGGCAGGGTGCCTGCAGTGGCCATAGGATGGTAAAGTCTCGAATTCGCCTAGATTTGAGGAGGGCACAGAAGAAACTGGTACATAAGAAGCCGATCAATGAGTTAGCGGTAAGAGGGAAAATAGAGGAATTCCGGATCAAGCTACAGAACAGGTATTCGTCTTTAACTCAGGAAGAGCACCTTAGTGTTGAAGCAATGAACGACAATCTTGTGGGCATCATTAAGGAGGGAGCAATAGAAGTCGGTGGTAACTTCGTTAGACAGGATACCGGTAAGCTATCGCAGGAGACCAAAGATCTGATTAAGAAACGCCAATGTATGAGAGTCTCTAACCCTAAAGCTAGAATAGAACTGGTAGAACTTTCGAAGTTAACAAGCGTAAGACAGCTGACATAAGGAAGCATAATATGGATAGAATTGAACATGCTCTCAGGAACGGAGGAAGCCTAAAAGCAGTGAAGAAGAAAAGAGTGAAAAGAGACAAAGCCGAAGATAGTTGAAGTGGCTGAAGAGTTCTATAGCGATATATACAGTACCAGTGGCACCCTTGAATATAATGGAAGAGGGAATAGTCTAGAGGAATTTGACATTCCACAAGTAACGCTGGAAGAAGTAAAGAAAGCCTTGGAAGTTATGCAAAGGGGGAAGGCAAATGGGGAGGATCAGGTTACAGCAGATTTGTTGAAGGATGGTGGGCAGATTGTTCTAGAAAAACTGGCCGCCCTGTATACGCGATGCCTCATGACCTCGAGCATACCGGAATCTTGGAAGAATGCCAAAATAATCTTAATGCATAAGAAAGGGGACGCCAAAGACTTGAAAGACCATAGACCGATCAGCTTACTGTCCGTTGTCTACAAAGTATTTACTAAAGTATTCGTAAATAGAATCAGGAACACCTTAGGTTTATGTCAACCACCAAGGGCCAGGCAGGATTTCGTAAAGGCTACTCAACAATAGACAATATTCACACTATCAATCAGGTGATAGAGAAATGTGCGGGATATAACCAACCCTTATATATATCTCTTTCATTGATTACGAGAAAGCGTTTGATTCAGTCGAAACCTCAGCAGTCATACTGGCATTACAGAATCAGGGTGTAGACGAGCCGTATGTAAAAATAATGAAAGATCTATAGTGGCTCCACAGCCACCGTAGTCCTCCATAACGAAAGCAACAAAATCCCAATAAAGAAGGGCGTCAGGCAGGGAGATACGATCTCTCCAATGCTATTCACAGTGTGTTTATCGGAGGTATTCAGAGACCTGGATTGGGAAGAATTGGGGATAAGAGTCAATAGAGAATACCTTAGTAACTTGCGATTCGCTGATGATATTGCCTTGCTTAGTAACTCAGGGGACCAACTGCAATGCATGCTCACTGACCTGGAGAGGCAAAGCCGAAGGGTGGGTCTAAAAATTAATCTGCAGAAAACAAAAGTAATGTTTAACAGTCTCGGAAGGCAACAGCAGTTTACAATAGGTAGTGAGGCACTGGAAGTGGTGAGGGAATACATATACTTAGGGCAGCTAGTGACTGCGGATCCGGATCATCAGACTGAAATATTCACAAGAATAACAATGGGCTGGGGTGCGTTCGGCAGGCATTCTCAGATCATGAACAGCAGGTTGCCATTATCCATCAAGAGAAAAGTGTACAACAATTGTCTTACCAGTACTCACCCACGGGGCAGAAACCTGGAGGCTTACGAAAAGGGTTCTACTTAAATTGCGGACAACGCAACGAGCTATGGAAAGAATGATGGGTGTAACCTTAATGGATAAGAAGAGAGCAGATTGGGCGATGGAACAAACGCGAACTAATGACATCTTAGCGCGAATTAATGACATCTTAGTTGAAATCAAGAAAAATAAATGGGCATGGGCAGGGCATGCAATGAGGAGGGAAGGTAACCGGTGGTCATTAAGGGTTACGGACTCGATTTCAAGAGAACGGAAGCGTAACAGGGGGCGGCAGAAAGTTAGGTGGACGGATGAGATTAAGAAATTTTCAGGGACAACATGGCCTCAATTAGCACATGACCGAGGTAGTTGGAGAAGTATGGGAGAGGCCTTTGCCCTGTAGTGGGCGTAGCCAGGCTGATGATGATGATGATGATTAAACTTGTGTTGGATTATGGGGCTGTATCTGCCGAAACCACAATTGAATTATGAGGCCGTAGTTGCAGACTCCAGATTAATTGTGACACCGTGGTGTTCGTTAACGTGTTACAATTGAAATATAAGTGCACTTGCATATTCTATTTCACCCCCGTCGAAATGGGGCTGCCGCGGTCGGGATTACGTCCGCGACCTCAAGCAATGCCATAGCCGCGAAGATACCGCGACGGGCACAGAAGTGTTGATTTGACGGTCGACCGCTTCCATAGTGTCTCCTGGACCCTGTCGCGCGCTTTAAATAATGCGGCCCTACTTCTGCACCCCCTGGGTACGTTGTCCGCTTGACATATTTCCATGGTGGTTATTTTTCAGAAACATACTGCACCGTCTATCTTAAACTTAAGTTTATCCAGTTTCCCCGCAACCGCTGTCGTGTTATAGTTGCAGCCTTGCCTACCACGTCACCTCTTTCATAACTCTCCCCCAGCTCCCTGTACGGGAACGGCCTCTTCACCCCCCTCCTCTCTGTGGTTTTATCTACGTCCCCTCTGGACTCACCAACACCACCTATAGTCGGATACAACTTTAGAAAAAAGGGGGCGTTTACTCCTCCGAGGGGGAGGCACACGAGCATCCACCAATGGGCGCACACTCTGGACTAACGTCATGAGCCGGACGGCCGGTGACTCCGCCGACGGAGAAGATGGCCGCCCGCGCTTCGAACTGGGCGAGGTCGCGTCAGCTGTGTGCTTCAGCCCCTCGTCAAAGTGAATTCCAGAACTGTTTGTGATGGCCCATCATGCCGAAATATTACTGCGAGCTTACGATGCGGCATTTGTGCCGCGTGCGTTTATTTTGAGCCGTGATCCGGCGAAGGAACATTGCAGCGAACATCGCTGGCGCTGCGCTTTGCCTGAAAACTGGATCCAGCGGCGACCTCTATACGAACACACATCCTGCGTATTTTTTCCATGTTGTTTTATTTCGCTTCCGAGTGACGTTACGACGAGAAAAGTTTTCCAAAGACTGGTGCCTACTGTTAGCGGCGAGTGTGTTCGTGTACGGTGTCGCTGCGTTTTTCGTCGGACGGGGTGAAGTGATGCAGCAAAACCAGTCTCAGGAGAAATCATAAAAGTGTGCGCGCATGAAACAAACCTACGAGTGTCTCAATAGAAAATATTTGCAGAAGAAGTCTTCAACGCAAAGATTTGTCGACGTCAACTTAGCGTGAACGATCATTGTGAGCCGTGAGATGGCCGAGCGTCCAGCGACGGTGTTCGAGCGTTGTGTAGCACCGTCGATGGATTGCTGTCCACCAATGCTCACTGCACACGCTAGCTGTAGAATGCGTGCTGTGAAATTGTGAAAACGCAAAACCAGAAAAATATAAATTTTATGTTATTTAAAACCAAGAGCATTTATTTAAAACGATGAATGAAGCATTTTTGTACCTTCCTGCCTAGACCGTATTCTCGCCCCAGGTTTGTAATGGTTACGTAAATGCACTGTTTTATATAAGTACTTTTTCAATAACAACCGATTCATTTTAAGCTTGGAAAACGAGGAGTAGATACGCCGTGTACAAGCGCAAAAGCCTTGCAGAGCTGCTCTTTCTACTTCTGTCACTTGCAATGAAGCGAAAGAGCAGACGACAGGCACCGTCGTAAGAGACATGCGGTTCGGTCGCTATCCGGCATGTGCTGTAGCACATGAGAACCCTACTAAACCAGTCATCAAAATACAAATGCCTTATTTATACCGACAATTACGCGTTTCGGGAGCACGATTTTTCGAGCGGGACTATTTTAGTCGCGGAGGCAATCAGCTGTCGCGCTTCGGTCATCTGGGCGGCGCCTCCCCTTTTTTCTAAAGTTGTATCCGACTATAGACAAGAGAATGCCTGAGCGCTCGGCGAGTGACGTCACGGAGAAGAGTCCGGTGGCGTGCTCGGGGATACGGGTTGAATGAAGGGATCGCGCCCTTATGGGCAACGTTACCCAGAGCGCAGTTGTTCTTTTTTTTTAGGCATAGTTGAGCAGATGGCCAGCAGAGAGCCGAAGGTGTTCCAAGATTATTTTATTCGTGCAAACTATTTACGCGCTGCTATATAAAAAAGCCCGTCCATCAAAAATTGAATGGTTGAACCTTAGGATTGAGAAAGAATTTCGAGTAAATGATGAGAGGGAGCGTGGTTTATATTGAAAAGTCACAGTGCTGCCCTCTTCTTCAGAGTAGCTTCCTTGCTTTGATTTATCGTCGGCGTGAAAGAGTTTGCCGTTCATGCGACCACAAAAGTTCTTCAACAAAATGTTAGCCCTGCACCATAACACATATCTCATGTCAAGACCTGTGGAATGTCCACAAGTGCCATGTTACAACTGTAGACGGTGCTTTTTCTAGGCTTTCTGCGATACAGCTTGCCAGCAATAACCAACACAGGTAAAGCGAATGTACGCACAATACAAAGTCTTCAGGCTCAAGCGTTCCGGATCTATCTAGGCCTCCCTCAGATTGCTTCAACAGTGGCTACGATAGCAATCGCTAGAGATCACCTTGTCAAGACCCACATTGAAATTGAAGTGCTAAGGACCCATATAAGGCGTCTAGCCAGGACTCCTCGCCTCCACTTAGCCTCTCTGCCAGCCGACAGACTACGCACATCTTTCAGCCAAACGATAACCGCATATGATGAATCATTGCCAGCTTGTTTCACTCTGGCTGCGAGACCTTCGATTCCTCTATGGTGCCTCGCTCAGCCAAAAATTAACCTCACAATACCTGGCATCGCGAAAACACCTGATCTATCACCACCAGCCCTAAAACAGCTCACGCTACTATTTTTGTAAGAGAACTACCTTGACTCTACGCATATTTGCACTGATGGATCTGTCCTGCCAAACAGCTCCGCGGCGGCAATCGTCATACAAGCAAAAGTTACAACAATCAAATTTAAGACCACTCATGCGACAACATCGACGGCAGCAGAGCTCGCAGCGCTCTTTACTGACCTTCATTACATTGGTAATGAACCGCCACACAAGTGGACTGCATTCTGCGATTCGAAGGCGGCACTGCAGTCTCTACTGTCGCCTTTACGACGCGTACCGCACGAACAACTAATATTTTATATTAAATGAACGTTACACCATATAAGTGATGCAGGGCATGAAATAACATTCCAGTAGCTTCTAAGTCACCGCGGTATTATCGGCAATTAACAGGCCGATCAAGCTGCCCGCTCAGCCCATACTGAGGAGCACCACGTCCCAATTCCACTTTCTCGAACTGACGCAGCACGGAAGCTCCGCCTACTTGCTTGACAGTGCACCGCGTCGCAATGGAATGAGCCACATATCAGGGACGATAAGCAGTGCAGTGCGTCATCATCGCTCAGTGGGGACGACACAACTATCGTCGACCCTGACGAGGAAGTGGCTGATATGGCGGAAGTGGACAGCGACGGCTTCAAGGTGGTGAGTCATCGGAAGCAAAGAACGGTCGGAATCCCTGTGGTAGTTTCGCCAACAAAGAAGGGTGTTGATTTGAGAGAGCGGAACCCTATCAGGCTCTTCGAAGCCATTAAAGTACTACTGGGATCTGCCCCGATTTGCAGCCGCTGCACAACGCAAGGTGCTCTTTATTTAGATATCGCAACGGAAGAGCAAGTTGACATTCTTCTCCGGTGCTCTCAGATTGGTGACATAAGAGTTAAAGCCCGGCTGCCCCACTCCTACATGACTAACACATGTGTTATTAGGGGAGTACCAGTGTGGTATTCGGAAAGCGACCTTCTTGACTTCTTCAAACCGCAAGGTGTTTTGCACGTGAAACGTCTGATGCGCCGGGTGGAGACTCAAGGAAAAGAATGGGCAGCGAAACCTACTAACTCTGTTGTGATAACGTTTGCTCCCAACACTGAGCGCCCCGAAAAAAATGACCTCGGTTTTGCCAAGCACGCAGTCAAAGAATTCGTTGAACCTCCTCCCCGATGCTTTAGGTGCCAACGCTTTGGACATGTAGCCAAAGTTTGCATCAAAGATCAACGTTGCAAACGATGCGGTGGCGCCCACGATTACAAAGCCTGCAAGGCAGATTTTGCTTGCGCTAATTGTGGTGGTGACCAGCGAGTTTCGGTGGCTGCCCCTTCCGTGTAAGCGCCTTACACCGCCGAGTGTCCTTCATTAGCGGTCCCACACCACAACCTACTGAGAAGCGGATACCTGGAAGTGACGAGTTCCCGGCGTTAGACTCGGAAGTTGAGTTCCCTGCGTTAGAGTCGGAAGTTCGTAGCGTGGCAACAAGCAACGTCAGTGAGCGACCTGAGCCTAGCAAGATGGCAAAGTCCTCTGTGGGTGAGTCGGTTGTTCGATCTGTTGCAGCAAAAAGTGTCCAGGTTTCTCAGCGACCAGATCACGGCCAGACTCGACAACATGGAGGACATTCCCTCGCCTCAACAGAGATGAAGAAACCAGCTGCAGTGGCCAAGAGTGGGTCCCAGTCCGCAACTTTTGTTGAAGTTGTGAGGCAGTGCCTACAGCAAAATGAGGAGCTCAAAATCAGGACCTGTCCGACCTTCTGCGAGTTTTCTTTGAAGTCCTGCGTTCATATGTTCAAGCGATGCAGACTGGCACCCTGATGAACTTTCTACAGCTCGTTCTTTCCTTTGAGTCCATGATTACCACCTTCGCAGCGATCTTTACCTTATAATATGGCTAGCCTTCTTCAACCTCGTGCAACTAAAAATCACCGAAAAGTGCCGTTTATTATGCAATGGAACTGCGCTGGGATTATAAGTCGATTAGCAGAACTTAAATTATTTTTGAAAGATACGTGTGTTCCAGTATTGGCCCTCTCGGAGGCTGGCCTACCAAGCGGGAGATCTTTGACTGGATATGTCGCCCATAAGAATTGCAGCATAAAGTCATTTCCCGCGGGAAGTGCCGCCCTTTACATACGAAGAGAGATTCCTCATGTGGCTTTGAACGTCACCGATCTTTGCTGCGATAGTATTGAGGTAGCGGCTGTGAGGATACGGCTCGGCTTCCGAACTCTTTCTGTTGCATCCGTATACGTGTCTCCGCAGGAGAAGGTAGCAATGGACTTGTTTCTCCAGCAGCTTTGTGACTGTTGCCCAGCGCCCCGAATTATCTGCGGGGACTTCAACGCCCATCACTCTGTCTGGGGTGACAGGAACACAGATGCCCGCGGACGCAAACTTGTAGAAGTTATGGACAGTTTGGACCTGTGCGTGGCCAATGACTCAAGTCCCACTTTCTGCCGGCCTCCAGCCTCAGCCACATCTACAGACCTAACCTTGCATTCATCTGACGTCCGCGTGAAGTGTTCAACTGCACCTGACCGCATGGGAAGTGATCACTATCCAATTTTAGTGTTTACTGCCGACTTCCATATGCGCGGCTCTAAAATTAGCCATGTTGTTAATTGGGACAAATACAGGGAGCAGCTTGCATGTGTTTCTGGTGATGTGATAGAGAAGATGATTTCTGGTAAGATGGGTGCTACCACAGCGGTCAAGTTGCCTAATCATTTTCCGACTCCGGATTTAAAACTCAGGAACCTTTGCGCAGCGCGCAGAAGGGCGGAGCGGCAACTGATGCGGAAGAAGGACGACAGATCCTTGAAGACGACCTTCAATAGGCTTAACTCTGCCATTCGACGCCATACGAACAAGCTCTGTAGGTCGCAGTGGGCGTCCTTCTGCACTAGCTTGACGGTTTTCTCACCGATGACGAGAGTTTGGTGAGTCATTGGCAGTCTTGCTGGTGATTCTCGTCGTAGTAAACCTTTCGAAGCGCTTGCACTGCGCAAGCAGAAACCGCTCGTGTGCTTGGCAGATGAATTTGCTGATGTATTTGTAAGTGCAAGTTCAGGAATTCATCCCTGCTCTCTGCCTGCAACATCTACGTCTGTGATGGACGCCCCGTTTACACTTCGAGAGCTACAGACAGCACTCAGCAGCCTGCGGCGTCAATGTGCACCAGGTCCTGACGGCATCACCAACCAGATGATGCAGAACCTACCTCTAGAACACCGGATGATGCTCCTAAGCTATCTGAATCGAGTGTGGGAGACTGGCGACGTTCCTCCTTCATGGAAGGTGGCTTGTGTTGTCCCAGTGCTGAAGCCTGGCAAAGAAATGACAGACTTGGCCTCGTATCGTCCTGTATCACTGACGTCATGCGTGGCTAAGCTCATGGAGAAGCTGGCAAGTAAGCGTTTATCTTGGTGGCTCGAAGATAGAAGGGCTCTGCCAACATGCATGACTGGCTTCCGAACAGGTTTAAGCGCGCAAGATAGTGTCTTGGACTTGATAAGCCATATTGAACATCATAGAGCTTACGGCCTTTCAACACTAGTTATTTTCCTAGACGTATCAAAGGCTTATGATAGCGTCCTTCAGAGCTCAGTACTAAATAGCTTGCAGGCCATAGGCGTACAGGACTATCTTCCGAGATTCATTCACTCACTTATCAGTGATCGTAAAATTCAAGGGCGGTTAGGAAGTACCATAAGCACCGAAAGGGCGGTACCGCGAGGTGTACCTCAGGGAAGTGTTCTTTCCCCAACGCTCTTTAACGTTGTTATGGCTGGTCTTCCCGCTGAAGTGCAGAAACATTGCAGGCATGTCCATATGTAGATATACGCGGACGACATTTGTCGTTGGTTAACCAGATATCAACGCAAGCGTTTAGCTCTGATAGCTCGACAGGCATTACTTTCAGTTCAAAATTACCTTCAAAGTGTTGGGTTGACTCTCTCGGTGGAGAGAGTCAACCCAATCGATATCTTCGCGTGGTCAGTAGTAATGTGGTCAGTAATGTGGTCAGTAGAATTGCAAGTGAGCAATGGGGAAATCACCCTTCTTCAATGGTCAGGTTACACGATGCACTAGTGACGAGTCGAATAATGTATCAGCTCCCTTTAATTTCCCCCTCGATATCACAGCTGGAACGACTTGAGGTTCTGCACAGAAAGGGCCTAAGAAGGGCTCTTGGCGTTCTGCAGACTGCTCCTAACAATGCAGTACTTTATGAAGCTCTATCGAGACCTCTTAGCCTAGTCGCTTCGAAAAGGCTATTGATGCAAATTGGCCGCCTCAAACAGACGGCAGCCGGCCGTGCCCTTCTACAGCGCCTTCGAAAGAGATCTGAGTCCCGAGCGTACTTGGCACTAAATACTCTTGGTTACCTGGGTCTTGACGCTAGAGGTCGAACTAAGAGGTTTAAACCCCCTTGGTCATTCGCGAGCCTCGATTGTTCGTTGACGATTCCTCACGTACGCGCTAAGCGGAGTTCTCCTCTGGCGGCAACGCGTTCGCTGGTACTGGAACATCTTGAGACTGAATATGCACGTCATCTTCAAATCCTTACTGATGGCTCTGTGGACAAGGTCAAAGGATCTAGTGCAGCTGCTTTTCACATTCCCTCTTTGAAGTATGATTGGTCTGTTCGCTTCACTGCAGTCGTGTCCTCCACAACGGCTGAAAGCGTTGCAATTGAGGCAGCTCTAAAGAAACAACGGTTTTGTACGCCTCAACCTGTTGTCATTCTCACAGATTCAAAATCTGCCCTTCAAAGGTTAGAGCACGGGTTCCCTACTGATGCCTTATGTCTTAGCTCCCTACGCTCGGTGCACAATCTCCATATCAAAGGCTTCTCCATACGTTTCCAATGGGTGCCCTCGCACATAGGTATCAAAGGCAACGAGATGGCGGACAGCCTCGCCCATAGAGCGCTGTCTGGGAATCCATTGAGAAGAGTGCCTCGAGAGGACGACATACTCTTCAGAGAAACGGTGTTGTGCCACTTCAGTTCTTTGTGGAGCTCACCTCACAAGCCATGTGTGATCAAGGGTCTCAAAAGAAACCAAGCCACCTTACTGCTCCGCATTCGCACGGGCTGTGCTCGTACCCCTGCGTGGATGTATAAGACTGGCCTGGCGTTATCACCATTATGTTCAACGTGTGGTGTGTGCGGTGACATAGAACATTACATAATGTGCTGTACTATGTATAACCCGGAAAGGAGGGTGTTATTCGGGTCCCTCAAGAAGGCAGGAGTTCGTCACAGTTCTCTTCAGGACATTGTTTTCCCGCGCGGGAACCGGTTGTGTAGGAAGGAGGTCTCTCGCCTTCTTTTAAATTACCTACAGGACACGGATTTGGCCTCTACATGGTGAACTGAGGAGTGACCATTTGTAATTGTGAGGTCTGTGTCTGATTATGTGATTTATTTATTTTAAGTGTCGCTACGGTGGAGCAATTGCCGGCAGCAACTGCAAGGCTAATCCCACCAGTAGCCTACAACAACTCAACTCAACTCAACTCTGAGCCACATTTAAGAAATACGCGACTGACTTTCTTGATCCTACATTAAGTCTTCGAGCGCCATCACAGCTTCGCTGTGGAGACGCCATGCTTTTATATCGACTGTGGTTGGGCGTTGCCTTTACCAAAGCCTATGCATTCCGCATAAGGATGACCGACACCGCAACCTGTGACCACTGCGGCCATGAAGAATCGATGGAACATATTTTGTGCACCTGCCCGCAGTACAGTCCACAGAGGGAATGCCTTCGCCATGAACTTGACCAGCTGGACGACCAACCGCTATCGGACAAAAGAAATTTACGCCATCGAAAGGACCTGCCGCCACATAAGAAGGCCGTTCAAGCACTATTACGCTTCTTGCGATCTAGAGGCCTTTGTGAACGTCTTTAACTGGAACGCCTTTTGAGTGTGTGTGTGCCTCCGTGTGTGCGTGTTCTTCTTGTTTTTTTTAACGCTTTCCTCTCTGTCCTCTTCTCCTTCTAACCCATGTCTCCCATCCCCAGTGTAGGGTAGGAAACCAGAGACTGATATCTGGTTAACCTCTTTGCCTTTCCTCTTTTTTTTATGGATATGATATAAGGAAATGTTGACGCACAATTTAGGGCGCTGGCTACTCCTTATCTCTTGAATGGTTCCAGCATACAACATACAGGGTTCAAGATGACGTATTAAACGTATTCGTATTCGATGACGTATTCTTTTCACAGAAGCACCAGTACTTATCACTCAACGTTTTCACAGAAAGACTATGACATAATAAACACATGGTACATACAATATACTAGGTAAATGTCTCCACAGTTATGTAGATAAAATTCTCAAAAATACAAACGATACTGTCGCGTAATGACACAGTCTAGTCAGCGGGTGGTACATTCATCGCGTAAATGCATTATCCCGTATAGTCACAACAAAACAGTCAACATAACATAATTCACAAATACATGTATATATATATACAGCGACAATGAAATGAAAGGAACAATGAAAGTGTTAATAACATCCAACAGTGCCGCTGTCTTCAAGAAAAGTCTTTAGTGCTCTTGCGCTCTTCTGCAAAGACGTTGTTGGCCAAGGACCCAAAAGTTTCTTTAAACTGAAAGGTCCGCGGTCTAATTTAATTAGGGTTGATTTAGGTCGGCATCTTGGTGTGTCGTGACGTGGGCAATCTAGAAGGAGGTGATATATATCTTCGTCAACAAATCCACAATCACATTCGGGGGTTTCCGCACGACCTATTCTGTGTAAGAAATGCTTTGTGTAGGCAGTGCCTAGGCTTAATCGTTGAATAACGATTTCTATAGTTCTGTCTAGTGATAATGAAAATTTGAATTCAATGAACGGATCAATATGGTATAAGTCCGAGCTCTTGGAATTCTGGTCAAACCAAGTGTTTCTACACATTTTGAAAGACGTTGTCTTTATAATGCAACGTAACTCATAATTTGATATTGGGAGTGAAACCACATCATCTTTGAGGTCTGCTTGTCGTGCTGCTTCATCGGCTGCTGTGTTGCCAGGAGTGTTACAATGTCCTGGTATCCACTGAAATGCTATTGCATGTTTCACTGCGCTTGCATTTGTGAGGTTTTTAAGTGTCTCGTGTATTATACTATCACTGAATCTTTTGCCTTTTTTGCTGCAGAGTGATGTTAGAGCCGCCTGTGAATCGCTGAAAATTACCCATTTTTACGCATCTCTTACTGGCAATATAAATTTTTTCGCACATAGTATTTCGAACAGTTCAGCCGTTGTGGACGAAGTCGCACGAGATAACTTAAATGATTCTTGTTTGTTGAGGTGCGGTATAATGAATGATGAAGTTGAAGAGCTTGATGTACTGGAGCCATCTGTATAGACGTGTGTGTATCCTAAATACCGCATATATATCTGGTAAAGTGCTAGCTGTTAAGCAGCTTGAATGAAGGTGTCTCTTTTTCTGAATATCTCTTCTACTGACAATTTGATTTTTGGAAGTGTAAGCAGCCGTGGAGGATATTCGACGCATGAGTTCCAAAATTAATTTCTTGGCAATATGTGAAGATGTCGTCGCATTTCTATATGAACATAACCTTTACCTCGTTTGATTATGTCTAGAGTCAATGGGTGACTTTTATGCTGTGTTTGAAGATGAAAATAATGTCGGCTTGTTTCTGTAGTTTGCATAACTGAAAATGGTGATTGGCGAGCCTCAGCTATTACAAGAGAGCTAGAAGTCGCTCGTGGAACTCCTAGACATATGCGTAGTGCTCTAGCTAAAAGTCTTTGAAGTCGCTCTTCTGACGTGTGGGAAAGTCCGTGTAAGATGGGCGCGGAATACGCAATTTTTTTTCGTATTAATGCATTGGAAACAGTCAGCATGGACAATACTGATCCGCCCCATGATGTGCCTGCGAGTCTGCGAAGTACATTCACTATGGCGTTGACCTCGTTTTCGAGTTTTTTTATGTGGGTTGTCCAGGATAGCTGCCTATCAAGTATTATGCCAAGAAATCGATGCTGTATGACAATCATTAGAGGGCGTCCTTCCAGATTAAGGGTGAAATTTTTTAACTGCCTCTGAGTGAAGGGCAATACAGCTGTTTTTGCACGTGATAGAACGATTCCACTCTGTCTCAGAAATTGGTTAATGATATTTTTGCCGTCTTGCAATGCCATCTGAAGTAGTTGAGCATTAGACCCAGATGTCGAAATACACACATCATCTGCATACAATGAAAACTTTAACTGTGATGGCAGTCTTCTTGCTAAATCAGCCATGACGCAGTTAAAAAGAAAGGGTCTGAGTACGCTTCCCTGTGGTACTCCCTGTTTGACAACATGTTCAGCACTCTTACCTTCACCCGTCTGAACAAATATTTCGCGACTTGATAAAAATTCAGAAATCCATCCCAAGGACCTGCCAGACAGTCCAAGTTC
This sequence comes from Dermacentor andersoni, assembly GCF_023375885.2. Lineage (NCBI taxonomy): Eukaryota > Metazoa > Arthropoda > Arachnida > Ixodida > Ixodidae > Dermacentor > Dermacentor andersoni. Next base: position 181,444,188 of record NC_092819.1, read on the forward strand.
CAACATACTTAGCAGAACATGAACGTGACTAACAGTGTCAAATGCCCTCTTGATGTCTAGGAATACTGCTATCGTCATGTTTCCACGTGCACGCTCGTGTTCCACACAGGTTATTATGTCTAATACTACATCCATTGTGCATATATGTTTCCTAAAACCTACTAAGTAGTTGTACAACACATCCGTTTCATTACACCAGCATTGAAGTCGCGCGTCAATCATTTTCTCTATTACTTTGCATAACCTCTTCATCTCTCTCTCTCATGACTTCACTGGTGTGCCTTTCTTCGCATTTGAGACACATGTATTCATTCCAGTCTAGATTAGGCTGTAAACGATTAATTTCGCTTCGAGGCATTATTACATACAGTACCGAAGTCCACATATTTAAAACACCTCAAATAAGTTTAGCAATGGAGAGACAGAACATTCGTACAACTATTTACAAAGAAACAGCTGCCCTATTTCGCAGAATTCCAGCTCTTTGCCCTAGCACTGGCACCCAATATTCTGTCATTGGTCTTGCGGAAACACGAACGCATGATTTTTCGGCCCCGATTTGTAATTTCTCCAGCAATTGGGCGCGCAGCACTTATTGGGCATATCCTGGAATGAACGTAATTCACATTCTGCGGCAATGAAGGCTTACCGGGCACACAACTGCAATCACAGCACAAGCGCAGAGACTACATGCACGGTTCACGTCCAGAAAAAAAGTGCGCTTGGAAGCATGTGCCAGGACTTTTCTAACACCGAAGCTATCCAAGGAGCGGCAGGGTTCCCGGAACTAATCGAATTGTTATCGCCGTCGTCGCCCACTCGGTCTTCCGCGTCTCATTTTCAACACAGGTGCGCCGCTCGTAGCTTCGTAGCACGCTGCACGGAACTTCTATGTGGGCCTCTTGCGTGACGTAGCTCAAGGGGAGAGGGTACAGCCAGAAGGCCCTAAATTCTCTGGAGGGTGTTGGACTCACACGTTAGTGGAAAGGTAAGCGCTGCAGTTTTTACAATGCCTCTAAGGGGGGTCACGGGTGATTACAGCTACCGAAAGGCCAACGTGGCGACGGCCAGGAAGCTTCAGAAGGCATTGTGCATATTCGGCGCGGTGGGTTCCAAACAAGCTCCTCGCGTCCTCTTTCCTCTCTGCCTCGCTCCTGTCATGTATAGACCGTTTTTTCATGGACGCCACAATGGATGGATGGGTTGGATGTTATGAGCATTCCCTTTGAAACGGGATGGTGGGTTACGTCACCAAGCTCTTGCTATTATACTGCCTAATGTCCTACCTAGGTTAAAGAAGAAAAAAAAAGAAAAGAAAACACGATGAACTCCCACAACCAAATTTTCTGATCCCCAATTGTGAACTTTGCTTTTGTGCGTCTCCGTTTTTTGTCGATTCCATACTTTTCCTCCCCCAATCCTCCAACCGCCTCTTACTAATCCTTATTGCGCACATGTTTACTTTTCCACTGCTCTCGCTGAACCCAAGGGCTTCAAAGAGGCCATTGATGCCTAAATCGACCGCTGGGCAGACGTCTTCATATTCTAATAAAACATACTCCATAGTTTCCCTAGCTTTACCGCAGCAAGCACATGCTGCTTCTTCCTTCTTATATCTCGCTTTACAGGTGCATGTTCTATGGCATACCGATTTCGCTTCGAAAAGTGATGAGCTTCCCTTTGAGTTATCATAAATTGTTTCTTTCTTGATTTCGTTTTTTCCTCCTAAGTAGTTATTCATGGCAGGTTTCTTTTCCATTGCCGCCACCCATGAGATTATTTCAGCATCTCTGACTTTCCGCTTGATGTTCTTCGTTGCTGTGTTACCCACCCTACAGGCCGCGTACTTGCTGGTAAGCTTCCTAGTTCTTTTCCTCCACTGTGAATCTGTTTTTGCTGTACAGATACCTCAACACTCTCCCAGCCCATCAACTTTCTTTCATATTCCTCAGCCGTTCTCCATACTCAATTTTACTTCGAGCTTCCCTCATTTAAAAACTAGTCCAACCCATATCACTCTGCACAACTTCATTTGTAGTCTTCCCGTGTGCGCCCAATGCGAGGCGTCCCACTGACCTTTGGTTCCCATCGAGTCCTAATTGTACCCCTGATTTAAAGCAAACAACCGCATTTCCAAAAGTTGCAACCATTACACCTTTCCACATACCTCGCAGCACCTCGTACCTATTGTATCCCCATAGCACCATATTGCTAGTGTTCCTGTATATGCTCCCGTAGGGAGCAGAGTTGCGCATAGGTCCGCCGCCGTGATCCAGCTCTGCAGCGAAGCCACTCCTCGCGCGCGCAGGAGCCAAATGCCGCGCGGTGTTGCGCCTTTTTCTCTAGTGGTCGCGAGCTACAAGCGCCAATCGTTCGCAGGCGCTTAGCAAAGAGCACTTCTTAATACAGGCTACGCTCGAACGAGTCATTCGTGCAGCCGGAAAGGGTGGGCTTCCAACCAACCGAAACTTTATATGTACCTATGTAAACACCCATATACAAACACACACACGAACGTACAAATAGGGGGTAGGACCGCCTTCGATTCCCCAAAATAATATACTGCCGTGGCTCGAACAGCTCCGAAGTTCGCTCGCAAACGCGCAGTACGTTGCCACAAAAAGCGGTGCAATGATTTTCAGCATGCATATGAAGTTTTCTTATCATGGTCACAAAGCAAGAAATGTTTTAAAGAGTGTTTAAAACTTCACACACGTAAGGTGTACATTTAGCGCATTTTGGCTGCCGAAACCAGCCGATTAATTACCGTCGCCAAGAGAGCTATCGTGCCTGCAGTTGTCAGTGACCGTTAACAGAGCGCCATTTATCAATAACCATCGTTCACAACAGCTGCACGTTTTCGATACATGCGGTGCAGGCACAGATTTAAGCGCATTTCAAATGTTGCCATGCGCACATTTTAAGCAAAGCTTACATTTATTTACTATTACTATTTACTAGTACTTACTATTTAGTAGTGCTAACTATTTAGTAGCAGCAAATCTGCAAGTAGAAAGAGATTCAAGATGCAAGAGCTTCTAGCTGCTCCTCTGAACGCACGATCGACGGTCCACTGATTGCAATGGCGATGGTACTGACGGAAACGACGAGTTCGCACGAGTCGGCGATGCGCCCGTAAAGTTGGCTTCGCAGCGGTGCGGATCATTTGACGTCATTTTTTGCGCTGGGCCAATAGCGGTGCGAGCGGCGCCGGCCAAGTTATGCGCAACTGCACTCCGTATTGCATGGCAGGTATGCACTCGGCGGTAGTTTCTGGTCTTTGTTCTCGCGCTTGTGCGGTCTTTTTAGTATGACGTGGCGGCTTCTACGTGGAAAACGGTTCTGCAAGACGTACTGAAGCGGTTTAAGTCGGCATGGCCTGACTTTCTGCCGGCGTTGAGGCGGACGGAGCCCACAGCGCGATGTGTGCGCGCATATTTGAGTCTACAATCGTCCTCGGAGATCAATTGTGTATTTCTGAAAGTTCCATTCACTAGTGTGATCTTATTGCAGTACTATCCTTTAGTTCTAAGCTGCGGTTTAGGAGCAATGAAACATACGTGACCATCGTAACAACGTGGGTACCGTTCTGCTACGATAGTCCTGAGCTGTGCTCTTATACTTTGACCAACGTTCAAACTGTTAGCTGCAGATTACATTGCGTGGCTACTTGGTTCTGTGGATGAGGTTTCCACCCATGAATAAAGCAGTTTTGGTTAGTAATAACAGCATACCTTACAGAGCGAACTATACTTGTCCAGCCGTTTACGAACTGTGCGAGCATCCTAAGCAATGGTAGATGCTGGATTACAGATATCGTCGTTCTATATAGCACATGGCCCAAGCATGCGACATCAACGTTTATAAATCTATAATCGTTGTGCGGCGTGACTGTGCGAGGTCGTACTGTGGCGTTAGCCCGGTTTTCTTTCTTTTTCGAGAAAGAGGATGATAACGGATTTTTTTCTTCGGTTGTGTTCGTTCCGTTCTCTACGACGCACTCACACGTATTACAGAAATTCTTTCCTCAAAAATTGCCATCACATTCTTTTTATGCGATCCCTCTCAGATATTATGGCTTTACAGTGCAAAAAGGCAATGCCTAAGCACATAGCTTATATATGTATCATGCTGGTGCACCAACCGCAGTGATCGCTGTGTTGAGCAGCGCCATCGGCCTCATGCAGGAGGCTAGCGTAGACATATAGTGATTTCAAGCAAGCCTACTAGACTTGAAATGCGTGATAACGATGCCGGTATATCACAAATATTTGATAGTGCCTGCCGCTTAGATGTTTTGTGCTTGCCTTAGGTTGGCCGTACACGAGCATGCGCTCCTGTGTTTTAGTCCCCACGCCAAGCGATCACATAGAGAGCAGATTTACCATCTCCTGCTGGTAATACAGAGACACTGGTTCTCTTCGTTGAATTAAAACCGATATGCGCAAAATAGTTCACAACACATACACACACCGCGGCTGATAATGCGCGTCGCGTGTTTGCGCCCCCAAGAGATATTTCCGCGTACTGTAGTTACCTATGTACCGGAAGGCTTCCCTGACGACCTTATATGAACGGACATTGCGTAAATTTTACAAAGTACGATCTGAAACATTACGAAATCGTTCTGCAGTACGCGACAGCAATACTTTGAAGCAGCGACGCGCCGGATAGCACATGCCAGATAGGAGGAAAGGCACACCCTTTCCTCCTCGCCCGATGAAAAGGTCTATACACACGCTCTGAGCCACCCCCCGACGCGGTATGCCAGACAGCAGTACCAAGCAAGTCGAAGGAAGGGGGCAAAGAAAGCTTCGCCGCAATTTAATAACCCGCACCAACGTCATTGCAAAACTCGATAACTGGAAAACATTACTCGAACCCGAATGACCGGTCAGCGGCGTTCAATCGGACATTAATGCTTTCACATTCACTACTCGTAGCAAGTGCTTAGGTAACCACGGATGTTTCTCTTGGAATACGTTGGGCGCTGTTAATAAATTTGCCTCAAAATAAATCCTGTGTTAATTCATACGAAACTGCGAGAATGCATTTGTACTTAAGGTTGCACACTCACCCGGCTTGAGCGATCACGACGTCTTGCATTTTTTCACTAGCCTGGCAATCCTACCGTCCCAAAACAATATTAAAACCATTCGTGATTCCACCGCTATCAGCTACGAACTTGCTCTTTTCCTTGATAATTACCTGCCTAAAGTTGCTGAGCGCTCACTGGATACTAACTGGAATATATTCAAAGAAAAAATTTACGATCTTGTTAACAAGTTTATTCCGAAGTTTTTTCGGAATTCGTATTCCGTTTTTTCGAATAACAATGCTTCATGGTATACTAAATCTTTGAAACGCCTATCTAACAGAAAAAAAAGTATTTTTCGCACAGCTAAGCGGATGGAAAGCCAGGCTAAATGGTCTGCTTACAAAGAAGCTGCCTCGGCCTACTCATCTGCGATAAAGAATACAATATTTTCTTTTTTCAATAATACCCTTCCGAACATGCTCATAAATAATCCAAGAAGTTTCTGGAATGTAGTAAAGCCTAGTGCATCGAAAATCATATCACTTAGCACGTCTTCCGGTGAGCCTATACCTCGGCAGCACTGCGCTACGATTTTAAATAATGTATTTATAAAAGCTTTCACTCCTTCAGCGCATGATAACGACCTTCCAAGGCTACCAGGCTGCAATGTTTTTCCTATGGATCCCGTAACGTTTAACTCTACTGGCATAAAAAAAATAATAGACACTCTTAAACTTACGTCTTCTTGTGGAATAGACGAAATCACGACGAAATTTCTAAAAAATACCAGTGAGTATTCCTCTATCATTTTAGAGAGCATTTTTTTCACAATCGTACCTGTCTTCATTCTTGCCTCATGACTGCAAAACAGCAAAGATTATTCCTATCCACAAATCTGGCGAAACTCAAGATCCTTTTAACTACAGGCCCATATCGATTACCTCAGTACCATGCAAAATTATGGAGCACATAATATTTTCTAACCTCGTCAACTTTCTTGAAGAAAATAATTTTTTTCTCTAACAGTCAACATGGCTTTCGCAAATTTTTTTCTTGTGAGACTCAGCTGGTAAATTTCACTAATGACTTACATGTATATCTTGATAGCGGTTTTTTGACTGATTGCATATTTTTGGATTTTTCTAAAGCTTCTGACAAGGTGAAACATGTACTGCTACTACACAAACTAGGCGCACTCAACATTGACCCGGGAGTACTCGGCTGGATCCAATCGTTCCTTTCTTCTCGTTCCCAATTTGTTGTAACTAATGACTCCACATCTCACGCGGCTCCAGTTGAATCCGGTGTTCCACAAGGGTCTGTTCTTGGTCCTCTTCTATTTTTAATATATATTAACGATTTACCTGATAACATTTCCTCACAAATTTGTTTATTCGCTGACGACTGCGTTATATATCGAAAAGTGACTAATGCATCTGATATAGCTACCCTTCAATCCGATTTAAATAACATATCTAACTGGTGCCTCACTTGGTGCATGGAACTCAACATTAATAAATGCAAATCTATGCGGATTTCTCGTTCTAACACAACTTGCCCTACTTACTGCCCCCTTCAATCCGTTACATGCTACCGTTATCTTGGCATCCATATAACTATCGATCTTTCTTGGAAGCAGCATGTACAGTATGTAATATCTAAAGCTAACCGCTTTTTAGGATATTTGAAGAGAAATTTTTCGCTTGCGCCAGTTTTATTAAAACGGCTGTTCTACACGACATACGTCCGCCCCCAATGAGAATATTGCCGCCAGCATTGCGAGAACACAAGACGACCGCCACAAGAGCCGCAAGGCAACGCTGGGCCGGTGCTGACAGAGAACGACGCGAGAAGAAGCTCCAGGGACGTCTTTGCTGACGGGTTTGCATAGAAACGGCCGTCGTAACTGTTGGTTACAATATGCCTCATCCGTTTGGGATCTTCATCAGATCACATTAATTAACGAAATTGAATCGTGCAAAATCGCTCGTTTCATCTTAGCTAACTACCATCGCACTGCTAGTGTTACATTCACGAAGAGTACCCTTCAAATTCCATTATTATCTCTTCGCAGAAAACAATCACGCATTTCCCTTTTTCACAAAATCTACTACCACAACGCATCTCTTCGCCCTCTTTGGATACAACCTGCGCCTTATTATTCGGCTCGTCGTGACCACTTACATAAAGTTAACGTACCCCGTCATAACACCGTCGCGTGCTCACAATCATTCCTTCCTAGGACTTCAGTCGACTGGAATAATCTACCTACATCATTAGTATGCATCACTGACCTCACTCGTTTTAAGAATGCACTAATCAACATAAAATAATGTATGGTGGCAAATGGCATAATTATGTACTTATTCGTGAACATTGTCTGCTTGCTAAAGTGCATTCTTTCTGTATTTTCATGTTATGTAAGTCTCTGTTATTTATTATGAATGCATTACTACTTTTTTCATAATGCTTTTGTTCCTTGGAAATTCTTTGAACCAATCCTGCATTTTTTACTCTTCGAATGTATTCTCGCTCCTCCCCTCTGCAATGTACAATTATGTACCTTGAGGGTATCACAAATAAAAATAAATAAATAAATAAATGCTGAGCCAGCTAGGCCAGCCATGAGGAACCTTAACATAAGCGTTCGCTATTATTCTGGTAATTATACAGCTTCACAATGAAAGCAAACGTTTGTTCCCAAGGTCTACAGATTTGTAGAAAGTTATGTCGCTAAATAGTAAGGTAAGTAAAAGCTTGCTGTATATAAACTATGGCATGTAAGAAATTCTGGGTTTCTGCAACAACAACCTACCGTCTCAAATTGTTCGCATGGAGTAACGAGTAAGTAACGTCCCACAATTTGCTTTTTGTAACGGCAGTGGCAATGCGTTACCTTAATTTGTAGGTAACGTAGGCTGGTAATGGGTCTATTTTTATTTGAGCGTCACAAGTAACACGTTTAGTAATTTTTTTAGGTAATGCCTAGGTCACTGCTTAAGTGATACTGTAATGATTAAAACGCGGTAAATCAGCTTTGACAACGTGCACTTCTGACTTACCAACTTATACTCGTGCAGATATGAAACACCCACTATGGACACCCTGCTCCATTGGATCCTCGAAAACAAGAGGGAATTTTCCAGCGCCGCCGTCGAAGCCGCTCGCGGAGACGGTCGTTCACCACGGGCCGGGTGAGCCACTTGAAAAATGCTTTGCCAAATCTTTAATTTTGATGACTAATGTCACAAAGCCAAGGCTGCACAAACACGTCTGTGCGGCCACATTGATGAACTCCTCTATATATGTGCACATTTCTCGTGGACATACATTCGCATTTGCCAAGTATTGAGTGACATCAGTGACATCTCATTTGTGAGACCACACACATCAATCACCCAGGCTCGTCGGCGATTGTAATATTCGTTCATCAACGTTTATAAGCGCACTTTGTTAAGAAGCTACCGAGACAAACTTACGAAACAGCGTTCAACTCATCTACGTCTTTTTTTGAGTGAACCCTAATCTGTGACACTAAACGTTGGAGAAGTATTTGTCGTACGCTGTACTCGGCTTATTTGGATGCATAGGGTAGGTTACTTCTGTAGGAATTGAAGGCCGAAGGCCCTCTTCGTGAAGATCGTGCAGAACCCACAGCAGCAGTTCGCCATTGTGCAATAATGAATGTCAAGACCTCTCCGGAAAGCAATTAAGCGGCTGCACTCTATATCATTTTTCGGAACGTTGATTCATGCACCATAACCGTGCGCGTTGTTCGTGCACAAAGCAACGAGAGCGTCATTGCAGTACGTCCAGTCGACAGCTCTCCGTGACCATTTATGTAGACTTAAAGCGCACGTGCTCGCAAGTACTGCTATTTCTCCATCTCTCTGTCTCTCTTCGTCCTCATATTTCCCTTCTTCAGTGCAGGGTTAAATACCAGACGTCCGTCTGGCTAACCTCCCTGCTTTTCCTCTCTTCTTTTTCTCTCTCTATGAGTACAGCTTGCTGTTTCCCATCTGTAGCCTGAAGCAGGACAGATCAAACCTAAGAAGAACATGTTGTACTCGCACACCATGCGATGCCGCGCAGCCGGCCACACGCAGGCCTCGTGCGTGCACATAGCCGCAACCCAATGGCGTTCATGTGCGGAACACGATACCGCGTGCGCGAGACGACGGCGGACATCGCGTGCGCTCGCCCTCCAGGGGGGAGCGCGACCAGTCCGGCCTAAAGTCCCTTAAACTTCGTAAGGTACTGCCAGGCTTTGAAGAATGCCGCCTCCTCCTCGCGCGCTCTGGTCAAGGCCGACGCCGCGTCGCTATTGGCCTAATAGCATCACGTGGGCCCTCGCGCCGTGCATCAGCGCCATTTTTGCTCGAGAAGCGTCTACAGAGTGGCGAGGAGCGCATGTTGGCGCCGTTGCTACGCTCGAACAGTGTAGGCGGCGCCACGGTCGAGGAGGGAGCGTGAAAGAGAGGAGAAACGAGGTGGAGTGAAGGCGGAGGAAGAGAGTGTCGCTACTTTACGAAGTTTAAGGAGCTTTACTACGGCCGTGTTGGTCACTCCAGCGACGCAGGCGGCGCCACGCGGCCTTCCTCCGGTACAGTCACCCGGTGATCGAAATCTGCGACGCACTTCAACGGTTCGGCAGGCCCCGCGCACTCTCAAGTTCGACAAATGGCCACAGAGGGCGAAACGACCGCGCTATGGTTAGAGTCACTGGAAAAAATTTCAGAGTACCGCAAAGGTCGGTATTTGACTGGCAACACTGAGCGGCCACCGCCATATACCTTCCAAGCCGACTGCGTCGCGGGAAGGCCGCCGTGTTGGAAGAGCTTGATATTCGGTGACACATCGAGTTGAGCGTTTACTGAAGTATGGATACTCTGTGCCCGGAGATAATGGTTGCAAAGAAATAAAATAAAATGTTATTTTGTGCGAAGTAATGCGGCCGGTGGTTGTTTTGCACGCCGATCGTGTTTACTGCTGGAACTGTGCTACGATTGTGGGCAGCAGCTTAGCGCTGCTATCGGGAGCTTATGCACGCGTTTTTTTCCCCCTTCCGCGGAGCGAGCTACGAAGGAAACATTTCGTCACTTCGAGCCGCAATGAGACAAGTTTGTGCTTTTGCGCATGAACATCGTGTACCACCGCCGGCTTCTATTGAATGTTTCCAAGCAGGACGAAACTAACACCTGACAGTATCACAGGTACGTACGTTTATTGCATAATTTCACAAGCTACATCGGATACATTTAATTTAGTTTGTAATCGGGTACCGTGCGTTCTCTGCTCTACAGCATTACGGAATCAGGGTGTAGACGAGCCGTATGTAAAAATACTGAAAGATGTCTGTAGCGGCTCCACAGCCACCGTAGTCCTCCGTAAAGAAAGCAACAAAATCCCAATAAAGAAAGGCGTCAGGCAGGGAGATACGATCTACAATGCTATTCACAGCGTGGTTACAGGAGGTATTCAGAGACCTGGATTGGGAAGAATTGCGGATAAGAGGTAACGGAGAATACCTTAGTAACTTGCGATTCGCTGATGATATTGCCTTGCTTAGTAACTCAGGGGACCAACTGCAATGCATGCTCACTGACCTGAAGAGGCAAAGCAGAAAGGTGGGTCTAAAAATTAATCTGCAGAAAACTAAAGTAATGTTTAACAGTCTCGGAAGAGAATAGCAGTTTACGATAGCTGGAAGTGGTAAGGGAGTGCATCTACTCTAAGGGCATTCCCTTACCGCGGATCCGGATCATGAGGCTCAAATAATCAGAAGAATAAGAATGGGCTGGGGTGCGTTTGGCAGGTACTCTCAGATCACGAACAGCGGGTTGACATTATCCCTCAAGAGTAAAATGTATAACAGCTGTGTCTTACCAGTACTTACGTACGGGGCAGAAACCTGGAGACTTACGAAAAGGGTACTACTTAAATTGAGGACAGCTCAATGAGCTATGGAAAGAATGATAGCTGTAACGTTAAGGGAAAAGAAAAGAGCAGATTGGGTGAGGGAACAAACGCGTGTTAATGATATCTTAGTTGAAATCAAGAAAAAGAAATGGGCATGGGCAGGACACGTAATGAGGAGGGAAGATAACCGATGGTCATTAAGAGTTACGGAGTGGATTCCAAGGGAAGGAAAGCGTAGCAGAGGGCGGCAGAAAGTTAGGTGGGCGGATGTGATTAAGAAGTTTTCAGGGACAACATGGCCACAATTAGTACATGACCGGGGTAGTTGGAGAAGTATGGGCGAGGCCTTTGCCCTGTAGTGGGCGTAACCTGGCTGCTGCTGCTGCTGTTGATGATGATGATACACGCACCATAACTGGTGCTCCCCGTTCGTTCTTTCCTGCTGCAGCCATGGACAAATTGTGCCTGTGGCCTTTCTCGGCCGCGATTAAGAATGAACGGAGACCAGCATACGGGCTTACATGGTCCGACGTGTATAAAGTTGATAGCCAGATGGGTGGAAAGGCCCGCAAAAGTGGCTGCCGAAGGTGACGCCCGCGAAATCGACTTGTCCATATTCAGACAAAGTGGGACACCGAGTGTGAGCCACACATTAGCGGCCCCCGAAAGAAAAGAAACATGCAGGTTGGAAAGGAGTTAACGCTAAAATGCCGGGTAGTTCACGTTGCTGTGTTGGCTGTGGCAGCAGATGCCTGCGTCACCCGATAGCATTGCAATGTAAGTTGCTCATTTTTACGGCGACTGCCGCTGCAAACAGGTGGGACACTCTGTTCAACCTGTTTCCACTGCCGGTTGTCGCTCGTTACCAGACTACCATGTGTGACGACGACGGTGAACCCGCCGTGGTTGCTCAGTGGCTATGGTGTTGGGCTGCTGAGCACGAGGTCGCGGGATCGAATCCCGGCCACGGCGGCCGCATTTCGATGGGGGCGAAATGCGAAAACACCCGTGCACTTAGATTTAGGTGCACGTTAAAGAACCCCAGGTGGTCGAAATTTCCGGAGTCCTCCACTACGGAGGGCCTCATAATCAGAAAGTGGTTTTGGCACGTAAAACCCCATAATTCAAATTTGACGACGACGGTGAGCCGTTTACGAGCGCGTGTCAATGATTCCAGCGTATCTCGACATGCAAACTTAATTTCTCCTATTGCACGAGAGTGTACACTGCTTGTCTTCTGCCAATAAAGTCACACGTTCTGTTCACTCACTTGTGGCTTGTTTGTATGGGCGTCAGTAGAGGCTCTTGGCAATTAGAACGCACCAGCCACGCGGCAGCCAAGGCATTGAGGCATGCCGCATTGCCGGCAGGGCAAGCACGGCGCGTACCAGCGTACGCTACCGGTGAAAAGCGGCCATATTGGATTTTGCTCTAAAAAAAAGAAAAGACCCGCTTCCGCATACTGTTTGAGCATCGTCATCTGGCGTCCACTTAAGTTCCACTCGCTGCCGCTGCTTATTTTCGTACCACTGCGGAAGGTACAGTTTCCCTTCTCTAAAGGTGGTTGTTTATTCTATACTTCTGGAAAATTGTCTAGTTTTTCGAGGATGCTCAGGGCTTGTCTGGAAATGCGGCCCTTTTGGTAATTTCTACATGCTGTTTGTGAGTCGGTGATGATTGTGAGTAGATCTTCCTCTCGCTGGCCCGTAGTGGCCGCCAGGGCTGTCGCCGTTTCTTCCGCGCAGTCGATGTCTGGAGTGCTTACCGAGGCCGCTGCTAACTCTTGTCCTTGGCCGTTGACCACGCTGATAGCGTGGGCCGCTCTGTTCTTGTACTTTGCCGCGTCGGTGTATCGGACTTCTCCTTGTTTTGGTCCTTCGTAGGCCTTAGGTAGAGCTTTCCCTCTCGCTCACCTCCTTTCTCTGTGGTATTCAGGGTGCATGTTTTTCGGGATGCTGGCCACCGTGATCTTCTCCGTCAGGGGTATGGGCCCCGGGACACGAGTCCCTGGCGGGTAATGTAGCGGCTGACGCCGCTGCCCGAGATCACATTCTCCGGGCTATCCCGCCAGGTTCACGAGCACCGGTAGACCAACAAGATAGCGTCCCGAAAAGATACACCGATATCCTGAGCCACTACAGACTGGGTAGAAGGATCTATCCACCCCCGCTTCCCCAGCTGACAAGAGAAGAGGCGGTGATCTTCCGAAGACTACAGACCGGCACATTCCCGCACAGTACCCTGCTACACGCCATGTATCCTACGAGCTATACTCACAAATGCGCCTTCTGCTCTACGCCCAATACTCTCTACCACATGGTATGGGAATGTCAACAAAACCCATCGACACCGCCCATCACCGGACCAACCGTCGAGCAGTGGGAGGCCCAGCTGACAAGCTCGAGCCCTGAAGACCAGCATGGCCTGGTGAGCAGGGCCAAGCTATCATCTCAGGCCCACGGCATCCTGGACTAGGGACGCCGCCCACCTCGGACGATTTTACCGTCGGCTCATTTCAACTAATAAAGTTTATTCCTCCTCCTCCTTTATTCTATGGAAATCTCCGACGCACTTCGGCGGTTCGGTCTGGCGGTGTGCATGGACGCGCCGATGAGGAAGAATAGGAATAGTAATCACATATGCAGCGTGCCGCAGCGCTCAAACCGTGCCGTAGGGAGTGTTCACTGCTAAGGCATCTTTAAAATGTACTTCAAGACAGGCGTAACGACCTGAGGCACTGCAACCAGTTACGAAGCTCGTACTACATTTGCATGACACTCAATCGCGTACAGAGGGGTTCCCACTTGTCTACAGCGATCGAGCCGAGCTCTGCTCAAGGAAGAAACAAATTTTAAGGGAGGTACCGAGTTATGAAGAAACAACTCGAAATGCAAGTCGAAAAACGTGAAACCCGTTCAGGCACAAGTACTTTGTCCTTAGTCAAACAGCTACGCTTAAGTTCAGTTCATTTGCTCCACCGTACGCTGCTGGAGGCGAGCGTGATCACCCCTGTACGTTACGAGTTTCGTAAATCCTAAATCGTTGTATTATACAGCCGGTTTTTTTTTTCTAGTTTAGATTTTGAAATGTAGTAAAGCTTATTTGTTACTGCATAGGATTAAGTTCTTGAAAACAGGAGCACTTGAATAACAACTAATGACTGTGACTGGTATGCACTTGCGTTTACTAAGTGTTTGCGAAAACACAAATGTATGGCTTCATGCCCGAGAGCATTTTCAAGGCTAGTAACGACAGACTGGCCTTCACAGAGCCTGCACCTTCACACACTGCGGGGTTAACGCAGTGGCGCGGGCCCTTGTTTGCACTCGTCTGCAGGCAGAGCGATTCGACGCCGACCTCGGTTTCTCTAATGGAATAGTAAGCTGTTGGGCTAGTTGATACGGCATGATTTTTGCAAAGGGGAGCGCAGAAGCGTTGCAGAAGAAGGAGACGGGGACAGGAAAGACGCTCACTTGCAACTAAGTATATTTTCAGAGACAAAACGATTACACAACCTAAAAAGGACCGGGAAAAAACACGGCGTTGACTTCGTCTTCGCAGCTCCTCTCAAGGTTTCTCGGTTGTGCGACTTTGCAAAACGGCCACAACAAGAACAATACCTACAATACACGAAACCGCTTGCCTCCCGTGCTACCGAAGTGGTATATAAGATGCCAGTCGACTGTGGGATAGCTTACATTGGGGCGGGGCGCTGTCTAAATGACACGCTAAGAGAACATTCTTCATTTTTAAAGGCCCTGAGCAACTCCGCGCACCTTCCTGCGCACTGCAGGGATTGTGACTTAAGGCCTTTTCGATAAAACCGAGATTAAAAGCAGATAAAAAGGCACACTCGAAAGGGAAATCCTCACGGTAGGCCAGATTCACGCTCGTGCTAACCTTCGTATTGGTGCTTTGTCAGTGCATCTGATGCATGAGAAATTTACGTTCCTCGCCCTTGGCTGAAGTTTCTTAGTCACCTGATCTGTCACTCTCCCCCCGAATGTTATTTTGGAAGGAGTTTTGTCAGGCCACTTGCACGTGCCGTTGTTGCTATCACCTACACTATAGCTGTCATTATAGATATAGTGAGGTCTGCCCCGTTGTTAGGCGAATTTTATGCATATATATAAAATGTAAACATTTTGTTTACAATTCTAGATGAGAGCGCATGCGCATTAACTTTCCTGGTGGTTTGTCTCTGAACATGTACTTAGTCGCAAGTAAACGTGTCTCCTTTTCACGTCTCCTTTTTCCGCAACGCTTCTGTGCTCCCCTTTGCAAAAATTGTCTCTAACGGACTTTATGCCGCAGCATATGATGTGACCGGCGTTGAACGTAGCTTCGCCTTCATTCACACACCTTTGTGTCTCTTTAGCGAGAGAGAAAGTATGGTTTGCAGTGAAACTAGAGGGCCTGATGTGCTTTGCTGCTCGAGATGCACACGCTTGCGACATCGCCTTATCACCGTCTCGGCAGCCGTTTTGACCTACCATCGCGCCGCCTATAGCCGCCATCTTGCTACAGGCAAAAAGCCAGAATCGGCATAGCCACCGTAGCACACATCGTCGAACGCGTTCGTCGTGCTCATTTACTGTGCGCAGTCAGATCAGTGCTTAACTGCTTGTGCGTGGCTTGCTCTCCGAGGGCATTACAACATCTTTGTACGTAATGGCTGCATCAACCACGTAAAGTAGACGCCCCTGGTATAACGTTCCTGCTGTGACATAAGCTCTCGCTGTTTGCTCGCGACCGGATGCCGTGCGTATATTTGCTTCAGCCGGCAACGGTTACTAAGGCGCTCTTAGGTACACGTATGAGATCTACGCGTCAAGTAGTCGCTGGCACATCACTGCGTGCGGTATTATGTAGCGTAGCCGACCCGCGGGTTGTGAGCTCTGCTGTGATTTTTCGCGATCTTCTCTATTCCGTTTGCACGTATTGCGCAATGCCTGCGTTTATAATAAGGAATCAAGTGAGACTCGTGCACAAAAAGAACGAGGGCTCGATTGACGAAAAAAAAGGAAGGGTTAAAAGTGTATCATTCATCCAGCCAGGACTATCAGGTAAGTAAGGTGAAGTGAAATCGAAATCCAATCCATTTATCTCATAGAGTACGCGTCTGCATGTTTCCCTAGCTTCCTGTTCGCAAATACGCACCAACTCCCACAGAAAACACTGCGTTGTATTACGGCTTGGATAAAATAGCGCTTGTGCTCAATTCCAATTGCAAGATTGCAGAGTTTCGGATACGCCGCATCACTAAGAAATCTGATTGAGCGCATTGTGAAGAGCGGGAACACTACGTTAGAGACTCGGATTATTTAAAAATATACGGAGGCATAATATGAGCTCCAAGCTGAACTTACATGGAACCTATACATTTTGAAAAATTCAACTTTCACTGAAATGTGTACATGCTTTTCCTATGTTTTTGCAGCATTGCTGACTGATATGTTTATGTCGCCTGAATATTTCTAACTGGACCACTTGATTATGTATGTTACATTGACAAATGTTGCAGACGCGATGGATAAGATGCATCAATTTCTTTAGGTGTATGCAGAGTGAAGGGAAGAGGGAAAGGCGGGGAGGTTAACCAGACTGAGTCCAATTTGCTACCCTACACGTGGGGAGGGGTATGGGGAGTCAAAGAGAGAAAGAGAAGACATGAGTCTGTACCTCACAATAGGTGTATGTAAATTATAAGAGAATGTTCACAGTGAAGTTGGACGGAGAATATATAGTGAGTAAGTAAGTAAGTTTATTTCGACCATCACGTCATACATGATGATGCAGGGGGACAGAAGTAAAAGCTGTCTTTCAACAGCTTGACAGAGCAACGGCCCCCCTTATTTGGCAGTAGCATACAAAGTGACATAAAAAGAAGATACACAAAAAGAAACACTGCTCACGCGGTCACATTGCACTACAGAGCAATATATAAACATATTACATAAAGGCTGCATCTGGTACATAAGAAAAAATGAAGGCTTTTAATGGTTTACACAATGCAATGACATCGCAAAGGTACTTTAACAGAAAAAACAGGAATAACACCGTGTACTTCTGTAAAGCGATATGGATTCAGTACATCAATATGAACGCTTTCAGGACGCTAAACGTACGATTTGCAGTGCTTTTCATGAGAAAAACAGTGTGCCAGTTATCTACCCAAACGAAAGAGCTCCTAATAGAGTATTACGAAAAAATAATATCTCCAATGACATGAGGGCCTTTTTGGAACTACCTGGAGCAGATGAAAAATGTGACTTACAGTTTATCTCCATGTCCAGAGCCGTGCGATAGCCTCCCCTTCCGAGAGATACAAAAAACCAACAAATGAAGACGGTGGTATAGAAGTTGCTGGTGGAGCGCGTCTTCCCAGAAGGTGCTCAAAAATATTTTCCAGGTGACGTGGAGCTTGCTTACGTCTATAGTGGACCGAATAAAGTTGTTTCTCTCTCTCTCTCTCTCTCACCGGCCAGCGGGTAATCAGTGGCGAATATTGCGCAGTCGCATCACACGAGAGAAGACTCGTCATTTGACACAGCGAAGAAGCCCGACTGGCGGAGTGTCCCGCTGTTTGATTTTCTCGAAGCCTGTGACAAGAAATAGACGCAGAAGATCTTCTGCGACAAGAACAACCCCCATTTGTGAACTGATATACATGCTAAAGATCTTTCTACCAATTTTTTATCGTGGAAGCAGAAATGCGACCTAATTCCGCGCGTATTCCGCAGCGGCCTAGGCTGGGAGGCGCCTCTTTGACCTCTAGCAATTCGCTACTCCAAGTAAACGCTCGTTATCAAGCGCCCGCGCGAGAAACAGCCGATCCAGGTTCGGGCTTGAAGCGAAAGGGTCTCCTATCATGGCACGCGCTGGATGCCTTGTAGCTGTCAAATCGTCGTGATGCAAAAGAAAAAAAGAAAACAGATATCGAAAGCCTTGTTGTGTACCATCATGCATGTCATTGCGATAGAAAGACAGGAATGTGCGATTTCATTTTGTCCCCAAAGAAGCAGACGACGTGCATTGGAGAGCGATTTGGATAAGAAATTTCTGCACTGGGAAAAGGTAACTACCACTATGCTGGTTTGTTTCAAACACTTCACTCGGGACAATTTGTTTCCTCCCGGCGAGTTCGTAAGCCATTGTTTTGTTTTTATTTATGGTAAATATCTTGCTGTCGTTTCAAATTACGGAGTGCACATTGTTTATAGCCAGAGGCTTTAATAAATGATTGTTAGGTACGCTTTAGCTTCATTTGGTTTTGTTCGATAGTATTTTTCTGCTGCAGCATTAGTGCTACTAATGCTTTAAAAGCAGCAGCGATGTTCTCGTTAATGTACTTTGTCTGCAGACGCGGTAGCAGGAATGATACCTGTCTGATGGTGATCATGATACACGTTATGTCGTGAGGCGGCATATCGTTTTCACAATAGCTTTAGTTTAGCGATGCAAGCAGATGAAGCTGTTGCGGAGCGTAAGCTGATATGGGCTCACTCCAATAGCGGTTTCAGTTGGCGCTGTTGCTTGCCGTCTCCAGCGCCGTAGTCCGTTACAGCTGTTGCCAGGAAGGAAAGAAAAATACCAACTCCCGCCACGATGGAGCCCGGGCCCTCTGCGCGGTAGTCAGCTACTTTACAACTGGAACACGCCAGTGTTTTTTTCTTTATGGCATGCAACTACGAGTAGCGTCATTCGAAAATTGTGACATTATATTTGGACAGACGTTAAAAACAAATGCACACATGCTACGCAGTCCGATCAAACAAAGTTCAACATTCGGGCAAAAAAGCATAAGCGTCCAGATGCGAAATACATTCAGGAACGGGATCGAAGTTTGCAACAGCACTGCGCACTTGAGCAGCCTCTTCTCGAAACACAGACGCTGTTGAGCGAAGTGGCTCGGCATGCCTGTCGATCATTCGGCTTCCCCATGATGGATAGAGTCCTAAAAACATAAACAAATCATATAGTGCAATATTGACTGTTTTTTGAAAGGAAGGAACCAGATACCATAATATGTGAAAGGAAGGTCTTTTTTGATAGTTCCTCGTAAAATGTCCCAAAAATGAAATGCTTCACGACAACGAATGAAGCAATGTTCTATTGTCTGGGGTTGACTGCAAAGTCTACAAATTGTAAACAAGGTACATATTATCCTTTTTCCTGAAGCCGTGTTTCAACTGGTATGGTGCGAATGTGCAGCTTAAGGAAAAATGTTTTCGCTGCTGGCGTAATGCACATTCTACGGACACGGCAAAGACCATCTTGACCATATAGAGTCAGATATGGCTTTCGATACAGAGGTTCAGCGAAAACGTTATGTATAAGTGCTACGCTTACCGACATTAGATAAATGCTAAACAACTATTCTAGAGTGAATCTGGCTTTTAAAACTGAAATAGTCTCGACAAGTTATAGGATGCCCCATAACGGCAGTTCTTGAGCGAAGTTTGTCCTGACAAAAAGAAAAGGGACGTTTGAAGCAGGACGTGTTCGACTAACTGCAAGAAGGAATGGATGATGGACGTTTGGAAGGTAAAATAATCTCATGACCAAGTGTAGCACAAACAAATGCATAACACTCAGACCTCCCTCCTCAAGCGGAAGAAAATGGTTGTCCCTTCTCATGGCTTCCCATAATGAACGCCAAATAAAACATGTAAATATTCTATGACATGCCTGAACATTTATACGAGAGCAGCGCAAAACCTACAGAACATAAAGAAGCCTAAAAGCAAGAAATAAACTGCATCCCTTCGCTCTCGCAGAAATGGAGAGGTCCCGACCCTACCAGGTTCTGTCCTTTCGACGGATAGTGGTTTCGTGGACGTCCAATGAGGTCCACGATTACGGAAGCTGTAGAGAGGCATACCAAGATATCGCAGCGGAAACTAATTCCAATGAAGGTTCGAGAATACAGAGGGAATTGGCGCCCGCATGCCCAGCCAAAAACGCCTGCTTTCAGCAAAATATATATGAGTTCCGGCAGTTTCACAGAAACGCAGGGTAGTGTTTCGGTAATACTGGCCTTATCGATGCAAAAGAAGGCAATGTCACCCGCACAAGCTAGCACTTTAATTTCCCCGTCTGCTTACCTGTATCCTTAAATCTTGAGTCGCAAAGCACGCTTAAGCAAAGCGGTTCCAAGCACAAAGCGAAGAGTAAAGGCGAGACCGTACAACCCTGATAGACGGATGACTACCTGTAATATATCTGAGAGGGTACGGTTGACAATTAACTTTGTAGTGCAACGTTTATAACCAAATATTATAACATTGCATAATACGTCCCCTAAGTGAAGATATCGCAGTATTCGGAACAAGAAAAATCGTGCTGAACCTTACCGAAGGCTTTGCCGAGGTCAATCTGAAGAAGAGCTACTTGATCCATACTCTATGCACTCCAAGGACTGAACGTGTGATATCAACATGTGACTGCATAGAGCGTCCTCTATTTTCACATGCCACCTACTACTTTACAAATGAATGTCTGCAACCTATTTGTCAGCACTTTTGAAAATATTATAATCGACGTTACATAACGACATCGGCCTACATCCATTTAGACTCTTTATCACTTCGTTATCAGTACTATTGGCGATTAAGGTTGTGTAGCCCTGATAGAAAGACGGAGGACGCTCGCCATGTTTATACGCTTTCTTGAAAAGCTGCTATAGAAGATGTCACAAGAATTCCTGAAATGTTATATAAAATTCACCACTAAAGCGATCAGGGCCAGGCGCTGGTCAAGAAGAAACAGGCCAACCTAGAAGCAAAAGGGATAAAAGCAGACCAGTTCAGGGTGGTTCTTGCAAACAAATGTGCAGCTATAGGACAGAGAGATGAAGATAACATAAAGGTAATGAACGAAACCGTAAGTAGGCTGGTTTCAGAAGCACCAATTGAAGTGGGAGGCAAGACACCAAGGCAACCAATAAGTAAGCTCTCCCAAGTAACAAAGGACCTAATAAAGAGACGACAAAGCATGAAATTGTCTAACTCAGGAGATCATATAGAATTCGCGGAACCGTCAAAATCGATCATCAAAGAGAAAGTAAGGGATATTCGAAATTATAACGTGAGAAAAACTTGACTGAACAGCTTGAAATTAACGAGAAGAAAACTGGGTAAGTACAAGCCAAGATGTATGCACTGAAAGATAAGTAGGGTAATGTCATCAGCAAATTATAAGATGTAGTAAAAGCTGCGGAAGAATTCTATACAGACCTCTATAGTACCCAGAGCATCCACGCAATCGTCATTCGAAGTAGTAATGAACAGGATACAGAGGCCCCTTCTGTAAGTAAAGATGAAGTTAGAAGGGCCTTGCAAGACATGACCCGGGGAAAAGCGGCAGGAGAAGATGGAATAACCGTCGATTTAATGAAAGATGGAGGCGACATCGCGCTTGAAAAGCTTGTGGCCCTTTAGGCGCAGTGTCTCACGACTTCAAGTTCTCCAGAGAACTGGAAGAATGCCAACATTATATTTATACACAAAAAAATGAGACGTTGAAGAATTTAAAAATTATACGCCCAATAGCTTACTTTCAGTATTGTATAGAATATTCACCGATCCACTTTCCAATAGAATAAGGGCAACGCTTCACTTCAGTCAACCAAGAGAACAGGTGGATTTCAGGCAGGGATACCCTGTAAGGGATCACATCCATGTCGTAAATCAGATAATCGAGAAATCTGCAGAGTACATTCCTCTCTATGTGGCTCTCATAGATTATAAAAGAGGCATTTGATTCAGTAGAGATACCAACAATCATAGAGGCATTACGTAATCAAGAAGTACAGGAGGAATACGTGAACATCTTGGAAATATGTACAAATATTCCACAGATACCTTGTTTCTCCACAAGAAACGAAGAAAAATACCTTTAAAGAAAGTGGTCAGGCAAGGTGACAATCTCGCCAATGCTATTGACTGCATGCTTGGAAGAAGTATTCAAGCTATTAAACTGGGAAGGCTTAGGAGTAAGGATCAACGGCGTATATCTCAGCAACTTCCGTTTTTCAGATGACATCCTCGTGTTCAGGAACACTGTGGACGAATCACAACAAATGATTGACGACCTTAACACAGAAAGTGGAAGAGTGGCGGTAATTAATAATATGCAGAAGACAAAGATAATGATCAATAGCCTGGCAAGAGAACAAGAGTTAAGGATCGCCAATCAGCCTCTAAAGTTTGCGAAGGGGTACGTTTATCTAGGTCAATTACTCTCAGGGGACACGGATCAAGAGAAGCAAGTTTACGGAAGAATATGTTTGGTTTGCATTGTATATGGCAGGCATTGCCAGATCTTGACTGGGAGCTTACTGCTGTCATTGAAAAGAAAGGTGTACAAAGACTGCGCGCTACAGGTGCTACCATATGGGGCAAAAACTTGGAGGTTGACAAATAAGCTCGAGAACAAGTTAAGGACTGCGCAAAAAGCGATTGAACGAAAAATGGGAGGCGTAACGGTAAAAGACAGGAAGAGAGCTGGGTGAATCAGAGAGCAAACGGGATCGCCTATATTCTAATTGACATTAGGTGAACAAAATAGAGCTAGGCAGGCCATGTAATGCGTAGATTGGAAAACCGGTGAATCATAAGAGTTACAGAATGGGTGCCAAGAGAAGGGACGCGCATTCGAGGACGGCAGAAAACTAGGTGGAGCGATGAAATGAGGAAATTCACAGGCGCCAGTTGGAATCGGTTGGCGCAGGACAGGGGTAATTGGAGATCGCAGGGAGAGGCTTTCGTCCTGCAGTGGACATAAATATAGGCTGGTGATGATGATGATTATCACCGCTAGGTGCCTCTCCTACATTTTGTTCCACATTTGTACCTTGGCTATCACCTCCTAAGTAAACCTCCCAGCGAGGGTCCAAGTAAACATTTGTCACCTAGCGGCCGCATCGAGAAACAGCCGATGCAGGTTGAGGTTTGACGTGAAGGAGGGTCTGTCACGGCGGTATGCGCTCAATTCCTCGTACTTTTGAAATCGTCGGGATGCCTCCGTGCGCAAGTCCGAAAAGGAGGAAAAAGAACTAATTTTGAAAGACTGTTGTTATGTACCGTTATGCGTGTCATCGCGGATAGCAAGACAACAATGTATGATTTGATCTTTTTCCAAAAGAAGCAGAAGACGCGCATCGGAGAGCGACAGGGATACGAAACTTCCGCATTGAGAAAAGGAGACGGTTACTATAGCGGTTTGTAGGAAACACATCACTCAGAACGACTTCTTTGTTTCCGACGAGCAATATTTCTTTTTATTTATTTTAAATATCTTGCTGGTGTTTCAAACCGTGGAGGGCACTTTGTTTATAAGCAGGTGCTTTACTGATATATTGTGAAGTGCGCTTAAGGTTCATTTGGTTTTGTTCGGTTATGGTTTTCTACCACAGCATTAGTGGCGCTTATGCTTTAAGTTGCAGGAATATTCTGGCTGATGTACTTATGTCAGAAGATACGGTAGCCCGAATGATAACTGCCTGGAAGGTCAGAAGTTGATCATCACGCACTCAATGCCAAGAGGCAACATATAGTTTTCATAGCAAGCTTTCATTTATCGGTGCAAGCAGAAGGAGCTGCTTTTTTTTCATTCAACCTTGTGAGTTTTCAGTTTATTAGCTCGCAAGAAATTGTCAAGCACGCGCAAACAGCGCTCGTTCCAGATTTGGAGCCTTGGACCTGCGGCCAGCGACGCTAGTTTGCTTTCTCACACTTTGGCGCAAGCTAAATTCTACTACAGCTGGTTCATTTTATTTCCACGTCATAGATTTACACTTATACGAGTGACTTTGCCCAAAGAAAACCCTCATTTTAAAAACCTGTAAGAGGAAACTGAACTTGGTCTGATTGGTTCTTCACTTCTCTCGTTTCACCGGGGTTTGAACATTTCTACGGACAGAAAACAGTAACAGGAAAGCAGTTTTTCACAAAGGCCAACTTTACGCGATGGTAACCAAAGCAACACGAGGGTGCCGGGCACAAAATGGACATCATAGTGACGGAGGTCGTAGCGTTGCTTGTTTGTCTTGATACACTTGTAGATGAGCGCGCTCAAGTTGACGAGCATGGTCAGCATGGGCGATTAGACCACGGGCATAATCGCAAGTTGAAGCTGTGGTGGACGGAAGCACAGTGTCCAGGGGAAGCGTCGGTTCTCGGCAATGCAAGAGGTAAAACGGGGAAAAGGCAGCAGTTTCGAGACCGGAAGAGTTGTACTCAAAGGTAATGTAAGGTAGAGCTACGTCCCAGTCACGGGGGTCGTCTGAAACGTATTTTGATAGCATGTCTGTAAGGGTGCGGTTCAAAAGCTCAGTGAGGCCGTTCGTTTTGGGATGGTAGGAGGTAGTAAATTTATGCTGCATTGAGCAGGCACGCATGATGTCGTCAATGACTTTGGCCAGAAACTTATGGCCATGGTCTGTTAGCAATTAATGCAGAGCACCGTGCATCAAAATGATATCATGTAGGAGGAAGTCCGCAACATCAGTTGCGCAACTGGTCGGAAGAGCGCGGGTTATGGCGTAGCGGGTCGCGTAGCCCGCCGCGACTGCAACCCACTTGTTTTCTGATGCAGATTCCGGAAATGGGCCGAGAAGGTCTAAGCGGACACGATTGAAGGGCTCGGCAGGGATGTCGAGCGGCTGCAGGTAACCAGCGAGGAGCTTAGAAGGCTTCTTGCGGCGTTGTCAAAGTTCACAAGCGGCGACGCAACGTCGTACGGAACAGGCAAGGCCCGGCCAGAAAAAAAAACGGCGACGTACACGGTCATACGTTCGAGATACGCTCAGGTGTCCTGCCGTTGGTGCGTCGTGAAGCTCTTCTAGAACGGTGGAGTGGAGGTGTTTAGGTATTACAAGTAGGAACTCAGAGCCGTCCGGATGAAGGTTACGATGGTACAGAGCACCATCGCGGAGGACGAAGAGGCGTACAGCAGCATCGGCCGTAGAGTGTTCAAAACGGTCGATGAGTGCTCTGATGTAGGCGTCACGACGTTGCTCGTTGGCGAAATGAAGCAGCTATGATACAGAGAATACGCAAGAAGCACCGGCAATATTGGAGGAGTCAGAGTCCTCAACAAGGCAACGCGACAAGCTGTCAGCGTCTTTGTGCAGGCGGCCAGACTTGTACACGACCGAACATGAAAATTATTGCAGCCTCAAAGCCCATCGACCAAGCCAGCTTGTGCAATCCTTTAGCGATGAGAGCCAGCAGAGAGCACGATGGTCAGTGACTGCGGGAAAAGGGCGACCGTAAAGGTAAGGACGCAACTTCGCAACCGCCCAGACAACAGCAAGGCATTCTCGTTCCGTAATGGAATAGTGGCGCTCCGATGGTGCTAGGAGGCGGCTCGCATAAGCAATAACGCGATCCTGGCCACGCTGACGCGGGGCTAAGACAGCACCAACGCCATGACCGCTGGTATCTGTACGCAATTCTGTAGCGTCATTAGGGTCGAAGTGGGCGAGAATGGGTGGTGAGGTTAAATGAATGACGAGACGAGAGAAGGCGGCGGCTTCTGCAGTACCCCACGAAAATTGTACGCCTTTCTTCAAAAGATTAGTGAGGGGTCTAGCAATTGCCGCAAAATCTGGAACAAAACGACGAAAGTATGAGCATAGCCCTACAAAACGTGGAACGTTTGCGGGTGTCTTCGGAACCGTAAACTCTCGGACAGCGCGAGTTTTATCGGGATCAGGCTGTACTCCCGAAGCGTCAGCGAGATGGCCCAGAAGAGTAATTTGTCGGTGGCCAAAACAACATTTGGACCAGTGAAGTTGCAGCTTCGCCTTTCGAAATAGATCAAGTATAGTTGTTAGACGCTCAAGGTGAGTGTCGAAAGTTGGGGAGAAGACGATGACGTCGTCGAGGTAGCGGAGGCATGTGGACCATTTGAAACCTTGGAGCAAGGAGTCCATCATACGCTCAAAGGTGGCAGGGGCGTTGCATAATCCAAATGACATTACTTTAAATTGGTATAGGCCATCAGGTGTGATAAACGCGGTTTTTTCTCTGTCCATATGATCAACAGCAATCTGCCAGTATCCCGAACGAAGATCAATAGACGAGAAATAGCTGGAACCGTGCAGGCAGTCAAGGGCGTCGTATATACGTGTGAGCGGGTAGACGTCCTTCTTAGTAATGTTGTTCTGATGACGGTAGTCTACACAGAAGCGCCACGTGCCGTTCTTCTTCTTAACCAACACCACAGGTGACGCCCAGGGACTCGAAGAAGGCTCAATTATGTTTTTATTTAGCATTTTGTTCACTTCACTTTGAGTTACTCGGCGTTCCGACGCAGAAACTCGATACGGTCGTCGGTGAACAGGCGTAGCATCGCCAGTAAGGAATCCGACGCTTGACCGCGAGTGTCTGGCCGAAAGGACAATCGTCGAAGTCGAAAATATCTCGGTAGGACGATAATACTTGGTAAAGGTCTTCAGCCTGCGCAGAGGACAGGTCCGTCGCAACCATTTTATTTATATTGGGACCGGGGCCCGCAGCTGGCGCGAGGGGCCTGCTAAGCTCGCGAGAACCATTGGTCGATAACGTTGTCACGTGATGGTCGCCAAGACAATCAACGGTGGCAAGGTAAATACCTTGCGGTAGAATTTGCTTTGCCAATCCAAACTTTAAGACAGGCATGCGAGTGCGGTTCGCAGTAATAGTAAGTATACTGTGAGGCACGGTAACGTCATACTGTAGTGGAATGTCGGGCAGAGGAGTGACGAGGTACTTGCCATCAGGAACTGGTGGGTAAGACAACAGTTCAATATAGGCTATTGACTTTGGCGACAGGCGAAGAAAGCCGGTGGGGCGTAAGCGGCAGTGGGGTGTGTCAGAAGGTTCTGCGAGAATCGGCAACTCAAGGCGAAGGGTACTGGAAGAGCAGTCAATAAGATCAGAATGCGTGGAGAGAAAATCGAGGCCGAGAATGAGGTCGTAGGGGCAATGAGAAATTATGGTGTTGAGGACAGGAGTGTGGCGGCCGGCGATGCTGACACGTGCCTTACACATGCCGATGATAGGCACAGTACCGCCATCCGCAACGCGGACGACGCGTACCGACGCTGGGGTGAGGACCTTGTTCAGTCGTCGTCGGAAGGCAGCACTCATAAAAGAAAGATGTGCTCCTGTATCGATGAGTGCCGTGACAGGATAGCCGTCAATGTCAACGTCAAGAAGGTTTTGGTTCGTAGGTAACATGAGCAGACGACTTGAGGGCAGGGTCGACAATACAGCTTCACCTCCAGAAGCTGCAGTGCCTGATTTTCCGGCTGGATCCGGGAGGCGGTAGACGGTGAAGAGAAGCGACGGGGTTGGGGCGAACGCGACTGATGGCGTCGAAGTGAGGGCGAGCGGATGTAGCGAATGTTCGGAGCAGGAGCATCAGCGGCAGTCGGTTCATGGCGGGTGGTATAGGGAACAGAAGGTCCAAAGGCGCGCGAATAAGCGGCGGCGTATGTCCGAGGAGGTGGTGGCCATCGATTGCGGTAGTGACGAGCGACGTGGCCGATGCGACAGCAGTGGAAGCAGATCAGCCTGTCATCAGTGGTACGACATTCGGACGGGTTGCGACGAGATGTGGCTAAAAAGGACTGCAGTGGACGAGGAGGGTCGCTAGAGAACTGGGGAACGCTGGGTTGAGACGTGGAACACACAGAGCTCATCAGACCCATGGTCTCAAATTCCTGTCTGACGACGGCCTGAATCATCGCAATGGTGGTTGCTGCTGGATCGGGAGGCGTCGCGGAGAAAGCTTGCAAACAGGCGGCCTCGAGTTCGCGGCGAACAATACGGTTGACGTCGTCACAGGTGGTGGTCTGACGCGGTCGACCCTCACATGTCGACGCAGCAGCAGTGTTGGGTAGCCGCGTGGTGTGGTGTGAGATCCGGCGGCTCTTAGCTTGTTCAAGGTGACGGCATTCTTTTATGATGGCGTTTATAGTAGAGACGCTGCCGAAAACAAACAAATTGATAGCGTCGTCGGCAATGCCTTTTAGCACATGTGCCACTTTATCTGCTTCGAACATATTACCGTCAGCTTTGCGGCATAGAGCCAAGACGTCGAGGATGTATGAAACGTATGGCTCTGTAGATGACAGAACACGAGACGCAAGAGCCTTTCTCGCGGCATCCTTGCGCCCAATGGGGTCGCTGGACAGTTCCCGTACCTTTTCTTTGAAACTTTCCCAACTGGTTATCTCGTCGTCATGCGTTTGGTGCAACACGCATGGGGTGCCGCCGAGATAAAAGATGACATTGGCTAGCATAATCGTTTGGTCCCACCTGTTATAAGCACTGGCGTGTTCATGCAGCTTGATCCATTCGTCAACGCCCTGTCTCTCCAGGCCAGAGAACACATCAGGGTCGCGATGTGGGGCAACCGTGATGATTGGAGCAGTCGGACAAGGCGAAGCCGTTGCAGAGGCGGGCACGTCACCGGGAGGCATGGTGACAAGCTCGAGTGCGAACCACTTCGGAGTTCCGTGGCGAGGACGGGGATCGCTAACCTCCACCAGAATGTTACGTGTGGGAAGACACAGACGAAAGAGGCTATTTACAGGCTATTTACACTGGAGCCAGACAGCCAGGCCGACACTCGCTCGCGCCAAGGGCACCTACCAACTTCATCCTCGTTCTCGCGGCGGCTCGTGTCTTGAGCATCGCTCGATGATATCGCAATACTATCTTGTAATAAAACATGCTCCATCCTTTCCCTTGCTTTACCGCAGCAACCGCATGCTCCTTCGTCCTCGGTGTACCTCGCTTTATAGCTACGCGTTCTAAGGCATCCTGATCTCACTTCAAAAGTAAGGAGCTTCCCTTTGAGTTATCATAAACTGTTTCTTTCCTGCTTTCCTGCCGCCACCCATGAGATTGTCTCAGCCTCTTTCATTTTCCGTTTGTCGTTCTTTGTTGCCATGTTGCTGACCATACCTTTCGCATACCTGCTGGTAAGCTTCCTAGTTCTTTTCCTCCACTGTGAGTCAGTGTTTTTCCTGTACACATATCTGAACACTCTCACAAGCCATTTGCGTTCTTCCATATTCCTCAGTCATTCTTCAAAATCAATGTTACTCGGAGCTTCCCACACTTCAAAACTTTTCCAGCCTGCACAGCTTCATTAGTGGACTTCTCGTGAGCGCCGCATGCTAGGCGTCTCACTGACATGTGGCTGACATTGAGTCCTGATTGTACCCCTGACTTCAAGCAAACAACTGCATTTGAAAATCTAAGTACTGGTACCATTACACCTTTCCTCATACTCAGGAGCACCTCGTACCTATTATATTCCCATAGCGCTCTGTGCTTCATTACGGCCTCATTTCTCGCCTTTTTCCTATTGTATGTCTTTTCTAGTGTCTCCAAATATCTATCTCCTTCGTTTGTCCATACATCACGGTGCTTTAAAGAACCCAGCGGCCACGTGGCGCGCCCCTCCTGTTGATCGGCTGTGACCACATGACTTTTTGCACCTTGTCCGGGGACACCGCTGCCTTTCCCGCTTCATGAGTCATATAATGCTTTCGCATTAATGTGGTCGTCGGCAGCAAGGATTCCTTCGGCTTCGACGAAACATCTTCATTCGACGCCACAAACGAGAGATGTGAGCGAAGCACCAGCCGAAAGACCCTCCGTGAACCTGGATGTCGTAGCAATCTTTGCTTATTTGGAGAGTGTTCCCAGCACAAGTAAGGAATTCTGGGTAGTCAGTACGTGCTGGATGCCGGTCGGATCGTGGTGGCGCGTGTATGCGGTCACCCGCTGAGCCGTGTGATCGGTTCTCGAGCGTCTTCGCTCAATAGCCCGCCACTGAACGAGAAACTCAGTGTCACTTGCTGCGCTCTCCTCGCAACTTTCTTTTAATTTGCAGGGAGAAATGCGTGCCGTTCGTGTGCCGCCGAGGTGGCCTCCACAGCGTGTTGTGCACGCCGTACGATAGACCGAACGACTGGCTCGTCGGCGCCACCCAACATCGGGGAATGGTGTACTTGCGTGCATTCGACACGGAAGCCTGGAAGGAGCAGTTAAAGCAGCGGACGACCGACAACAGTGCCGACCATTTCACCTACTGGGGCCACAAATTCGAGCAGTACATGACAAGCGGTAAGAAAAAATAACACCATAATTCATAGAGGTTCGCAAAGTAGACGTAACTCATTCAAAATCACTCTAAAGAAGACGGGAGACCTGTATGACCTTGCATAATCACAACATAATTTCTAGTGAAGCTTGTTTATCACAGCAATTGCTGCAAGAATTCCAGTTCCCTGTAATAAAATCATTTACTTTATAACGTTGCCCGTATGTGCCTAGTACGTTTCAAACTTCGCCCCATATAAAGCTTTTGAGCACTTGTTAAAGGGTCCCTGATGCACTCATTTAAACAATGCATTAGTGCATGCGCCATTTGGTGGTGCTTCCAAGAACACAGCGCCCACGCGGCGGGGACACCATGCGGCGGGGATTCGCCTGGATCGTGTTTAGCTTTTATACTTTGCACACGAGGAATGTTGGACGTTACAGCGCTATTTTTAAACCTCACGTCTTTCAGCTGTTGCGAGTCGTGATCACATACGTGCCTAATAAGAAGAGTTAGAGTTTCGCCCGAAAGGCGAAGCATCGGTTGCGATTGCAAATTAGACAGCTGTATCAAATAAGACTAGTAGTTTTATCGGTCATATAAAGTTGGAAACATTCGCTTCTAACTAAATTAACAAGCATGGTGTCAGCGCGGCGCACAGGCGAACATGAGCACATCACACTCAATGACCGCGGACACTCGCTGTCAGAAGGCTGGCCTGAGAAAACGCGGTAAGAGCAGCGAGCAAAGTGACCTTCGTGCTGTCTATCGGTTCAACGCAAACTGGGGCCCTATGGGGAACCAGCGCTGACCAGGACGCGCTACGGCAGTTTGAGTGTACAGCTGAAATACCATGATACCATCCGATAGGAAGGCCACGAATATGGTGCGATATTTTGGATGACAACAGACGCACGCCTGCATCAACGTTCGCTTTAGCTCTACATATGCGTCCAGCCAAGCAATGGCCATACCCTAGTTCGTTGTAGAAGCGCATGCGCTCATACGTTGTAGCACCCCGCTTCCTCAGGCAGGCCAGAATGTGGACATATGTACTCCAAGGTGAGCAGTGAAATTTATTACGCGAAATCGCAGTATATGCTACGAAAACTGTTTCCGCCGCTCGCTAGGCTGTGTGTTATGGTGCTGCTGTTGGTACGCGAAGTTTCATAGCTGGCTGCCCATAACTTAAAACTATTCCAGTCCATTTTTATTCCAATCTCCTGACTTCAAATTTACGTAAAAACCGACGGAAGCATCGGGAGGTAACCCGCAGAGTTGTTTGAAAAGCCCAATCAAACGCGCTCGTCGTTTATAGGAGGTCATTTTTTGTTTTCAAAGCGATTATAATTGCCTAAATTGAGCAGATTTTATAGTCTAATAGGCTGACAAGAGGCGAGGAGCACGCTCAAGTAGAAAAGGTTTCGATGGGGCCAAGTGAGCAGAGTGAAAGCAGATAACCAGATGAAAACGGTGGGGCCGGCGTCTGCGATTGGTCCGCTTCCCCTTTCTTAGCTTGCGGTGACTGATCGAAACTCGCGGCAGCGTGCAACGGAAAGTTAAAAATGCCGCCAAAACGGATCCTCAGGAAAGAATAGTTGGCAAAGCGATGTCGTATGCATGCCGTAAGGGCTCAATAACATTATACTGCCACGCAAAAATTGCTATTATATGAAAAGATATCCATGCTCCCCAGCAGCTCCGAGTAGCCGGCGCCAGAGCGATCGGCGGGCAGCCATCTTCTATTCCTTTCTGAACGGGGCAGTTTCCGGGTATTCAGAAAAAATATCAGTTTTGTTCGGCATATTAATGCGTCTTTAACGCGTACACGTCCCTTTGACGAGGCCAGTCTATCACACTTTTGTTACACCCCGTGAGAAACAGGCGAAGTGGGTGCAGCTACAAAATGTTTGACCAATAGAAGAGGACAAATTGCAACAAACGCGGCGAATCATAAATATTTATTTTTTGATGCAATCATGTCTAATCAATGTGCATATATATCACATGGGCCGTTCTCGCGGTTTCGATAACGTTGCGTGACAGACAAGCGAAGCGGGGGTGGCCCGAGACCTTTTTGATCAATCGTGGAGAGTTGATTGTAGAGTTGTAATAGAAAACTTTGAAATAGCTCACGTTATGGGCCCCAGATATGCGAGAACACATGACGCACAAAGCCGTCTGCATGTCGCTTTCAAGATATGGCGCACGCGGCCGCGCAAAGTACGCAGTCGCTTCCGGAATAGAACGGCGCCCCTCTTCCATCTGCGCTGCCTACTCGCTTTCCTCCCTTGCGCGCGAGATTGAGCCGCGATCATCGGTTCTGCTTGCGCTCGTTCGCGAGATACACAGTTGCTGCCGGTGAGGAGGAGAAGGAAAGAACTTTATTGTGTGCCCTGCGAGTTGGTGGGGAGGGCCAAAGGCCCCGCCTAGGTGACGGCCAGGAGTTCGTGGGTCCTGGCGGCATTCTCGGCCTGCTGGACGGCCCATAGTTGATCCTCGAGGGCGGGGCTTCCTAGCGCGGCTTCCCAGCACGTGTGAAGGCTGCTGCTAGAGGCCGCCTTTTCTTTATTGTTATTTATCCCTCGGCATTCCCATGATATATGCTCCAGAGTGGCTCTGGATTCACATGTTTTGCTGCCGGTGAACAATTAAAGAAATATATTGACAATACATTGAAATACCATTGGTGAGTGTTGAGTTTCGTATTGAGAAGTAATGAAGAGGTTGTTGGACTACCATTGGGTTCAATGTTGAAAGCTCTTGAATATTAGCCACTTAAATTTTATGGAAATGTCATTGGGTGTATCAATGCTGAATAATTGCTTAGTTACTAATGAAAATCCATTGTGCTTAGACATCTCGTTGTGTTCGTTTTGTTGAATTGCGGTTAGGTTACCACTGATGCCGCATTGAAATGACGTGGTAGTTCTGTTGACATGTTGTTGAGTTGCTATTGCCACAGCACTGAAAATACATTGTGGCCCGGTTGAGATGGCATCGAGATTTCAAAACTCGCCACTGAAATATGATTGAAATTTCGTTGGACTAGTGGATTCTTATTCATGTCATTTTGAAGTTGATTTGCTATTCACACTTATATGCCCCGGTGCCTGCTCATAAATTCCCTAACACAAACAAAAGTCAAGGAGACTTATCTATTTGAAGTACCTTTATTTACCCTAAAGATGCGTGCACCCTGAACATTATTGCAGTACATAAGGCACAACCGCATGGAACCTGGAGACATGGGCTATTACCTACAGCACTCTTAAGAGTGTAAATGCATCTGAAACACTAGATTTGAATACAATCAGAACACTCATTGTGGTATTCATTGTGACTTAAGTTTATGACTAGAACGTTACATGAAAATGTTTCGCACACCAACACATCCCAGGAAGAGTTACGGCTGCCTGTGCGAAGGAAAAATAACAAATAGATTGGGAACAAATGACTTCACGTAAATATATACAAGCTCTGGCATACTTCACCACAATTAAAATCTAAGGAAGTACCAGAGTAGACTTGTCCGTTTGAGCTTTTTGTCCTCGAGATGTATATATTTTCATGTTGACCAATTATTCTGTAAAATAACATCACTCAACTTAGCTATTAATTGACGAGACATCATTGAGAAAGTTGTGGGGCACGGTGAGAAACACCTGAGTTATGTGTTTCTGACGAGCCCGGTTTGCTTTCTTGAGAAATAAACATGTAAAGGTTTTGTGTACTGAATGCAGCTTATCTCCCTGGCATAAGTCAAGGGCTAACTGTACACCATTTAATTTCTTATGTTAATTTGGGATACAGAAGAGTTTGTTGGCGAAGTTTCCACGATTTCGTGAGCTCATTTTCAGTTAATTGTTCTGGACTTGCACAAACCTTATGAAAGCACATTGTGGGGCCTTTTTCACTATACCGAGCAACAGAGTGGTAGCTCTGTTAATAAAGAAATAAGGCAAGGCTAATACCTTGGATGATAAGAGAAAAAGTGTATATTTAACAGAGAAAATTGGTAGTAACACACACCTAACACAATTCCCAACAGTCAAGTAAATGGTCACCTGCACTTGCAGCAGCAATTAGCCCAGATCATTATAAACCTTGAGGAAAGGTTAGAAATGACTGGACAGCCAGATCGGTGAGACAGTGACAAACGCAAATAAATGCATATACAAAACACCAATTACCTCAATTACGCGGGTAAAATGTTAAGAAAATGCCACCAGGATTTCCTGCATAAAATACATAAAGGTTGCATAAAAATTGGGACAAAGCAGCACCCGTGTTGAAAAAAATTAGAACGAAAGTGATACACATGCATATTTAATCTCATGACAGCTTTTATTTCCTAAATATAAAAAGAACACATGCACTTAGAGCATAAAAAAGGTTCCTGCGCCTGGTGAATGCAGCACAGTACAAAGCAGCGTCACGAGAACCGAAAAGTAGAGCTTAGTATGTTTAATGCATTTGGCATGTCTTGCCTTGAATAGATGAAATTCATAAATCTTACACACAAATAAAGTTACCATCACTGTTATTGACTGCCTCAGGGCACTCCTTGAAGTTCAACTAGAAAAATGTATATGAGTGTTAGAAACAAAGAGAAGGTGAGACCCTATAGCGTTCTTCCAGAAATAAACTATGCGAATAACTTCATGTATGAATCCTAGGCACACTAGCAATTTGGTGTACATGCATATTTGACAAACCAACCAAACAGAGAAGCATAAATTAAGGTAGGAACACACATATACACTGACACAACTTGAAGTTTCTTCGTGAAGATAGATTTTAAACACACTGGCTAACTTCACAAAAAAAAGCCATGGGTGCGCAGCAGAAACAGCCCGGTACAAGAAAAAAGGAACGAAATGCATGTCCTGCAGAATAAACATGTGCGTCAAAAACAAAGAAAAATCACATGAAAACCGAAAGATTTGTACTGTAAGCGATAATACTTAACGAGAAATGCTGCAGCAACTCTTTCCCACTAAGCGTCACAGAAATGTTGCTTTTGCATTTGTCTTCTTTATGATTAATAAAAAATGCTTGCGGAATTTCTCATGTGTACTCGTCTCTGTGATGAAACAATCGTTCTTTCTGCTCTAACAGCAGAAAAAAAGTCAATTTTGTTTTATCGCAGAGACTGCAATGCCAGAGGAATTAGCGTGCAATATTTATTGATCACAAACGAAACAAATGCATAACCAAGTTATCTGTTGGCCTTAGTGCGAAAGAGTTGGAGTTCTTAAAAGAGTATTTCTCGTTGGGTAGTATCACTTATCGGACAAACCTTTCGTTTTTTCGGAACATTTGTCTAAAAGGTTTCATTTTTTACGCACGTTTATTCTACATGAAGTGGCTATTCCTTTATTTTTTCTTGTCGCACGTGGCTGGTTCTGGCACGCATGCATGGCTCTTTGTCAAGTTGACCAGTGCGTTTAATAACCGTCAAGAATGAACTTTTAGTTGAGCCCGTGCTCGTGTATGTTCGTACCTACGTTGTCGTCCTCCTCTGTTCGCGCTGCTGTTTTAAATACGCATAAATCTCTCGGTTAGGTTGATAAACATCCTTAAACGAAAAGGGAAATACCTACCCTCAAAAGGTAGCCCATCATTTACAGCTAAAAGGCAGAGCAAATAGAAAGTAAGCCTTCACAGCGTTCATGCGGCAGTTGTTACATCACAGAGCAGCACAAAAAAGAGTTAAAATCTCACTTGATGGAGAGTGTCAATAGAGATGCGAGCTTCCTAGCGAATCAGCCGCATTTCAACCGGTGCCTCTTTCACGATGCCAAGCTGCTCTTGACGTAGAACACTTCAGCACCCGAGCAGTTGCTCCATGTGTAACCTGTGAGAACGGAACGCGGACAGAAAATTAGATTACGAAGATTCAGAATCTGCCACACACTGCACATAGCTATGCACAAAATTGAAGTACATGCTATATAGTGGCAAGTAAAAATTTGCGTCAATTTAAGACGGCCATCTAAAAAAGGAAGAAATGGTTTGCTACAGATACGCACAACGATATTTGTTTCACGTCGGTGAAAAATATTCCCGACTCTCTCGCAGAACCAAAGACCACGCGACAGTGCACAGCCGACACGAAGCAGATACGAAATCTTTGGGGGGAAATCTAGCAGCAGGAAGGACCTAAAGATACGCCGAGACCGACGAGAGCGTGAGCGTGCCTGTACGAGTGAGAACCTGTACCGCTTCTTTGAAGCTTATGCTATCTTCGGCTGGTCGTTTCTGAGCACTCTGGAGCGCTCTCGCGAGCGGCGTTGTCTTCGACTGGTTGAAAGAGGGTGCGCGCCCTGCGTTCGGCTGGTTCTTCTCGATTGCTCTCCTCTATCTTGGAGCGCTCTGAGGCGCTCCGAGCCCTGTCGTCGGAGCAGTCATCGAGATTGAAACGCCATCGCAGCGCGGCGTCGCTGCTGTTGGCGACAGCCCACCGTCACCTTGGCAACCTAGGCCACTGCATGCTGGTGTCTCGACGAACGTTCGTCCCGCCGGCACGTCCGCCGGTTTTTTGGGCAGCGCCGGGAGCTTTGGATAGGCGAAACATCGGACGTTGGCAGTAGTCACGTGGTTTCGCATCAGCAATTTCCTCCTCCGAGAGCGAGTCGCACGCTCGGCTTGCGCGCTTGTCCCGTACCTTTGAGCTCGGGAAACGACCGATCTACCCGACTCTGCTTCGGCGCATACAGGCGACCAGTCGAAGATACCAATAGTATCCACTCCCGCGTGGCTCCGATAATCCCGTGCGATTGTGTGCAGAACGTCGCGTGCACACCCTTGCGCATTCCTCTGTAGCGTCTGCGCAGTGAGCTTCATGCACGCGTCATTCTTCGCCCCGCGTAGATTGAGGCGCGCCGACCGGCGCTCCATTCGCTTCTGCAAGCAACGCACATTCGGATCGGTCCAGCTCAAAGAGGCCGCAGAGAACGGTGGCGTGTCGGGGTTATCGCCTATTAAAACGGCACAGTACGCCTTCAACGGCAACAGCCACGCTAGATAAAGATGCTTACTGCGGTAGTTCTGGCGGTGATAGGCGATAAGGCGAACCCGTTGGCAGATGTGTTTTTTGCCGACGTCGTCACCACGACTCTGTTCATTTGCGCTGTGTATCGGTATACAGTCAACGCGCTGAAGCTGCGACTTATCGGTTGGCCGTTCTCCGTACACCTCGAAGAAGCGAAATATATTTTGCGGTGCGCCGTATCACTAGCCGCAACGTAAATCGAGGCGCGCTTAACCGCTACGGCACAAAAGGTGATCACACTAACCGTATGGTGTACGATGAGCCAATACGGTATATAAAATATAAGATAATTCTGATGTCCTACGTGAGGAGAGGCCTGAGCGAAGAGAATCTGATAAGGCTAGTCCACGCTTTCTTGTTATGCCATTTCACGTACGTAGCGGCCATGCACGTCTGGAAGAGGGCGGAGTGAGACAAGCTAAATGCTATGATAAGGAGGGGGATCAAGAGCGCGCTCGGACTACCAAACTACACACGCACCGACTGACTCCTGCAGTTGGGTATTCATAATACCGTGGAAGAAATTGCAGAAGCACAAGAAAGGGCACAGATTCTCAGGCTCTCCGGCACCAGGGCAGGTAGACGACTCCTAACAGAGATGGGCGTCCCACCGGCCACTGTCGAAGACGTCTACTAGGGCCTTCCGAAAGAGCAGAGAGATAGCATCATCACATCGCCCGCCCCGCGCAATATGCATCCCCAGCGTAACGTCGAAAGAAGGAAGGCCAGGGCGGTGGCGCTCCTACGCCGCGCGACAGAACTCCCTGGCGGCAGCTGCTTCGTTGACGCGGCCCAGTATGGCAACAGCAACAATTTCACGGTAGGGTCGATCAACCAGAGGGGTTCGACCGTTAATGCCGCTTCGGTACGAAGCACGTCGTCGCGTGCGGCCGAGCAAGTGGCCATTGCCTTGGCCCTCCTGGACGACAAACATGCCAATATCTTCAGCGACTCCAGGGCAGCCATCCGCGCCTTCATCGTTGGCGCTGTGTGTAAGGAAGCCTGTCGCATCCTCGACGGCAAGAGCATCGCCACCCACACTCTCACGTGGTTCCCCGCCCACATGGGATCTATCATGGGAGGCCCCACAAACCTCAACGAGCTGGCCCACTCCAAGGCGCGAGGTCTCGCTTTCCGCGACCATGGAGAACTCCAACGCCGGCCCGCAGTGGTGGAGAACAGAGATCAACCGACCACATACAATGAAATTGCGCAGCCCTTTTATCTCGGCAGGAGAGACTTTCCCCTTCCACACAAGAAGTTAAATAGAGCACAGGCATTGACCCGCAGATTATTGCAAACAGGCTCACATCCCAGCCAGGCTTTATTCCACAAGCTTTATCCCGACACCTATGCCATTAGTTCTTGCAGGCACTGCGATGACATCGCTAGCCTAGACCATATGCTCTGGCGTTGCCCCTCGTTACGAGGCACAGAACAAATCAGTGAGGACAAGTGGCTCTCCGCTATCAAGACCCCGATGCCGGGGCGCAACTATGGGCTGTCCAGAGGACCCACGATGCGGCGGTCGGGCATGGCCTGACTGTCCCAACGTGGGAGCGGCCCGCAGCGCGCTGAGTAGCGTGCCTCAGGACCTTCATTAAAGTTTTGCATCCATCCATCCATCCGTGTCCTACGTGCCAAAACAACAATATGATTATGAGGCAGGTCGTAGTGCGGAACTCCGTATTAATTTTGGCTTGCTGGAAACGTTTCACGTGCATACAATGCACAATGCACGAACGTTCTTGAATTGCTCTCCTTTGGAATGGGGCGGCCGCTGCAGGGATCATATCCACGAAATCGAGCTTGGCAGCGCATTGCCACAGACACCGTAATATTGGTACAGCTGCCAGTATCGATTAAGCAATCTGCCAATACATTAAGCACTATGGAAACCAGGTCGGTAATACTTGTCGTTCTCACTATTCGTACAATTTAATCTGGAATGCAATAACGAGGCTTTTCTCCCATTTTATTGTCTCTATCAAGAAACAGCATATTTGTAGGCAAACCATGCATGAATTAAAGATTTAAGACAGAATGGAAGAATAACTAATACCGGTCTCCATGCCTTGGATTAGAAATGTTATGGATTACTCAGCAAAATTCACTTGATATGAATCGGCGACGAGGCACATTTCTGGCTACGCCAAAGACAGACAGACAGACAGACAGACAGACAGACAGACAGACAGACAGACAGACAGACAGACAGACAGACAGACAGACAGACAGACAGACAGACAGACAGATAGATAGATAGATAGATAGATAGATAGATAGATAGATAGATAGATAGATAGATAGATAGATAGATAGATAGATAGATAGATTACCCCCGGAAAATGCGTACCCTGAGAAGGCTAACACATTAAACTAGGAAGTAAGAAATGTCACGTCGATACCGCCTTCAACTGTACACATGGCTCTGGCTGCGTGACGATGGCGCTTCTCCCGCCACAGAGAGGCCCGGCGTGGCGCCCGACACCAGCTCGCCGGTAGTCGAGCACGAGTCGGTCCAAGTGGTGGCACGCAGCCGGCTGGGCGAGCATGGCCTAATCATCGGCGGGGAGGTGGACGCCATAGACCCGTCTGTCGCGACTGACTCCTCGCAGCAGCGCTCTATGGCCAAGTACGTCGAGCTCAAGACCACAGCCGTGGTGAGAAACGAGCGCCAGCTTTGGAACATGCGCAGGTACGAATTCTCGCTGTGTCATAGAGTTTCTCGCTATAACACCCATCTGGCGCCACCGTCTATAGGAGTTTCCTAAGGAGCACTGTTATAATTTTTGTGTTATAATAAAGCTTGTCGGGCCCTTGGGCCCTCTCTGCATCGCGCACGGGGGAAGCCTGTGAAACGCGCGCCACAACGGCACTCGTCGCATGGAGCATGCGCACCGATCGCGTTATCGTAAGAACTCGCGCGGGGACTGCCGGGAAGGCGGCTGCCCGATAAGAAGGCAGCGGAGATGGCACTCGAGGCTTTTTCGGTGGCGCGGGCCTGGGGAGGCGCTGGTGGGGCGTGGCCCGTCTAGGTTTCTTTCCGAGCGTGCTGCAGAGCTGGGGGAAAAGCGTTTTTGCATTGCGTCCGCGGAAAGAGTGCTCTTGTTGTTCGCTTTTGGGACTGTGTCTGAGCGCCTGGTTCGGTGCTTGCTTGCTTTCTGCGCTCTATGCATTTTGTTATCGACCGAAAGATTGTGTTGATTGATGGTTTGTAACGGCCGTTCTTTCGTCGCTCTCCTTGGCTTGTATATTTTGTTGCCTCGCTGTTCTGCTGCTTGCTTCTTTGCCTTGTTCTTTTCTGTTATTGGCCGCGAGGCTGCGGCAATTGTTTGAGTGTTTCATTATACCATAAATTAGAGCGGTTTTTGTTCTTTGCGCCACTGGTCCTTTGTCGTGCTGGTCGCGGCTCGCGGACCCCCTGAGTGAAGGCGAGGGTCCTTCAATCTAAAACAGCTTTTTACGTGATGTTTTAGTAGAAAATTAATTATTGTGAAAGATGGAAAGGTGCTTGCCAGTTGCGCCTTTAGGCATCCTGCTGGCTCTCCAAGAACGATACCAATTCCAAGTTACAATATGCCGTTATTCCCACGCATACCACAGCGCATCAGCGCCAGATTTCCGTATAGGTAATGTAGTGAGAAACTCTAAGTCGTTGACCATATAGGTGATGTCCAAAACATGGCGTATGGCTAGGGTGTGTTTCTGGTTCGGCCGTTACTTTCGATGCATGCAGCCGGCGAAAGCACGTCCTTCGAGATTAGCTTCTCTTAACCAGAGAGTGCCGTCGCTTGGGCATGGGTTTGGACACAACCTTTCTCTATTAATTGAAAGTACAGCCCTGCTGCGAGAACATTCATTGCTTGTAACTGTACACAGTGTAATAAAGGGTAAAAGCAGCAGTAAATGTGCGTGCCGGATTGCCTATAACACTGTTGAAAGAGAAAGGTATGCAGATGCAACGCACCTGCATACTTTGGAATCTCTGTGAAGCGGTTAAATAAACGCTTTAGTGTTAAGTGCCGTGGTTACATTCGTTTTAATTTTAATCTAATGCAGTGTGTAATATTGAGCAATGTTTATGCTCACGCCCGTTCACAAGCTGTGCAGTAATACGAAATCGACTTCATGCGAATGCAGACAGACATCGACGCAGTGATGTGATGTGGACGAAGGCGATTTTCGATATTTGTCGAATGGAGGATGGTGATGATAGGTGTGTGAACAGACAAGCACGACACATGACTAAAGACATTGAAGCATTATAAACCCCTTGTGTCACATTGGCATAAGCCGATTTTTGAGAATTGGTCCCGAATGGACACATACACAATGGACTGAGAATGGGATAGCCCAAAGAAATTTAGCAAAATCAAGTAACTCGTTGAATAGGACGCACTATTC
This sequence comes from Dermacentor andersoni, assembly GCF_023375885.2. Taxonomy (NCBI): domain Eukaryota; kingdom Metazoa; phylum Arthropoda; class Arachnida; order Ixodida; family Ixodidae; genus Dermacentor; species Dermacentor andersoni. The sequence continues at coordinate 181,485,719 of NC_092819.1, forward strand.
CGTTAAATGTCCGGGTACTTTACAAATATCCATAAACTGACATTATCTGTATGCGTCGTGGTTTATAGTCTGATTACGCTCGAAGAAGCTGCGCTCACTACACCACTTCGTCGCTCATAACACTGTGATCCATATAAACCAGAGCATATTGTGACATCTCGACTGACCCAGCAACAGCCGCATCCACACCAAACCCTTGGAAGAAAGCTTCAATTTAGTAAAAACGCGCGAAAAGCTCAAAACGGCGCGCAAGAGGGCGAGTCTCGCGCCACTTAAGTATGTTTAGAGACCCGAGCTCATTTGTCCGGAGTCGTGAACGCTGAGCTTTCATCAGCCCATTTTACGAGAAGGATGCTTGTTCGTGGCACGTCACTGCTGTAGCTTCTGAGCAGCCGTTGCCAAGCTGGCGGACCGCCACTACTACCTCATGTTCTTTAACAGCGTAAGTTGTTATGGGCTAATGGGCGAATAATAGTGCAATAGTATATGATTCGTAGCGTTCGAAAAAAATAAAAACTGTTTAAGTCGCCGTCACGGCGCCGACGGCGACAAAAAAAAAGGAAAATAGGGCGGCAAATAGGGCGAACTAGGGCGAAAAAGGAAAGGGCGACAAAAAAAAAAGGGAAACTAAACAAGTTAACACATGTACTCGTAACAGGATAGTGCAATAGTAGATTATTCGTAGCGTCAGGAAACAAATGCGCAAGTTGGCGCCAAAGACGTCCATCGACACAGCTGCTGGCACATAGCCAGTGACCCAAGTTGACATCAAGGAGGTTCCCTGAAGATCCGCACAGCTGTACAGAGTAAGTAGCACGTACCCAGTGCTCCAAGTCGGCGTCAAAGAGATTCCACTGAACTGGTCTACATACCGAGTTCCGTATCTACAGTCGGCATGAAAAAGGTTCGTTGAAGAGCGGAACGTGTGAGATACTCAGTAACCAGAGTTATTCGGACGGTTGGTTTAGAACCCTGTTTACTCAGCAGAGAAATCCGATTTAGGTGCGCATTAAAGAATGCCAGGTAGTCCAAATTTGCGTAGGCCCTCACTATGGCGTGCCTCGAAATCAGATCGTGGTTTTCGCACGTACAACCCCATAATTAATTTCAATTTTATTTCAAGGCCACTGACCGTCTGAAGTGACAGTGGATCTGTACACAACACGAAGGACGATGTGAACGTCATTGTTTTTTTAAACTGCAGGTACAAGCTGTGGAAGTGGTGGTCCCAGTCGTACATCATGGGAACGAAGCGAGTGATCTGCGGCTGCCGCGACAAGGAAGGCTTCGTTCGGAGCCTCATGCAGTTTGACGTTGACACAATGCACGAGTTGTGCGAGCGGGTTCGTATAGCTTCTCTGAAAAATTAATGGTACGCCATTAGTGAACATGGGTGCACATGAATGGATGGATGGATGGATGTTATGAGCGTCCCCTTTGGAACGGGGCGGTGGGTTGCGCCACCAAGCTCTTTCTATTATACTGCCTAATGTCCTACCTAGATAAAACAATAAAGTAAGAAAAAAGAACACTGTGAACTACCACACCCAAATTTTCTGATCCCCTATTGCGAATTGTGCTTTCGTACGTCTCCGTCTTTTGTAGTTTCCCTACTTTTCTTCCACCAATCCTCCAATCGCCTCTTACAAATGCCTATTGCGGACATGTTTACTTTACCACTGCTCCCGCTGAACCCAAGGGTTTCAAGGAGGCCAGTCGTGCCTAAATCAAGCCCTGGTTACATGTCTTCACATTCTAATAAAACATGCTCCATAGTTTCCCTAGCTTTACCGCAGCAAGCACATGCTTCTTCTTCCTTATTATATCTTGCTTTATAGGTGCGTGTGCTAAGGCATCTCGATCTCGCTTCGAAAAGTAATGAACTTCCCTTTGAGTTAACTTTATTTGTTTCTTTTCTGATTTCTTTTCTTCCTCTTAAGTAGTTACTCATGGCAGGTTTCTTTTCCATTGCCGCCACCCATGAGATTATTTCAGCCTCTCTGACGTTCCGCTTGACCTTCTTTGTTGCTGTGTTGCCCACCCTACTGGCCGCATGCTTGATGGTAAGCTTCCTCGTTCTTTTCCTCCACTGTGAATCAATGTTTTTCCTGTACAGATACCTGAACGCTCTCCCAGCCCATTTGCTTTCTTCCATATTCCTCAGCCGTTCTTCATACTCCATTTTACTGCGAGCTTCCCTCACTTCAAAACTAGTCTAGCCCATATCACCCTGCACAGCTTCATTTGTAGTCCTCCCGTGAGCGCCCAATGCGAGGCGACCCACTGACCTTTGGTTCCCGTCGAGTCCTGATTGTATCCCTGATTTAAAGCAAACAACCGCCCTTCCAAAAGTAAGTCCTGGAACCATTACACCTTTCCACATAACCCGGATCACCTCGTACCTATTGTATCCCCATAGCGCTCTGTGCTTCATTATGGCTGCGTTTCTCTGCCCCTTTACTGTTATGGTTTTTTCCTGTGTTTCCATATATGTATTGCCTTCGTTTATCCATATACCAAGGTATGTATATTCATTTACTCGAGGTATTTCCTGGCCCTGTATCTCCACTGTCTGTTCACTGTTTTCATTGAATACCATAACACCTGATTTTCTAACACTAAGTTTCAAACCTAAATTGTTGCCTTCATGTCCACAGACATTAGCCAGACGTTGCAAATCACTTTGCTTGTCAGCTAGCAACACAATGTCGTCCGAATAAAATAAACTTGGGAGTGTTTGCTCTATTACTGTACCCGCCTATTTGTACGAGAGATTAAACCCGATATTACTTCCTTCTAGCGCCCTCTCCATCCTCACCATGTACATCATAAACAGCAGCGGGGATAAAGGGCACCCCTGCCTCAGTCCCTTGTTGATATGAACTTTCTCCTCGCTCCTCATCCCTTCCCATTCAGCGCATATGATATTTTCTAGGTAAATCTCTCAACAGCTGTAGACAGTCGTCACCTAAGCCTTCCCCTTCCAGAATATCCCACAATATGTTGCGGTCTACGTTGTCATAGGCTCCTGGAATGTCTAAAACTGTCACATACAACGGTCTGGTTTGTACTTTTGATATTTCAATACACTGAGTAAGAAAAGACAAGTTATCATCCAAACGCCTGCCTATTCTGAAGCCATTCTGAAGCTCTGCGCCGCAAATCGAACGGAGCCGCCACCTGGCGGACACTGGCTAAACCACAATAGTATGGGTGCAGGGTCGCCTGCTAGCCGCCACTCTTTTACATGTGTGCGTACGGCGCATATAACCCTTGAAGTCGGTTGGTTGCGTGCTTCTAGCGCCGAAATTGTGGTATGCATTTCTTTACAATGTACAAACTCGGCTTGACAATGTAGTCATTGCGCTGCAATAAAATCAGTGTCTGCACGTGTCTAACGCGCCAATTGTGATTGTCGCGCTCTCCGTACAGTCATTCACATTTTATTGGTGTCCTGTGATTCGAGCACTTCACAAAAAACACCTGGCGTCGTTTTAAACAAATGGAGTGGTCGGTGCCACACCTGAATGCAGCGTTTTAGTAGGGTTGATAATATCGAATAAATGAATCCCGCAAAACTATTAATCTTCATTGATGTCCACCTTTTACTTAATCGGCTTAATCGATTAGACCTGTTCGATTAATCGTTTTCTATAGTTCCACAGCAGTGCGCGAAAATTTGGAGATACTACTGTGACTGTACTGTGTAGTGACTGTACAGCTGTGGTAGAGCAACTGCCGACTGTTTTTCCGAGTGCTTCCCCGGTCTTCCCCCACACCGCACATGCCACCACGCCGCCCGAAGCCGGAGGCTTGAAATGCGAGCGACACACTATAGGAAACCAAGTAGTTGATCGTCGTGCCACTCCCAGTGCGAACAACTTTACAGTGGCGTATGTGGTTGGGCGTCGCATATACAAATTCCTATTCATTACTTACAAAAATGGCCAACAGTGTGGCGTGCAATTTGTGCGGGTGCGATCAGGCCGTAGAGCATAGCGTAGAGGTAGAGCATCCGCCTCGCATGCAAGACCGTGGTTCGAATCGCGGTGCCGCGCAATTCGCCTGGACTTGAGGGGAGAACGGCAGAAACTGTTACATAAGAAGCCGATCAATGAGTTAGCGGTAAGAGGGAAAGTAGACGAATTCCGAATCAAGCTACAGAATAGATGTTAGGCTTTCATTAAGGAAGAGGACCTTAGTGTCGAAGCAATGAACGACAATCTTATGGGCATCATTAAGGAGTGTGCAATAAAAGTCGGTAGTAACTTCATTAGACAGGATACCAGTAAGCTATGGTAGGAGGCGAAAGATCTGATTAAGAAACGCCAATGTATGAAAGCATCTAACCCTACAACTAGAATAGAACTGGCAGAACTTTCGAAGTTAATCAACAAGGGTAAGACAGCTGACATAAGGAAGTATAATATGGATAGAATTGAACATGCTCTCAAGAACGGAGGATTAGGAAGCCTAAAAGCAGTGAAGAAGAAACTAGGAATAGGCTAGAATCAGATGCATGCGGTAAGAGGCAAAGCCGGCAATATTGCTACGGAGGAGGAATAATGGAGCAATATTGCACTGAGGAGGACGAAGACGACGTGTGTGCCGGCTTGATACAGCTTCGCCATTTTCGCCTCCGTGAGCTTCCCTGTAAATAAACTGTAAATAGTATTCTGCTTCAGCTTCACGTAACATTAATTTGGTGGAGGTGGCCGTTCCTCGTACTCGTCATGGAGCTTCGCAGCGGTCGCAACGGCGACAATGCAACTTCGGCTCCTGCTGGCGGCACTTTATCTACGCAAGCGTCTCCGCCTGCAGCCCCGACCTACGTCGCCGTTTCCCCACCTCGGGATCCTGGTGTTTTCAACGGAGTCGGCAGTCCTGATCTTGACGACTGGTTCCGCTTATACGAACGTGTCAGCACCAGTCACAGGTGGGATCCGATTATTATGCTTGCCAACGTGCTTTTCTACCTCGACGGAGCTCCATTGGAGTGGTTCCAGACTCACGAAGAGGAGATCTCGAGCTGGGATCTCTTCAAAGACAAGCTACGCGACCTTTTTGGCAATCCGTTTGGTCGACAAGTCAATGCCAACAAAGCCGTTGCCACACGTGTACAGACGTCGACCGAGTCCTACGTGTCGTACATTCTCGACGTCTTGGCCCTTTGTGCCAAGGCTGACCCGAACATGACTAAGGACGATACGGTTAATCACGTCCTCAAAGGTATTGCTGATGACGCCTTCAATTTACTGGTGTTTACGAACGTCACCAGCATCGATACCATCCTCAAGGAGTGCCGCTGTCTCGAGCATGCTAAAAGCCGCCGGGTATCCCAGCACATCACGCGACTTCCCAACACAGCTGCGACGTCATCCTGTGACGACCTCTTCCACCAGCCGTCGCGATGTGACAACTTGACCAGCATCATTCGTCGTGAGGTCGAAGCGGCACAACCGGCGGCCCCTTCATTCCCGTTACCTGATCATTCTCCGGTGACAATCTCCTTGATACAGGCCATCGTCCGTCAAGAGTTGTCCAACGTCGGCCTGCATTCCATTCGTTCCGTACGCTCGGAACCTTTGTCCCCACGAACGTCCCCACCGCGCTCTTCTTACTCCTCTTATGGGCAGTGCAACCCCTCCGAATGGCCCACTATGCTTCTATGGCTTCGAATGCGAATGGCTTCTATGCCCGCTCCATCATCTGACCCTGCGACACCTTCGACACGACCCCGCTACTCCCGCTCGCCTTCTCCCTCCCGCCGCCAATCTCGCTCGCCCCCGTCACACCGTGCTCCTTCTCCGACCTACTCGCCGCAGCCCCGACGGGAAAACTAGACAGTGCAGCTTCTGGAGGTGAAGCTGCATTGACAACATTGGCACGAAATCCTCGCTTCACCTTACCCTCGAACAAGAATCTTTTGGACGTTCTCGTCGACAAAATTCCTGTGTGCGCGTTGATTGACACCGGGGCGCATGTGTCCATTATGAGTGCTGCTCTTCGCCGTCGGCTCAAGAAAGTTCTGACGCCTGCCCCGAACCGAGTTGTACAAGTCGCCGACGGCGGGTCTGTCGTGATTGTTGGCATGTGTTCTGCCCGACTCACCATTGCTGAGAGACACACCATCGTTCTCTTCACCGTCATCGAGCGTTGCCCTCGCGAACTCATTCTCGGTCTGGATTTCCTTGCCAATCATTTTGCCCTCATTGACTGTTCGGCCGGCTCACTTCGCCTTGACTTGCCTCTTCTTGCCGACCCTGTGGACCCGCCTCCAAGCCATCTGAGCTGCATGGATTTTATTCGCCTACCGCCTCACTCTGTGACACACGTCGACTTGTTGTCCTCGTCAGCTGTACCTGACGGCAATTACGTGGCCGCACCAATTCCGGCCGTTATGCTTCCACATGGTGTTACCGTGCCGCACAATGTGCTGAAAATTACCGGCAACCACACCTGCCTTCCCCTTGTCAATTTCGCGCTAACCACGCAAGTTCTGCCTCAGAGGACTTCATTGGCTATAATTAGCGCTTTGCAGGACAATGAGGTCGAGCCATTCACAGTGGAAGATCGTTACAGCCCAGCCCATACCGTGACGTCATCGCACGATACTGAAGTCGACATTAAGAAGATGGTTTCCTCTGATCTTGCACCTGCTCAAGCTGAAGCTCTTTGCCGCGTTCTTGAAGGCTATCGCTACATTTTTGACTTTGACAATAGACCCTTAGGTGAAACGTTCGTCGTGACCCATCGCATAAATACTGGCGATGCGAACCCTATTCACCGACGTCCATATCGTGTTTCTGCGTCGGAACGAGCTGTTATCCAGCAGAAAGTCAGAAAGATGCTTGCAAAGGACATTATCGACCCTTCCTTTAGTCCCTGGGCATCTCCCGTCGTACTTGTCAAAAAGAAGGATGGAACGTGGCGCTTTTGTGTAGATTATCGCCACCTGAACAAGATCACAAAAAAGGACGTGTACCCTTTGCCACGTATTGATGACGCTCTAGATTGCCTGTACGGTGCCACCTATTTTTCTTCTATCGACTTACGGTCCGGCTAATGGCAGATATCCGTCGATGACATGAACCGAGAGAAGACTGCATTTGTTACCCCTGACGGCCTTTATCAGTTCAAGGTGATTCCTTTCGGTCTCTGTAACGCACCCGCCACCTTCGAACGAATGATGGACTCTTTTCTTCAGGGGTTCAAGTGGTCCACCTGTTTGTGCTATCTGGACGACGTCATCGTTTAGTCGCCCACATTCTACACGCATCTAAACCGTCTTTCAGCGATTCTTGACGTGTTCCGCCGCGCCGGTCTCCAGTTGAACTCGTCATGTCATTTCGCTCGCCGCCAAATCGCCGTGCTTGGACACCTCGTAGACGCCAGAGGCGTGCGACCCGATCCGGACAAAATTTGCGCCGTTACGAATTTTCCTGTTCCGAAGTCTACCAAGGACGTTCGTAGTTTCGTAGGGCTGTGGTCTTATTTCCGACGCTTGGTGAAGGATTTTGCGACCATCGCACGTCCCCTTACCGACCTCTTGAAGAAAGACACCCCTTTTCCTTGGGGTCCTGACCATGCCGCATCTTTTTCGCAGCTGACTAATCTCCTTACCACGCCTCCAATTTTGGCCCACTTTGACCCGTCTGCCTCAACAGAAGTTCGAACTGATGCCAGTGGTCACGGCATAGGAACAGTGTTAGCACAGCGCCAGCGTGGACATTATCGCGTTATAGCCTACGCCAGCCGACTTCTATCACCCGCCGAGCGCAATTATTCAATCACAGAGCGCGAGTGCCTCGCTCTTGTGTGGGCTGTTGCGAAGTTTCTTCCATACTTGTACGGACGCCCATTCTGTGTCATCACTGATCACTACGCTCTCTGCTGGCTATCCTCTCTCAAGGACCCCACGGGACGACTCGCTCGGTGGGCGTTACGCCTGAAAGAATATACCTTCTCCGTGGTATATAAGACGGGACACTTGCACCAGGATGCCGATTGTTTGCCCCGCTACCCCGTCGACGAACCGGCTGATGCGGACGCTATCGCTTGCTTTTTCTCTGTGTCCCAGTTGCTTCAAATCGGCAACGAGCAACGCCGCGATCCTTCATCACGAGCCCTCATCGACCGTCTGGAGTCAACTCGTGGCGACGCCTCTCTCCGGATGTTTATCCTTAAGGAGGGGGTATTATAGCGCCGCAATTTTGATCCCCACGGCCTTGACCTTCTGCTTGTCATTCCATCGCACCTCCGTTCGACTGTCCTCCAGCAACTTCACGATGCTCCCTTGGCTGGACACTTGGGCGTCTCGCGCACATACGACCGTGTACGCCGTCGATTCTTTTGGCCGGGTCTTGCTCGCTCCGTGCGGCGCTACGTTGCCGCTTGTGAGCCCTGTCAGCGCCGGAAGAAGCCCTCCACACCTCCAGCTGGATGTCTCCAGCCGATCGACATCCCACCCGAACCCTTTTTCCGTGTTGGTCTAGACTTTCTTGGACCATTTCCTCTCTCAGGCTCCGGAAATAAATGGGTCGCCGTCGCTACCGATTATGCTACGCGGTAAGCAATCACCAGAGCCCTCCCGACAAGTTGCGCTACTGACGTTGCTGACTTTCTGCTCTATAACATCATTTTAGTGCACGGTGCTCCGCGCCAATCACTCACTGACCGTGGCCGCAGCTTTCTGTCGGCAGTCGTCGAGGACATCCTCCGCTCCTGCTCGACAAAGCACAAGTTCAGCACGTCCTACCACCCACAGACCAACGGTCTCACGGAGCGCCTCAACCGGACCGTCACCGATATGCTTTCGAAGTACGTTGCGACCGACCACCACGACTAAGATCTTCACTTATTACATGTGACGTTCGCGTATAATTCATCGCGTCACGACACCGCCGGCTATTCACCATTCTATCTCCTGTATGGCCGAGAACCCGCGTTGCCATTGGACACTTTGCTGCCCTCGGCCACACGTTCAGCCACTGAATATGCCCGCGAAGCGATCGCACGCACGGACCACGCGCGCCAGCTCGCCCGCACCCGTCTCGAGGCCTCACAGGAACATCAGAGACGCGTCTATGATTGCCACCGTCGTGACGTGCACTTTTCTCCGGGTTCTCTGGTGCTTCTCTGGTCACCCGTTCGACGTGTGGGCCTTTCCGAAAAGCTGCTGTCGCGCTACATTGGCGCTTACCGTGTGGTACGACAAGTGACCGATGTCACGTATGAAATCATCCCCGCCGATCTCTCAGCGTCATTATCAGCTGCAAGTGACATCGTTCACGTGGCAAGACTAAAACCATACCACACACCTTTCACCGCGGATGTGTAAATTAAGCACCGGGACTGTGCTTCTACAGGCGGGGGTGATGCTACGGAACAGCCGTCACAGTGTGGCTCCACTGAGGAGGACGAAGACGACGTGTGTATCGGCTTGATATAGCACCGCCATTTTGGCCTCCGTGAGCTTCCCTGTAAATAAATTGCAAATGGTATTCGGCTTCAGCTTCACGTAACCATATGATTACTAATATGGATAAGATAGTTCGAGTGGCTGAGAAGTTCTATAGAGATTTATACAGTATCAGTGGCACCCACGACGATATCGGAAGAGGGAATAGTCTAGCGGAATTTGACATCACACAAGTAGCACCGGAAGAAGTAAAGGAAGCTTTGGGAGCTATGCAAAGGGGGAAGGCAGCTGGACAGGATCAGGTAACAGCATATTTGTTGAAGGATGGTTGGCAGATTGCTCTAGGAAAACTGGCCACTTGTATACGCAATGCCTACTTACCTCGAGCGTACCGGAATCTTGAAAGAACGCCAGCATAATCTTAATTCAAAAGAAAGGGGACGCCAAAGACTCGAAAAATTATAGACCGATCAGCTTGCGGTCTCTTGCCTACAAAGTATTTACGAAGGTAATCGCAAATAAAATCAGGAACACCTTAGACTTTCGTCAACCAAAGGACCAAACAGGATTTCGTAAAGGCTACTCCACAATAGACCACATTCACACTATCAATCAGGTCACAGAGAAATGTGGGGAATATAACCAACCGTTATATATATCTTTCATTGGTTAAGAGAAAGCGTTTGCTTCAGTCGGAACCTCAGCAGCCATGGAGGCATTATGGAATCAGGGTGTAGACGAGCCGTATGTAAAAATACTAAAAGATATCTATAGCGGCTCCACAGCCACCGTAGTCCTCCATAAAGAAAGCCACAAAATCCCAATAAAGAAATACGCCAGGCAGGGAGATACGATCTCTCCAATGCTATTCACAGCGTGTTTACAGGAGGTATTCAGAGACCTGGATTGGGAACAATTGGGGATAAGAGGTAATGAAGAATACCTTGGTAACTTGCGATTCGCTGATGACATTGCCTTGCTTAGTAAAACTCAGGCGACCAATTGTAATGCATGCTCACTGACCTGGAGAGGCAAAGCAAAAGGGTGGGTCTAAAATTAATCTGCAGAAAACTAATGTTTAACAGTCTCGGAAGAGAACAACAGTTTGCGATAGGTAGCGAGGCACTGGAAGTGGTAAGGGAATACATCTACTTAGGACGGGTAGTGACCGTGGATCCGGATCATGAGACTGAAATAATCAGAAGAATAAGAATGAGATTGGGTGCGTTTGGCAGGCATTCTCTGTTCATGAACAGCAGGTTGCCATTATCCCTCAAGAGAAAAGTGTGTAGCAGCTGTGTCTTACCAGTACTCACGTACGGGGCAGAAACCTGGAGGCTTACGAGAAGTGTTCTAAATAAATTGAGGACCACGCAACGAGCTATGGAAAGAAGAATTATGGGTGTAACGTTAACGGATAAGAAAAAAAACAGATTGGGTGAGGGGACAAACGTGAGTTAATGACATCTTAGTTGAAATCAAGAAAAAGAAATGGGCATGGGCAGGACATGTAATGAGGAGGGAAGATAACCGATGGTCATTTAGGGTTACGGACTGGATTCCAAGGGAAGGGAAGCGTAGCAGGGGGCGGCAGAAAGTTAAGTGGGTGGATGAGATTAAGAAGTTTGAAAGGACAACATGGCCACAATTAGTACATGAGTGGGGTAGTTGCAGAAGTATGTGAGAGGCCTTTGCCCTGCAGTGGGCGTAACCAGGATGATGATGATGATGATGATCAGACTCTAGAGCACCTTCTGTGTCATTGCCCAGCATTTGACACTCAACGACGTACTTTGCAAGCTAAACTCAACCTGCTAGATAATAGAGCGCTCTCACAAGAAAAGATCCTTGGACCATGGCCCATGCATTCTTGCATGCAAAAGGCCAGAATAGCCCTTCTGCAGTTCTTGTTCGACACTGGAATGTGTGAACGCTCGTGACAGTGCAGATTTGTCTATGACTGTCTGAATTTCTGACTACTATTTTTCTTTTCTCACGTTGTCTGTTCTTTCCATCTTGCCCTCCCCAAGCGTAGGGTAGCCAACCGGGCACGTCGTCATTGGTTAACCTCCGTACCTTTTCCTTTTTATTTCTCTCTCCCAGTGAACTAAAGACGTGGCACAGCATGCGCTGGTTTGGAGCGTGTATTTGACATAGCGTTGGAATCCGTGTCGATCCCAGCAAATCTAGATCGTCCGAGCGTCTTTTGTCGCATGTAGGTTGTGTGGCCGCACAAAGCAGGTGTCCTGATTTCACCCAAACATCTCATCCAATTGATATTTCTTCACCCTGTAGAAAAGAGCGTGTGGTGTAAAATAACAAACCACTAATTTTGTTTTTCCCTGTGCATACTGGAATTTCTTGCATATTTCAGTCGGACTTCAACGTTCACTTTGCAATTTTATTATTTCTTGTTTAACTGTACAGTATATACCAGTGCCATGTATCTTATTTATTTCTGAGGTAAGTGTAGTTAAATAATATATATTTTTTTAGATTTTTAAAAGCCACTAGTGCCATGGCAGCTCGCTGGCTTTCCTATACCCTCCACCATCCTAGCAACCTGATTATCTGCTGCTCCCTTGTAGAGGGCCTTGTTAGCACACATCGGGTCAGCTCACAGAGAGAGTCATGAGAGGAAAACCACTCCTTGGAGTAGAGGTGGTGAACGTAGGCCACTTCGGGTAAACCCACACAGAGGATCACGGAAGGCGAACCACTCCTTGGCCTAAAGGGGGTGAACGTAGGACAGAGGGGAGTAAGATTTGCACATTTCGCGCATATTCCCGTCGCACACACCCGAATAGCTAGTCTTTTTATATTGACGAGCGTTACCATAAGGCACGTCGTTCACCAGGCATTCGGCATCGGTTCCATTCATCGCGGCTAGTGAACCGTAACAGTACGCAGAGCAGTCAGGCGACTTTCATTGGAAGAAGTGATGAACATGATACCTAGGTTCTTTATATAACTAGCAATAAAGTAAGAATAGTCTTGCAAGACATGTACTGGAGAAAAGCGGCCGGGGAAGATGGAATAACAGTAGATTTATTCAAAAATGGAGGAGATATGCTTGAAAAGCTTGCGGCATTTTATATGCAATGTCTCAAGACTTAAAGCGCACCAGAGAGCTGGAAGAATGCCAGCATTATACTAATCCATAAGAAAGAAGACGTTAAGGAATTGAAGAATTATAGGTACGTTAGCTTGCTTTGAGTACTGTATAAAATATTCACTAAGATAATTTCGAATAGAATCAGGGCAACACTTGGCCCCAACCAACCGAGAGAGCAGGCTGGTTCTAGGAAGCGTTATTCTACAATGGACAGCACCCATGTGATGAGTCAGGTAATTGAGAAATCTGTTGAATACGATCGACCTCTTTATATGATTTTCATAGAATATAAAAAGACACTTCATGCAATAGAGATACAATTAGTCATGGAGTCATGTCTAATCAGAGCGTACAGGATGCATACGTGAATACCTTGAGAAATAACTTGCTTCTCCTCAGCAAAATTAGATTATCTATCAACGAAGGCGTCAGGCTAGGATACACAATATATCGTAAGTGTTATTTACTGCATGCATATAAGTATTCAAGCTATGAACTGGGTAGGCTTTGGAGTGAAGGTGAATGGTGGATATCTCAGGAATCTTCGGTTTGCAGATTACACTGTCCAGTTCAGAAACTATGGAAATGAATTGCAACAAATTATTGAGGCCCTTAACTGAGAAAGTGAAAGAGTGGATTTTAAGAGTACTATGCAGAAAATAAAGGTAAGGTTCAATAGCATGGCAAGGAAACAAGTATCATTATCGCCAGATCGCCTTTCGAGTCTGTACAGCAATAGGTTTATCTAGGCCGATCACTCACAGGGGAGCCCGACCATGAGCAGGAAATTTATACAAAAATAAAAATGTTATAGAGTGCATATACGCCAAGCATTTCCAAATCCTGACTGGGAGCTCACCGACGTCGTTGAAAAGGAAAGTGTACGATCAGTGCATTGTCCCGGTGCTAACATAAGGAGCAGGAACCTGAAGGCTAAAAAGGAAACTCGTAAACAAGGTAAGAACCACGCAAAGAGCGATGGAACGAATAATGATAGACGCAACGTTCAGAGACAGGAAGAGAGCGGCGTAGATCAGAGAGCAAATGGAAATACCTGATATTCTACCTGACATTAAGAGAAATAAATGGAGCTGGGCAGGCCATTTAGCTTGTAGGTTAGATAACCAGTGGACCATTAGAGTTCCAGAATGGGTGCCAAGAGGAGGGAAGCGCAGTCGAGGACGGTAGAAAATTACGTGGGGTGATGAAATCAGGAAATTTGCAGACGCAAGTTTGAATCAGCTAGCGCAAGACAGCGCTAATCGGAGATTGATGGGAGAGGCCTTCGTCGTGCAGTAGACAAAAAAATAGGCTGATTACGGTGATCATGGAAAGGCAAGGCATAGTAAGACGATGTATAGATATTGTTACGGGGAGAAAATGTATGTATTTACAATATTGTTACGTAGGAAGACGCAGACGAAAAGCAATGTGCAAGTATATTTGCAAGAAAATACGCTGCGCTTGTCCAAGAGGCAACAGCCCGCGCTAGCTCCTCATCGTCGTCGTCGTCTTCGCACTGCTCGCCTTTTCGTGATCGCACATATTGTTCCGTAGCACTACCCCCGTCTGCAAAAGCGCCGTCCCGGAGCGACTAAAGATCGGACTCGGAAGCAGTGTAGTAGGCCTTGAGCCTACTGACATGCACGACATCACTTGATGCCAGAAGAGAGGACGAGGTTGAACCCACAGGAGCAATTTCGTAAGTCACAGGCGTCACCTGGCGCAGCACGCGGCAGGGCCCTGTGTATCGCGAAAGGAGCTTCTCTGAAAGTCCGACGTGACGGGAGGGCGACCACAGGAGCACGAGCGCACCAGGCGAAAACTGTACGTCACGATGGCGGGCATTGTAATGACACTGCTGAGTGGCTTGTGAGGCCGTCAGTCGAGCGCGGGCAAGCTGGCGTGCATGGTCGGTGAGGGCGATGGCGTCGCGCGCATGCTCGCTTGTTGAGATCCCAGCAGGAGCAAGTGCCGTGTCTAGGGGCAAGGTAGGTTCGCGACCGTACAGTAGATAAAATGGAGAAAATCCGGCGGTGTCATGCCGGGAAGAATTGTACGCAAATGTTACGTAAGGAAGGGCAATGTCCCAGTCGTGGTGGTCTTTGGAAACGTACTTGGACAGCATATCGGTAAGAGTAAGGTTTAACCGCTCTGTCAGGCCATTGGTTTGAGGATGGTATGAGGTAGTCAGTTTGTGTTGAATGGAGCAGGAACGCACAATGTCAGCGATAACTTTCGAGAGAAAGTTTCGACCACGGTCAGTAAGCAGCTGTCGCGGGGTGCCATGAAGCAAGATAATGTCACGCAAGAGAAAGTCCGCGACATCAGAGGCGCAACTGGTAGGGAGAGCCCGAGTGATAGCGTATCCGGTGGCGTAATCAGTCGCGGCGGCTGCCCATCTGTTCCCAGAGGATGACGTGGGAAGGGGGCCGAGCAAGTCTAATCCAACTCGAAAGAACGGTTCTACAGGGACCGTGATCGGCTGGAGATGACCGGCAGGTA
The DNA here is from genome assembly GCF_023375885.2 of Dermacentor andersoni. NCBI lineage: Eukaryota > Metazoa > Arthropoda > Arachnida > Ixodida > Ixodidae > Dermacentor > Dermacentor andersoni. The sequence continues at coordinate 181,500,760 of NC_092819.1, forward strand.
GCACCTGAGGTGTTTTCCGACGCTGGCAGGGATGGATCACAGGCAGCAACATAGCGTCGAACGGAGCGAGCGAGACCAGGCCAATAGAAGCGGTGGCGGACGCAGTCGTACGTGCGGGTTACCCCAAGATGTCCTGCAGTGGGTGCGTCATGCATCTCAAAGAGTACAGTCTGTCGTAGCTGTTTTGGCACGACAAGAAGAAGGTCAGAGCCGTCACGGAGGAAGTTCCTTCGATACAGAATGCCGCCCTGGAGGACATATCGGCGAACGGATGCGTCGGTAGGTGTTGAGCGCAGACGCTCGATAAGTGCTCGCAGCGATAGGTCTCGGTACTGCTCATCGGCGATGTTAGCGAAGGCAGACACAGAGAAAATGCCGTTGGCGCTACTACTGTCGGCGTCGTCAGGCTCGTCGACCGGGTAGCGAGACAGGCAGTCAGCGTCCTTGTGTAGACGGCCAGATTTATAGGTGACAGTATACGAATATTCTTGGAGGCGTAAGGCCCAGCGACCAAGTCTTCCTGTAGGATCTTTCAGTGAGCATAACCAGCAAAGCGCGTGATGGTCTGTGACAACGGAAAAGGGTCGGCCATATAAGTATGGGCGGAATTTCGCTACCGCCCAAACTAGGGCCAGACACTCACGCTCAGTAATGGAATAGTTGCGCTCCGGGGGTGCGAGGAGCCTGCTGGCGTAAGCGATAACACGGTCGTGGCCATGCTGGCGTTGTGCCAGTACTGCGCCAATTCCGTGACCGCTGGCATCAGTACGGACTTCGGTAGGCGCAGAAGGATCGAAATGGGCCAGAACGGGAGGCGTTGTGAGAATGTCGATTAGATGGGAGAATGCAGAGGCCTCGTTATCGCCCCACTGGAAAGGGGCGTCTTTTTTCAAAAGCTCGGTTAGTATTCGTGCTATGGCGGCGAAATTTCTCACGAAACGGCGGAAGTACGAACAAAGGCCGATGAAGCTGCGCACATCCTTGACACACTTCGGAACAGGGAAGTGCGCAACAGCATGGATCTTGCCTGGGTCTGGTTGCACTCCGTTCGCGTCAACGAGATGTCCAAGGCCGGGACGGTAATCTGGCAACGGCCAAATTGACACTTCGATGCGTTGAGTGTCAGACCGGCTCGACGAAAAACGTCCAGGACTGCTGAGAGGCGCTCGAGGTGCCTAGCGAACGTTGGGGAGAATATGATAACGTCATCCAAGTAGCACAGGCACGTGGACCATTTGAAACCGTGAAGAAGGGAGTCCATCATGCGTTCAAAAGTGGCAGGGGCGTTACATAGACCGAACGGCATCACTTTGAATTGATAAAGACCAACGGGTGTTACAAAAGCAGTCTTCTCGCGGTCGAGATCGTCCACGGCAATCTGCCAGTAGCCGGAGCGAAGGTCAATAGAGGAGAAATAGCGAGCACCGTGGAGACAGTCAAGGGCGTCATCAATCCGAGGTAGGGGATACACGTCCTTTTTGGTAACCCTGTTAAGGTGCCGATAGTCCGCGCAAAAGCGCCATGAGCCATCCTTCTTTTTGACCAGTATAACAGGTGACGCCCATGGACTATATGATGGTTCAATAATGTTCTTGCAAGCATTTTGCGAACTTCTGCGTGAATAACTTGACGCTCAGCTGGTGACACTCGATACGGGCGGCGATGAATAGGAGGGGCATCGCCGGTATTAATGCGATGTTTGACAGCTGTAGTTTGGACCAAAGAACGATCGTTAAAGTCAAAAATATAGTGGTAGGAGAACAGAACGTGGTAGAGTTCACGAGCGTGCTCGGACGGCAAGTCGGGCGCAATCATTTTCTGTAAGTCAGCGATGGTACAATTTGCCGACTGCGATGGTAGAGGAGCATCGGATGAAGTGTCGTCTACTGCAATGGATGCTACTGAGTGATCCGCGAATGAGCAAAGCTGGGCCAGAGACATCCCGCGTGGCAGCACTTGGGTTGTCAAGCCAAAGTTGACCACTGGCAGGCTGACGCAATTCGCCGTAATAGATAAAACTGTATGAGGTACTGTGATCCCGTGTGTAAGGAGGACGTCTTGCATAGGAGCCGCGATGTAGTGACCGTCGGGGACTGGTGGGGAAGACACTAGGTCAACGTAGGTCAGTGCCGAAGGTGGCAAGCGAACGAAGTCGACGGAACTGAGGTGACTGGGGTGTGGTTCAGCAGGATCCAGAACAGGCAGGTCAAGGCGGAGAGTACTGGCGGAACAATCGATGAGAGCAGAATGTGCGGAGAGGAAGTCTAAGCCGAGGATGATGCCATGGGGACAGTGGGCGATGACTGTGAATAGCACGATTGTTGAGCGATCGGTGAAGGAGACACGGGCGGTACACCTACCAATTACGGGGGCTGTTCCGCCATCGGTGACACGGACAACAGGGGTCGTGGCGGGCGTGATAATTTTCTTGAGCCGGTTACGAAGGTCAGCACTCATTACGGACAAATGCGCCCCAGTGTCTATGAGTGCACACGCAGAAACACCGTCGACGTGCACGTCAAGAAGGTTCAGATGAGTGGGCAACGTCAGTAGACGATTTGGCGGCGTAGGGAGCAATGCAGCGTCACCTCGAGGCGCTGCATCGTCTAATTTTCCGGCTGGGAGCGGCGTCTGAAGGGAGTCGGCGAATAGGAGCGACGGGGAAAGGGAGAGCGGGATTGTCGTTGTTGGGGCGAAGGCGAACGAGAATAGGAGCGGTTCGGTGCAGGAGAATCAGCGGTGGCGTTATCGGAGCGTGCGGCATAGGGAGGAGAAGGGCCACCTGGGAGGCGAGAGTAGGCGGTATGAGTAGACCAGGTCGGCGAACTCCAGCGACGGCGACAGTGCCGATAAATGTGCCCGATTCGATGGCAATGGAAACAAATGGGCTTGTCGTCAGCAGTGCGCCATTCAGATGGGTTACGGAAACTTGGTGGGTAAGAAGGTGCGGGACTGGGCGGAATCGAAGAAGCCGGGCGGGTATCAGGACGATGGGCCGAGCAGATGGTGTGAAGACCCATGTTTTCGAACTCTCGCCTGGATCAGTGAGACCGTGACTGCAGATGTGTTGGTGGGACTGGAGTCGAAGGCAGCCGGATAGGCGGCCTCGATCTCACGCCGGACGATCCTGGTAATATCGGCAGTGTTGTTGGGACGAGGAGTGTCGGCACAGGAAGGTGTCGCTGGGGTGTTGGGCAGACGGGCAAACTGCTGGTCAATAGGTCGGCTTTTAGCGAGTTCCAGGCGGCGGCACTCTTTTATAACAGCATCCATCGTCGCTACGTTGTTGCAAACGAGCAAGTTGAAGGCGTCATCGGCAGTGCCTTTGAGGATGTGGGCAACCTTGTCTGACTCAGTCATGCGGGTGTCAACTTTGCGGCACAGAGCCAAGACGTCCTGAATGTACGTGACATAGGGCTCTATTGACGTCTGCACACGGCCGGAAAGCGCCTTCTGCGCGGCAAGTTGGTGACCGTAGAGGTTGCCGAACAAGTCCTGAAGCTGTGTCTTAAGTGAATCCCAACTGGTGAGCTCATCTTCGTGCGTGCGATACCAAACTCTAGGTGTGCCACCGAGGTAAAAGACTACGTTGGCGAGCATATAATAGTAGGGTCCCACCGGTTATTGCGGCTGACGTGTTCATACAGGCTGATCCAGTCATCGACGTCTTCCCCATCTTTGCCCGAGAATACGCCAGGATCACGGGGAGCGGGGAGAGTGATGTAGGTCGTCGAAGTGGCAGCAGGTGTCGGAGTCGGGGGAGTCCGGTTGTCGTCGCCGGGAGCCATGAAGGAAGGCTCGACGTACCGTCCACTGCAAAGCTCCGTGACGAGGTACAGGGAACGTCCACCTCCACCAGATATGTTACGTAGGAAGACGCAGACGAAAAGCTATGTACAAGTATATTTACAAGAAAATACGCTGCGCTTGGCCAAGAGGCAACAGCCCGCGCTAGCTTCTCATCGTCGTCGTCGTCTTCGCACTGCTCGCCTTTTCGTGATCGCACATATTGTTCCGTAGCAATATATACAGTTACAAGATTGTAGCTCAGTAGTGAGGGTAACACCATCTACCAATCGTTGAGGCACTTCAACCTCCTCTTGACTTCTCAACGTCCTTTTGTCCACAGCGGCACAAACATCGTACGTGTCATTAACCCCCGGCGGCACAAGCATCGTCTCGATGCTTCCTAGGCTGTCGAATCAATGTGCGAGTTATAGGGCTTTAGTCGCGAAACGTGCACGATATCAGTTTTTGGTGGGTTAGAGGACTCCGAAGTCGCAGGTGGTACCTCATATGCGAGTCAGGTGACTTGGCGAAGAACTCGGTATGGCCCGACGTATCGCGGCAGTAGTTTTTCGCAAAGGCCGAAGCGACGGGAGGGTAACCAAAGCAGGACAAGTGACCCAGGGCTGAAATGAACGTCCCGATGACGACTGTCGTAAGAATGCTTTTGGATAGTCTGAGAAGCCAGAAGACGGTCACGGGCAATGCGACGTGCTGTAGCCGCGCGAACAATGGCGTCGTGAGCATAGAACATGGTAGTGGTGGCATCGTAAGCGAGCAGCGAGTCAAGAGGCAGGAGTGGGTCACGGCCACATAGTAGATAGAACTAAGAATAACCAGTAATATCGTGACACGACGAATTGTATGCAAACGTCACGAATGGTAAGATGCAGTCCCAATCCCGGTGAACATCACACACGTACATGGAGAGCCTCTCCGTGAGTGTACGGTTGAGACGCTCGGTAAGTCCGTTTGTCTGTGGGGGGTAAGCCGTCGTGAACTTGTGGGAGTTGGAGCAAGAGCGAAGAAGGTCGTCGACAACATTAGAAAGAAAACAGTGGCCTCTATCAGTGATTAGCTGACTTGGGGCACCAGGATGTATGATTACTTCATGAAGGAGAAAATCAACCACATCAGTTGCGCAGCTCGTATGGAAGGCACGCGTTATGGCATAAAGCGTGATAATGTCCGTCGCAACGGCCACCCACTTGTTGCCCGAGGATGAAGGCCGACGCGGTGAAATGACTCACTGGAGATATATATAGGCTGAAGGTACCCGATGGGAGAGAATGGAGGCTTCTTGCGGCGTTGACAAAGTTCGCAAGCAGCGACGTAACTTCGAACAGAGCGATAATATATAGGTACATATAGGTAAATATAGGTAAATATAGGTACAGTTCTTGCTAGCGAAAGGGCGGAAGCACATGTCTCCTCCTCTAGCACGGCTGTGGTGGCGCGTGGCTATCCTCACGTGACACACACGTAACGATACAAAGGCCGCGTTACAAGAACATTATATGACGATGACCACAGCAATAAAAATGTAGAGCCATTTCGCTATGTGAAGATGGAATACAAGCGAAGCTGTATTCCTCAATAGCTATATTAAGTTCTATATGGTGGTTTTGCTATATTGGTTGAGTAAAAGCACAAACACATCATTGTGTTCAAACAACAGCGGGGCCGCTTGCCGTCGATGCGCCTCGCACTTGTGCTTGGCTTCGGTGGCACGTTCGACGCCAGCGGCGTTGGCCCGCAGCCGCCGTTCCCGTTGCCGCCGCTGCTCTCGTGCTCGCCGTAGTTGGTCAACGGCCTCGTCGTCGCCTATAAATTCCGAACCATTGGCTGTAACGCTGCTGGCTGTACGTTCGGATGCATAAGCTCTTTCGCGACGTTTGCGCGCCCATTCGCACTTCTGAATCGCCGCTCCTTGCGCTGCCGCTCTTCCTGAGAACGAACGGCACGCGGCTGAGCCTTCGTGAGTCGAAAGGGCAACTGATTAGAGCTATGGCGCGATCTCGACGTCACGGAACGCTCGACACACACACGAGTGGTCGGTGAATGACGGTTTATTCTAGTAGGGCCGCGTCAATCATGGCACGTACTAGACGGCACAAATGCAGGTGGCGTCTGACCCGGACGCCGGAGGAGAAAGTCGAGTTTTGTGTCGACACATTGAGACGATTCTGGGGGAACTAGCCGTTAACAGCTTCACTGTAAAACATTACGAAGAACCAATCTTGGTTGCTATCCAAGAATGCGTTAGCGTCCCTTGGAGGTGGGCAATTGTAATAGGTGCTTTTGAACTATGTGATATGTCATAAATTTTACGTGACACTCCCCTTACCACCGTGGCAACCGATTCTCTGAGCACGATGTACTCAAGGATCAGGGATAGCTTGTAAACGTGCACCTAGTGGACTGTACTCGGCCTCAACTGATTGGCTGGAACAGTACGAGCGAGAATGAGACAGGCGCCCCCAACCAGTCTCCTGCAGCTCCAGTCACCGGCGGCCGAAAACGACAGCAGACTAGGTGCGCTCTTATAGAATACGCCCTCCATTTCGCAAACCCTGCAGCATCTGCGACGTCCACGCATCCGCACTGCGTCCCACGACCACGTCTCCAAATGCTGGCTGTCCCCCTACCACCATGCCACCATGCATGCACTTCAAAGTGCCATGGTACCACCGTGCGGTTTTCGCCGCTCTGTTATACTGGACATCTTCGGTATCCTCCCGCGGAAAGGTTTAGACACTTACAATAACTCGTGGCTAGTTCCCAGATAAAACTAACTGCTTTAATAAATTGGCCGTTTCATCCAAGGGGTGAGGCACTGACAGCGATGGAAGAGCCTTGTACTAGAACTATACGCACGGTGTTGCAAGCTGTACGGGTGCGACATGTTGGCGTGGCGCGGCACGTTCTGCTGGCCACAGTGTCCACGCTGGTGTGATGAGAAGAAAGTCAGCGCCCAGTGAAGTACCGAGCCGATTGAGCGGAGCGCGACCGCTTGGCCGTTTTTGCAGCCAAATGCAACTACGGAGACCTTCCCGCGTGCGCCGTTGATAACGGGACAACGCCACTGACAACGTGATAACCCCTTGAGTGTCCGTATAATTGTTACTGGAATGTCAAAAAATCTGATGGTCAATCGACTGGTTGATCCGACAGAAATGCATTAGCGTTAAGCCTTTGCAAGCCTTAAGTAACAAAATGCCTGAAGAACGCCACAAGGCTACTTAATGTCGCCTAGCGCGGGTCACTTCACGCGGCACTCAAAGACACGCGAATTCTCAAGACATGTCTGAACCTGCCAAATGGCACAAGTAATCTGCCGAACCCGCCGCGGAGCCTCAGACCCCTAATTTAAACGAGACACTTTTAACGCGACAGTGTTAAAGAGCTTGTGTTGCAGAAAAGCCGGTGTCGTCGGTGACGTTGGCCGTGAGCGAAAAACCCTGGAAGGAAATTTATAAATGAAAACAACTTGCAAGATGGGCTGCGTGGGAATCGAACCAGGGTCTCCGGAGTGTGAGACCGTGACGCTACCACTCAGCCATGAGTCTTTTTTTTTCTTTATTACATGGAAAAGAAAACTGAAGGTGTATAACAAAGCGGACACAACTACACACTTAAAACTCAGGCAAACACACACATGCATCCAACAAGTGCATCCAGTCTGGCGGAGGTTCCTGCACAGCGTACACACTTCTTACATACGCAGCACTTTCGCGAAAGAAGGATTTTGTAGTTCGCGGGCTTTCGGCATGGCGATCACAGAGTCTACTTCTCCACAGGCTGTATAAACCAAGTACAATGAACATGTCATAGGGAGGACCACCTGTAACCTTAAACGGTAGAAACCTAATTGAGTATGGAGTCATGTCAATGTCCTTTTTAAGCGTCCGTTGGAGAATGTCCCAAAATAATACAGCGTCCCTACAGTCTATGAAACAGTGATCTATGGTTTTGGCACGTGGACAGAGCCGACAGTTTGTTGACCACGGTACAAAGCAACCCCTCGAATTCAACCAAGTTTTAACAGGGAGTGTTTCCGAATGTAATTTAAAGAAAAATGTTTTTACTCCAGGAGGCACACACATTTTTCGGACGCGTTTAAGTACATCCTGATAAGGTCGGTTTAAATAAGGTGCACGATACAAAGGATCTGGGAAAATAGAGTCAACCAGTGCCGCAGAAATTGCTTTTCGACTCGCTGTGAACACGTACTCAAGGCTGAATCTAACTTTCAAGGAAAGAAATGTGTCAACAACCTCCTTGAGAAAGCCCCAAGGAGCCTGTGGGACATCTTTGACATTTGATGACACTACTATGTTAGGAACATAATGAACTAAACGCAGTTGCAACATTTCACGCAAGAACGGATGGTCACTGTCTCGAAAGAAAAACAGGCGAGAAAGAATTTGCCTGACGAAGAGGTGTACTAATCCTAGACCACCACGTTCAAGGGGGAGAAACAGATTGTCGCGCCGCATCCATTCACAGCTCGAACTCCAAATGAATGTCGCAAATACGCGATGCAGTGCCTGAAGGCGAAGTCTTGAGCAGTGCAGTACTTGGAGCACATACATAAGACGGGAAGCTAAGAAAACGTTACACACTTCAGCACGAAAGAACACTGACAAATTCCGCCCTCGCCATGAATTCACTTTACGTTGAATTTTGCCAACTTCCCCCGACCAATGAGCGTTGCTATTTCTATACTGTGAGAGAGGCACACCTAAATAACGCAGATCTTCTTTCCATTGAATTCCTGCGTAATGTTATGGCATTGTGGCACATAATCTAAACCAAAAACCTCAACTTTTTTCAAAGTTAACGCTTGCACCAGAAGCAGCACAAAATTCTTCTGTAATTGCAAGAGCAGTCTTTACGCTCTTTTTATCGGTACAGAAAAAGGCCACGTTGTCTGCATACGCAAGAACCCGAACCTCATTAGTCAGTAATTTAAACCCTTGGAAATTTTGTTCTTTAAGGATGCCCATACAAAGTGGCTCTAAATACAAGCAGAACAGAAGCGGTGACAAGGGGCATCCTTGTCGTACTGATGATAAAAGCCTAATCGGATCGGAGAGAGAGCCACTCACTATAAGCCGCGTTGAGCCATTAGCATAACATATCCTGACACCTCTAAGGAGCAGAGATCCGATATTTATATGCTCTAGTAAAGTAAACAGGAATGAGTGATTCACCCTGTCGTACGCCTTAGCCAGATCTAGCTGTACCATTGCCACCTGTCCAATCCCCTCAGCTACACACTCTAGCACCGATCTCGCAACATGAATGTTCGTCTGAATGGACCGCCCCCTGATGCCACATGTTTGATGATCACCGACCACAGATCTTACTACAACTTGCAAACGGTTAGCTAATACCTTAGCAAATATTTTATAATCCACATTGCATAAGGAGATAGGCCGATATCCGTCAACTTTTTGCAATTTCTCTTCATCATCGCTTTTGGCTATAAGAACGGTGTGTCCTTCGTACATTGTGGCGGTTAGGTACCCTACTTCCAAGGCCTCTCGGTACACCTGAAGTAATAATGGCGATAAGAGGAAACGAAAACACTGATAAAATTCGGCAGTAAGGCCATCCGGGCCGGGCGTTTTGCCTTTCGCTAACGAATCGATGCATGAAGTTACCTCATTGATCTCAGCCATGAGTCCGATGGTTCAAAGCGGGACAAAAGCGCCCCTAGTAAATGTGGTGTTGCCTTAGAAACGTGCCGTAGAAAGTTATACTGCGGTGTGTATCGGTAATTATGAGCATGTAAATTACAGAAGTCGCAGTTAAACGAGTAGTGAAGTATGTTTCCGCTACATTTTTTCTGCGCTTGGCGCACACGCAGAGCCAGCTTGCGGCAAACACTGAAGACTCCCTCATCGCGATGTACAACGCTGCCCCGACAGGTGGAGCACCACTCGCTCGCTTCTCCCCTTTGTCTCGTTTCCGCACATTGGGGCCGTGCGGGGACCGGTGCGAGGATGCCCCAATACCCTTACGTTTAATAAGTTTTCGCGCTCTCTCTCCTCTTCCATCTTTCAGCGAGCGTCACTCGAACCCTCGTGTTTAGGCGACGCGGCTCCTCTTTCCGCTCACAGCGCGATTCCTAGGTGCAGCGTCCGATGCGGATGCCTTTAACGTGATCGCTGCTCCGCAGCGCGTCTGGTGGAAAAGCGCCCCCTGCGATGTGTGCCGTACTGCTGGCGAGGAGACATGCGTCTGCGTGGTGCTCCCAAGTGAGATAGAGGACGATACCATCGAGGCGTCAGCCCCATGATCGCGTCCGCCTTCATGGCGCGTCGCGGCCTGGCTGTCCGTGCTGATCACAACGTTTGGCTCGCGTAGATCTTTTCTCCCTCCGAGACCCCGAGTTCTTTGCTTCGTTCCGCTTGCTCAGGCGCACGTTTCGTTGCCGCGCCGAACGCTGCATTGCTCGGCGCTCACCGCGTGATTGGTGGGTGCAAAGTCCGATGCGGGGCGCCTCGTAAGTGATCGCTGCGCCACAGCGCATTGTCTTACACCCCTTGGCGGGTCGACGGGAACGCTGTCGCGTTCCACTCTTGAAGGCAAAGCTTAAGCGTCCTCCAATTGTTTGTATCTAGGGACCTTACCAGGGGCATAGACAGAGCGCCACAGCGCTATGCCCTCCGCTCCCCTGGCGTTCAGCCAGCTGTGATAGCTGTGAGCGCCGAATCAGGACGTCACGTGACACCTGTATTTCTCTTGGATCCCAAGATCTGACGACACACCAGCATCCATCTCCTGCACGCATATTTGCTCACCTCCTATTCCTAATTCGTTGCTCCTCTCCACTTGATCACGTCACATACCTTATTCTCTCCTCCTCTACATTCTTTCATTCTCTCTCGTGCCACGAGGTAACGGACGGATGCCACCGGGTTTATGAGCTTTCTAATGCTGGCGCATTAAAAGCACGCGTTACTCCGGAATCGATCGCAACAGCACCCGTATATACACAACCAACGACGAATGGATCACTGAATACTTCACGGTGGGAAATGACAATAGCGACTCAAAAACGGTCACGTGGACAGCGCTGCTGACGCGCGGTCGCTGACTCTGACGGCTGGATGAAAGCATGCCGCCACCTTCCAAATTACAAAAGCCTTACAGGCGCCTATTAGTGTTCCTGTACATGACGGGGACACTACACACACATATCATGTCTCGCATTTCTGGGCATATGTATCTGCAGCCTGTACTAGCATATTTGAACAACATAATGTTGTGTACGGTTTTTTCTGGCCATAGTCAAAAACCGCTCGAAAATTCAAATCTTTGTCAGATCCCACGGTACATAAACTTTCGTGGTTGACTGAGCGTCCAAAATCGGTAAGATTGTCGCGAGTTAAGCTGTAATGGAGCCTTTTTATGTCGGCATCCTGCACCAGTATCTTTGACATATCAAATTACTTCTGTTTCCAGTGCTGCATGCATGCATCCCTATAGTAGTAGAGACAGATACGTACAAATCTCTCCAATGTGGCGATCGTTCTCAGCGCATGGCGTTGGACCGGCCAGTGTGGCGAAATGTTATCTGCGATATCTAGTGCCAAGTGAAGCTTAACTATTTTCACAGGTCTGTCTCACCCTCTCACTTTTTGCAGCAGAGCATTGATCAACTCCTTAGCTATGCAAACACGTTGCATTGGCATAAGTGAAAATTGTTGTTCTTTCTGTTTTGTAATAACTGGCAGATCGCCTGTTTAGCAACAGTGGATTAAGATAACAGCGGATTAAGCTATAATAACTAAAAGGTCATATACGGAAACTCGGGGGCACGACGAGCACCAGTTTTGCACGCTAATACACTTGTTAAACGGCACCATCCCATCGGCAAGCGTAATTGGTCAGAACACGTGGCGTGAAATGTGTTTGTCTCTAAGGTATTCTTTCCTTGCGTATTTCAGGAACACCTCTGGTTCCGCGCTGAAGGCCTCAACTTTTGCGACAGGTTTCTCTCCTTCGTCAAATCAAACCTGAAACATGATGAGCCCAAGTGAGTCCTCGTCATGATCACGCGCGAAGCATCTCGTGTTTGGACTTAGTGAGCTTGAATTATGCAAGGCAAGATGCTAAACCAAAAAGAAATTGCTGCGCTGTTAATAAACAATTGAAAACTGCTCATAACTGACGGCGATTGAGGAAGCTCGAACCGAAAACGGGTTGTCAAGGCAAATAACAGTTGATATGCCAAAACGTAGTATTGAACCATTTGGTTCGGCATTACGACGAAGCAGAGCGAGTGTCAAGGCAAGAAGTGGGAAATGAGGTTGACATTATCAGTTTTTTTTTTCTGTTTCGCTGCCGCGACGACAGCTCCCGGCGCTATGAAGTTGCATGCACAGAGTGGTTATTGTCGCACAAATCCCAGTGCCATCTCCTACAGCCTACGCCATGCGAAGAACACCATTACGGGGGTGCAACCGGTATCCGGTATATATTGGTATAAGTATTATGGGACGAAAAAAAATCTCAAACAATAAAGCACCCATCGGCAGGACTAGTGCCCGTCCCGTTATTCTTTGTCCCCGCCTTTCTTTTTTTCGCTCTGTAATATTTTACCATTACGTCTGATCAACTAACTCAAGCAAAAGCGTTGATATATTGGGAGTCCCAGCTAAGGTCAGCCAAGATGCTCAAAGAAGCAAAATGCTAGGGAAATTCTGAGAATTGTCTACTAATGCGTAAGCATTCTTTGGAACGGCTGCTACTTTGCTTTTGCTTGCTTGTCTTGTCTTGTGCCCCAGACAGTGGCGCGTACCCACTGTGGGGGATTGGCCAAGAAGCAGGCGGTTTTCCGTAAGGTTAGAAGTATAGAGGAACTAGATTTGGATAGTGGAGAGTGGGAAGATAGAACTGTAATTTAGACTTGCAATGAAAATATTGTTAAGAATTTTGATAAAATAGTTTAACGTAAAGAAATGAACTAATAGAAACTATGGATAATTGTAGAAAATCAGCAAGGTACTCTTTTTGTCTCTAATAAAATTGTAAACTGCAAGAAAAGCGTCCCTGTGGCTGGATCCCAGTGAAGTCGCCCCAAAAGAAAGAATGCTTGGCGAGGTTAGCGATAGGCCAAGTTTGGTAAATGAGTATTCTAATATTTTTCTGTGTCTTAGAAAGCGGCGGCATGAGAGAAAATAATGTTCGATAGTTTCAGGTACACTGCAAAAAGAACATAGAGGAGACATAGCGAGACCAGACCTCTGTAAGTAAAAATACGACATCACAATTTTGTGAAAGATACTTCCAATTGCCTTGAAGGGCACCAATTAATATTCCGTGGAAAGCCAAGATGGTGGAATTCAGAACATGGTGTTAGCATGGATATTGCAGAATTTTGAGATATAGCGAAATTTCTGTACCTAGCCGCGGTTACATAAGCTGATGTCGGCAAAACAGATATAATAGGGCCGTTCAGGGATGCTCGTGCGAGTGAATCGGCCATTTCATTCAAGTGCAACCCGTGATATCCCGGTACCCAAAGCAAACATACTTTTCATAAGTACGGAGGTACCATCGAACCAAATGTTCTTTGAATTTTTGAATTTAAAGATGCAGTTAGTGCTGTGCATACAGATAGCGAGTCGGTCACGATAACAGCTAATGGGTCTTTTTGGGGGTTTTCGTAATGATAATATAATCGCTAATAATTCTGCCTGAAATATAGGTGTGAAGTTGGGAAGGCGAAGGGAGTAGCTTAATTAGGTAGCTTATGCATGTCTACCCATCGCTACGATTCATCTGCTATTAGACTGCTATAAACATTAATTGTATTAGATTAATCAATTCTGCATTTCTTTTGCCGATATACCGTATGAGCTGAGCCCAAACGCCGTCATCATCGTTCTTTTTCCCAAACCAGAGCCTTATATTTTCCTTCTCTTATTTACCTTTTTTGTTACGAACTTCACTTGGCGACGGCGACGTCGCAAGTTTTTATTTTTTGCGAATGCTACAAATAATCTGCTATTACACTATTAATTATTACGAGTACATGTATTAGCTGCTCATTTTCCTTCTTTATTACGCCCTTGACGCGGCGACGCCGCCGTCACCAGTTTTTATTTTTGCTAATGTGGCACTATTATTACGAGTACACCTACTAAATTCTTTATTTTCCTTTACTGCTACGACCTTGACGTGGTGAAGGGGTCGTCACCAGTTTTTATTTGTTCCTAATGCTACGTATCATCTACCATTGCAATATTATTACGAGTACATGCATTAACTTTTTTATTTTCCTTTTTGTTGCGACCTTGACGCGTCGATTGCGACGTCACCAGTTTTTTATTATTTTCTCTTAACCGCACGATTAATATACTATTGCACTATTATTTCGAGTACATGCAATAACTTCCTTATCTTTCTTTTTAGCTACGACCTTGAAGTGGCGCCGTCACCAGTTTTTAGTTTTTCCAAACGCTACGTATCATCTACTATTGCACTATTTTTGGAGTACATGTATAAACTTCTTTATTTTCCTGTTTTTACGACCTTGACGCAGCGACGGTGACGTCACCAGTTTTTTATTTTTCCCTAACGCTACGAATCATCTACTATTGCACTCTTATTAGGAGTACATGTATAAACTTCAGTATTTTCCTTTTTCGTTACGACCTTGACGCAGCGACGGCGACGTCACCAGTTTTTTATTTTTCCCTAACGCTACGAATCATCTACTATTGCACTATTATTAGGAGTACATGTATAAACTTCTTTATTTTCCTGTTTTTACGATATTGACGCAGCGACGGCGACGTCACCAGTTTTTTATTTTTCCCTAACGCTACGAATCATCTACTATTGCACTCTTATTAGGAATACATGTATAAACTTCAGTATTTTCCTTTTTCGTTACAACCTTGACGCAGCGACGGCGACGTCACCAGTTTTTTATTTTTCCCTAACGCTACTTATCATCTACTATTGCACTATTATTAGGATACATGTATAAACTTCTTTATTTTCCTGTTTTACGACCTTGGCGCAGCGACGGCGGCATCACCAGTTTTTTTTTATTTTTCCCTAACGCTACGAATCATCTACTATTGCACTGTTATTAGGAGTACATGTATAAACTTCTTTATTTTCCTGTTTTTACGACCTTGACGCAGCGACGGCGAAGTCACCAGTTTTTTATTTTTCCCTAACGCTACGATTAATCTACTATTGCACTATTATTACGAGTACATGCATGACCGTTTTCTTTTCATTTTTTGTGATGACCTTGACGCGAGTGAACTTTAATGAGCACCAGCAGTTTAGTCGGCTAGGCCTCCCACGATGGGAAGTCGAGGTCTTGCCTCTTCGCCGCTTCGTAGGCCTGCTGGGTCGCCCAGAGTTGGTCGTCGAGATGGGAGCTGCGCAGGGCGGCGTGCCATCTCGACGAGATGGTCATGCGACCAAGGTCTGGGTATTGATGTTTGCACTCCCATAGCATGTGAGGGAGTGTTGCTGATTGAGTTTTACAGACCTTGAACGTCTGGCTCGGGTAGATGTCGGGGTATATGGTGTGATAGCGTGTGATGGAGGGGTATGTATTCGTCGGTAACAGGCGAAGGGTGTTTGCCTGTGCTCTGTTTAACTTGCGGTGAGGGGTGGGGAAGGTTCTTCTTGCGAGGTAAAGTGACTTCACAAGGTCGTTGTATCTTGTAAGGCGGTCGCGTCCTGCAGGTGCACCTGCATCGTCTCCGGCACGGTTGACTAGTCCTCGTGCTACGGAATGTGTAACCTCGTTGAGGTTAGTGAGGTGCGGGTGGACGACACCGGCGTGTGCTGGGATCCAGACGAGGGTGATTGGATTTTCAGACGAATGCGGGGATTGATGTAAGATACGGAGTGATTGCTGAGAAATACGACCCTTGATGTAGTTGTTGATTGCTGCGCGAGAATCGCTCAGTATGGTGTGACAGGCTGGGTCAAGAGTGGCCAGAGCGATGGCCACTTCCTCGGCCGTCTCGGCATTTTGGGTAGCGATGCTGGCAGCATGTCGGAGCAAGCCGCCTGCTGTGGTAACCGCCGCAAAGCGCCGTCCACCTTGGTACTCAGCTGCGTCGATGAAGTTGACGCCCACGGTGTTGGCATAAGCTTTGATGAGGGAGGTAGCTCATGCCTTCCTGCGTTCTTTGTTGTGGTCTGGGTGCATGTTTTTGGGAATGGGGTCGACGTGTATCCATTGCTGAATGTTGCGTGGTATTGGGTGTTCGTCTCCATGTTGACGGTGGTAGGTGATATCAAGCTTGGTTAGAATGCTGCGACCCGTTTCCGTGAGGGTAAGCCGCTCTAGTTGAGAGCGACGTTGGGCTTCGGTTAACTCATCTAGCGTGTTGTGGATAGCAAATTGTAGTAGAAGTTCCGTGCTGGTGTGGTTGGGTAGTCCTAAGGCCTTCTTATAGGCTCCTCTGATGATGATGTCCACTTTAGTCTTTTCAGCTTTGTACCAGTTGAGAAAGGGCGCAACGTAAGTAATGTGACAGATGATAAAAGATTGGACAAGGCGGATGAGGCTTTCTTCCTTCATACCCCCTCGTCGTTTGGTCACTCGTTTCAGCAGTCTGGATGTATTAGCGGTCTGTCGAAGGATCTTGGAGATAGCCGTAGAGTTAGCTCCGTTGGCTTCTATGGTAATTCCAAGAACGCGGATGCTAGGGACCACGGGTATGGGTCTACCATCCCTCAGGTGGAGTTCGATTTCCTCGTATTGGCGTTTATTCGTGGAGCCCCGTGGGGGGCGTCCACGGAGTGTGGGGGCGGTATAGGAGAACCTCCGACTTTCAGGGGAACAGCGGAGTCCCGTGCCTTTAAGGTAAGTTTCTACGACGTCAATGGCGTGTTGTAGGGCAGTTTCGATTTGGCCGTCACTGGCCTTTGCAGCCCAGATTGTAATGTCGTCGGCGTATATGGTGTGTTCAATGCCGTCGAGTTTTTGTAGTTCTTGCGCTAATCCGAGCATAACCAGATTAAACAGTATTGGGGAAATGACAGAGCCTTGCGGTGTGCCCGTGCTGCCGAGGGAGAGTTCCTCCGATCGAATGTCTCCGACCGACAGGAAGACCTTCCGATTGGATAGAAAGTCTCTTACGTAGTTGTGTGTTCTCCAAGGTTGAGCAAGGAGATGCGTTCGAGGATGGTGGAGTGCCTTATGTCATCGAAGGCGCTCTCGAGGTCGAGGCCCAAGATCGCCTTCGTGTGACGGGATTTGCCATCTAGGATTTGATGCTGAAGTTGGAGCATAGCGTCTTGGGTGGAACGATGCTGTCTAAAGCCAATTATCGAGGGGGGGGGTAACGAGATGTGTCTTCGAGGTGAGTGTTTACACGGGTTAGGAGCGCGTGCTCCATGACCTTGCCTACACATGAAGTACGCGATATGGGCTGGAGATTGGCGAGGCTAGATGGCTTACCGGGCTTGGGGAGGAGAATTACTTTGGCCGTTTTCCATCTCAGAGGAATGGATCCTTGGCGCCAGCAGTTGTTACTGTATTGGATGAGTTGTTGCACCGAGGGGTCATCTAGATTTCTTAGTGTTTTATTCGTAACACCATCTGCACCTGGCGCCGAACGGCTGTTCAGCTTGTGCAGGGCAGCATGAATCTCTGCCACGATGAAATCTTCATCAAGGGCAGGGTTGGAGGTCCCTGTGTATGTCCCTAGAGGTTGAGTGGGCCCACATGGGATGTACTTTTGACATAAGCTATTCTTAACGTGGTCCTGGCCATGCGTCTTCCTTTCTGTGAATAAAAGTTTGGTGAGGCGATCTTGTTAAATTGAGCGGGTGGTGGTGCTATCAATCAAATGTTTGATAATTTTCCACGAGCGGGGGGCGGTGGAGTTGCCCGTCTAGAGAGTGACAGAGCTCTGTCCATTGCTGCTGACTTAGAACGCGGCCGTGTGCTTCAATTTCCTTGTTGAGAAGTGCGACCTTCCGTCTGAGTCTTCTATTGAGCCGTTGTGCCTTTCATCTAGAGAGGATGAATGATTCGGCCTCGATAAGGTGGGCGAGTCTACTGTCCATGCGCTCAGTCGGGGCATCTGTTGTGATAATGCGGGTGGCCGATTTAGTATCAGACAGTATATCGCATCACCATGATTTTATGTTGGTAACGGGAGTGTCCGTAGTTGCTGTTACACGGCGTTTACGGAACGCATCCCAGTCCGTCCAAGTAAAGTCCCTTGTTCTTCTCATAACGGCTGTTAGGTGTGGGCGAGTAATTTCGATGATAGAGTGATCACTCCCGAGGTCGTCTTGGGTGTTGCGCCAATCGACGTTGTCTGCGTTTTTGGTGAAAGTGAGGTCTGGTGTCGTGTCTCGTTCAGTAGAAGTGCCGAGGCGAGTGGGGAAAGCTGGGTCAGTAATGAGTGTAAGCCCGAAATCATGGGAGCCTTGCCATAAGTTACGACCTGCAGCAGGCCTGTGTCGGTAACCCCATCCCGTGTGCGGGAGATTGAAGTCACCTCCGATGATAAGGGGACTGCTCCCTGCGATGTTAAGGGCCTTTTTGAAGAGGGTTAGAAATCGGCTATGGCGTTGAGATGGAGTATTGTAGATATTGAGGATAAATATTCCTTCCTTTCGTTTTCTGGGCGGGATAAGCTCAATGAAGAGCTGTTCGATGCGCCGATCATGGAGATCGTGTTCGATTGCAGTAATTCGTTTTCGAATGAGTGTAGAGACTCCGTGTGGAGCGTTGTTTGTGGTGAAAGGTTGCTATCCTGGAAGGTTGACCGGAGTGTCGTGTGTTTCCTAGAGTAAGATTACGTCGGGTTGACATGAAGTAGTACAGAGGTGTTAACGGATAACGGGTGTTTTATGGAGGTAGCCTCGGCAGTTCCACTGCCAGAATGTTGTGTCAGTGTTAGTGTGGGCAATGATGAAGGATAGCGGATGCCACAGGTGGCAGGGTGGCGACGACGGTTCCTGTGGTGTCCATGGCTACGGCTTGAGCGGTGGAAGCAGTTTGTGTGAAAAGCGTTTTAATATTAGTTTCCATGGCGTTGACTCTCTGCATAAGGGCGATTAGAGAATTCTGTAAAGCTTCCACTATGCTTTGGAGTGTTACGAGCATATCCTTGACTTCGGAGCGTACTTGGCCCTGAGCTCCTTCTTGGAGGGCTCGCTTTTTTGGGGCTGGTCTTGAGAGTTCTTCGGTTTAGCTGTTCGTAGCGGGTTGTGGGGTGTTGGGTGTGGGTTGGGTTTTGGGTTGTTATAGGCTGTGAGCCTCCTGGGTAAGCTTTTGGATTAAATCACGTATAACTGCGTTTTCTTTCTTAAGGTGTTCGATATCTGTGTAGTCTGCGATGGGTTTAGGCAGTGGGGGGGATTCTGCGTGACCCTCTCGCGAGACGCCCGTCAGGGCCTCTGCGAAACTCACCTTTTCTGAGGTATGTCTGGCTCCTGGAGTCGACGTGGATCTGGAACGGCCCGACCTCGGTCTGGAGAGAGAGCGCGACCGGTGCTTGGTCTCCATGGAACGGAAATCTCCTGATGGCAGGGCTGAATGCTGTGCTACTCGGCGTTCTCCGAGGCGCCTTCGTATGAGCATTTTGTTTCCGGCAGTAGAAGCTTTGTCCGCTGTGGGGTGGGGTCCCCCACACAACGTGCACTTGGGTGTACACTGGCGATCTTGATCTGGATCGCCGTCACCAGTTCTTATTTTTTTCTAACGCTACGAATCATCGACTATTGCACTATTATTACGAGTACATCTATTAACTTCTGTATTTTCCTTTTTTTGTTTCGACCTTGACGCGGCGCCGGCGCCGTCACCAGTTTCTATTTCTTCTTAACCCTACAATTCATTTATTTTATTTATTCAGCATTGATTTAGACACAGTGAAGGTCTTGGATGGCAAGGCTAAATGCAGTACATTGTCTGCCTGACTAAGGCCCTGTCACCCATACATTGGTCAACAGTGAGGTAGCATATCATAACATATAGATAGTATACACACATATCAATAGCGTGGATTAGACATACATAGCATACATTACAAACATACATGCATTAAATACAACAATCACTGTACAACTTTCTAAGTAGAAACAATTTAGGATCAACAGAGTAATATGAACGCGAAAAAGCTTTATATATATACCAGCACAATATGAAACGCACTTAAAATAATTGTACATAAAACACACAAGAAACCAATTAGCACAATGTCAATCAGAAAGGGAAAAGAAAGGGAATATTTTTTCATGGCACTTTTAAAGCAGTTTAACGATCTGAAGTTTCGCGCTATAGTGATCGTGTTAGGATGTGCATTTATGAAGGATGGGACTAAGTATGCTAGTTGTTTTCTACCGTAATTGGTCCTGCAAAATTGAACTCTAATATGGTCATGCCTGAAGTTGTATTGGGTGTAACTTGAGAGGTGGTTTTGATAAAAAATGAGTGAATTTTTCGCGAGTTCGCCTCGCATGTATATAGCGAGCTTAAGTTCGTACAGTTGATTAATTTTTAAAAGTGCATGTTTTATGAAAAAAGGTGCCGTGTGATCGCGGGGTCCAAGGTTCTCAACACAGCGGACTGCTTGTTTTTGGAGACATATCAATCGATCCAAATTTGATTGGAATGTAGTCCCCCATACCAACAGGCAATAACTAAGATGGGACTGAATTAAAGCATAATAGAGACGGCGTTTCAACCAAGTAGGAACAAGGTATCTAATCTTAAACAATATGCCTATTGACCTACAAATGCTAGAATGAATCTTCGTTACATGAGGTGTAAAACTCAGGTTCTCATCAAAAAGCACACCTAAAAATTTAAAAGCTGAAGTCCGCTCGATTACACAACTATTGAACTTTACACAAAAAGCACAGTCATCGGGCCTATTTCTAGGCCTAAAAACTACATATTTCGTTTTATTGACGTTTAACTGCAGGTGGTTCGCTTATAACCAAAGTAAAAGTTGATCTAACCAATTATTAGCTGTAATTTCTAGCACTCGTAAACTGTCACCTGAGAAAAACAAACTTGTGTCGTCAGCATACAAGACTATGTCTGGAGTAAGCGGTATGGTTACAATATCGTTTACGTATAGAATAAAGAACAGTGGGCCCAAATAGACCCCTGAGGGACACCGAGTGCAATTTCTGTTTTGTGTGAACAAAGCCCATTATAACACGTGTATTGCTGTCTGGTAGTGAACTAATCTTGAATCAGTTTTAGGGCCACTCCGCGAACTCCGTAGTATGACAGTTTATTAAATAGGATGGTGTGTTCAATGGAGTCGAAAGCTTTTCTAATATCCAGGAAAAGACCAACCGCATATAGTTTGTTCTCGGTGTTACTGAGGAGTTGTTCCTTGATCTTGACAAGTGCCGTTTCAGTAGATCTGTGTTCACGGAAGCCAAACTGTTGGTACACAAGGGCGTGGTTTTTATTTAGAAATTTAGTTAGTCTGCACTTTACAAGTCGTTCCAACACTTTTGAGAAAAGAGGTAGTATGGATATCGGTCTATAATTATTTAAATCAGCGACAGAGCCTCCATTATGCAATACAACCACTTTAGCAATTTTCATAGAATCGGGAAAAATGCCATTCACGAAAGCACTGTTACATATATGGCACAATGGAGCCGAGACAACATCAGCAAGTGATATGATGGGTGCTGCTTTTATGTCATAAGTCCCTGCTGCAGTATCTTTTTTTAAAGCCTTAAGAACGGAATACACTCCCATTTCAGTGCAAGGTGATAGGAAGATAGAATTCGAAGTCTCGTAGTTTAGAAATTTTTCACGTGCCAGTAATGAACCACTAGGGTGGGATGACCCACCACCAAGTAAAAAATGATCGTTGAATTTATTGGCCAAGGAAGTTTCACTGTATTCAGTGTCATCAAACGTTAGAGTATTCGGGTTTGTGTTATACTGGGTTTCATTTAACCTGCAAACTGCATTCCATAATTTCTTTGGATTGTTTGATACCGTAGAAAACATATGTTCGTAATACCTGTTTCTAGCTTTTTTGAGGTCTGAAGTCAACTTGTTTCTTATTTTCTTGTATTCATTTAGTATAGCAAGATCCCGGTACCGAATAAATGTATCAAATAATTTGTCACGTTTCTGCATTCTTTTATACATCTCTCGAGTTACCCACGGCTTCCTAGCTTTCTTGTAGGTCCTTATTTGTTTTAATGGGGAAGCAGCATCATAACACGACTTTATTATCTGAATAAATGTATCATACGAAATATTCGGATCATTTTCGCTATACACTGTGGACCAGTCTGTATTCTCTATCATTGAGCGAAAAGAATTCATATTCTCATCGCTAAAGTGGCGAGAGAAAGAAAGTTGACTTCGAAAACGCCTTCCTTTGTTTCATGTCGTGGCAAAAAACAACATACTGGCAAATGATTACTTAAATCAGAGGTGAAAATTCCCGAAAGAACATCATTTGGATCGTGGTTCGTTATACATATACCAATTAATGATTCAGAATCTGGCGTTATTCTGGTTGGCGAACAAATTGTGTTAGTGCAATTATAAGAATGTAGTACGTCAATGAATTGTTGAGTGTGAGCAGTAGGTAATAAGTTAATGTTCATATCGCCAACCAAAACAACCGGGAGACTCAGATCAGAAGCATATTGCAATATTTTGGTAATGAATTCAATGAAATCATCAAGATCACCTGAAGGAGGACGGTACACTGATGCAATTAAGTATTTACAACATTTTACAGCAATACATTCATAGGAATCAGTAACGCACGAGAATTCGCACAGCAGCTCGTAGGACAGATCGTTTTTCAAATAAAGTGAAGTACCTCCACCACGGCGGTGTTTACGATAAACACCTGCACATTTAAAACCATCAAATTGAATAATATCATCCGCGCTTGTGAACCACGTCTCGGTAAAAGCTAGGACTTGGAATTTATGTTCTAAAGGTTCAAAATAAGTTTCCGTTTCTATATATTTATTTTTCAGGCTCCTAGCAATTAAATGAAAGATGGATAGCTTGTTGACGTTTAGAAAAAATGAAGCATTTACGGCAGCAGTAAATAAAGAACTGTCATAGTAAGCTGATGCGCATGTACCCGCCGTGAGAAAAGAATGTAATCTGTAACGCCCAGAAGGCACGAGAAAGTCAGTGTATCAGAGACAAATCAGCTTCGCATGCAATACGGATTGCGTGCTCGCCCTGAGCCATGCGCACGAACAGTTTGCCGTTCCAATGCCAAGCGAATTGGTAATGCTTCTCCTGACATCATAGCTTCATTTCACACAGAAGCTTGTTGTTTTCTGGCCTCAGATTATCAAGGAAGTAAACATTCGATTTCCTTGCGTTCAAATCGTTCTTTTTTGTCATCCATTCGTCCCGCGTCGCACGGGATACAATACGGACGACTACTACAGGTTCTTTGCCTGGTTTGGTTGGAAGCCTATGCATACGTTCAAAATCTGCTCGAGACAGTTCGGCAAGTTGCAGTGTTTTCGCTAAGTTGTTTACATTGTCAAGCAGTACTTCGTTGTCACTGTGCGGAAGACCATGAATTTCCAAATTTTGGTGCCTACTATACTGCTCAAGTTGGTTAATTTGCTGTCGCAGGTTAGAAATGTCTTTTTTACCGTTGTTTACCTCAGCTTCTTCGACCTTTTTTTTTTTTCAGAGCGGCTATCTCGCAAGAATGTGTTTTCATTGTAGCGAGCACTTGATCGTACACATCCGAGAAATGCTGCACAGTTTGCTCTAATTTGCCTAATGTGTGCTTCAGCAGCATGAGTTCTTCAACTTTATTCATAATGGCCGGTAGTTGCATCAACTGCTTGTTAATTTCAGACAACATCCGTTCAACTCCTGAAGCTTGCTCGCGTTTCTCTTTTCGTGCGTCAGCGGTCATTCGGGCTGCTAATACAACACACGTCTGACATTTCCAATTTTCTTCGTCGCGTCATCTTGTGCCCTAAACGCGGACTTAGTCACGCCTGAGCATGCGCCGAGGTGGTAACCGAAGCCGCATTCTGAGCACATAGGGTACGAGCCTGATTCTGGAAGGGTGTCAGTCAGTGTCAGGGTACCAGTACAGGCTTGCACGACAGTTCTGTCAATACTGCATGCAGGCAGGCCACAGACCGGACGTCTGCCCAAATCCAAATTTGTCAATATGCCGAGGTTGCGGAATGCCGAGCCCCCCGGAAGACCACACGTGCCAGCCCAAGTGTGGATTCTGCGGAGGCCCGCACGTCACCAGCAGCAGGGAATGCCATAAACGCCTCAAGCCGGCCCGTTCAAATAAGCCACAAGAACAGCAAAAGAGACACGTCTCCCGCAAAGACGCGTCACAAACGAAAAACAGACAACGGTGGTTCAGCTCCGAGGGCCAAGACGGGTCCACTCAACATCGCAACGTGGCCGACACCCAAAGCGGCAGCAGAAAGCGGGCCGCAAGCAAACAACGCAACGAAAGCGCAACAAGGAGTCACGCGCCGAACCAGTCCAAGGCCACGGCCAACACCGGATCGCGGGAGCAGCAACCCCCGCAGCGTCCGATTACACCGCCGCTGCTGACGCAGCAACATGACACGCAGCTGGCGTCGAAGCAGAAGCAAGCCCCCCAGGTGCCGGGAGGCGCCAACCACTCAACGTCGAGCCACAGGTCGCCGCAGCAGGGGCCACGGCCAAGCCATGATTGCCATGATGAACTCCAAGCCATGATTGCCAAACAAAACAAACAGCTTGCAGAACAGAGCGCTACAATAGCACGAATGCAAGCACAGCTCGAACAATTCACGCAAAGCCGCAGCACGAACACCCAAATCGAACAAATCCCAGTGCCACAAGCACCGCAGCCAACACAACGGAACGATAACTTTGAGACTACAATCACACCTGAAGTCATTGAGCTTCTTCACCATAGGTTTGAACACGCAGTGCAGATTCACAAAGTCCACATCGTAGCAGAAATGCATCAGGCCATCCAGGAATCAGAAGAACGGATGATGCAACACATGAAACAACTCATACGGGAGCTCCACTCCCACTGAAACCGTAAAAAGTGCGCCAAAACGGAAGCAGGGCCGTCCAAAATGAGGCACCGCACAGACTCTCTCGGTAGCGAGACCAGCTACGCGAGCACCTCTACATTTGCTTAATATGGCGAGACACCCCCGTGCAGCCGTAAACGAAAACCTCGAAATCTGGCAATGGAACTGTAGGAGATACAAACGAAAACAAGGCCTACTCAAACAGTTCATAGCCAATACACTAATCAAACCGGAAGTAATATGCCTGCAAGAGATAGGCGCCGAGAAGACCCCATCCCTATCAGGATATTACAATCTGTCAAACTCGCATGCCTACGGTGGCCATCCTCGTAGCAAAGAACATTACAGCGATCGAACATACCCTTCCGGACCCGGACATCGAGCACCTCGTTGTTGAGATTGTTCCGATCAAAAGGGGCCGGAAGAGTACATTCATAACGAACATCTATAAACAGCCTAAACCCATGAGGCTAGATTTCACCAACATCATCACAGAAGCCTACAACCTCGCAGAACCAAACCAAATGGTCATTGTAGGCGACTTTAACTCCTCCCACACAGAATGGGGGTACCGTTGAAATTCGCACAGAGAAGATTCCATTCTTAATGCACTCACTGCGCTGGACATGCAACTCCTCACCAATCCGCTATACCCAACAAGGGAGGGAAACAGCGTCACCCGCGACACATGCCCCGACCTCACCATAGTCAAAAATGTCAAAGACGCTACGTGGTCCAACCTGGGGGAGACCCTTGGGAGCGATCATTGCATCATAAGCACCTCTATCTCAACTACAAAAGTCAGAAGAAATCTTGGCATAGCAAGAATCACTGATTGGACCGAATTCCGCGCAATCACCACAGACAAGTGTCAAAAGATCCCATCTATCACAGAATGGACTGACGGTATCTGTAAGGCACACGAAGAGACCACGGAGACTATACAACGTACTCCAGAAACTCCAGAAGTCGACACACACCTCATTCAGCTATGGCAGCAATGTCGCCGGTTGATACGAAGGTGGAAACGTCAAAAACTAAACAGGCAACTACACCTACGAATCGCAAACATCACGGAAGGGGCGCAAAACTACGCCAATGAATTGGCACACCGAAATTGGCACCAGTTCTGTGAATCTCTCAAAGGGACATTAGGAACCTCAAAAACATGGACCGTCTTAAGGAACCTAATTGATGCCGCAAAATCGAAATCCGAAGCAAACAGAACTCTCAAACGCATCGCTCACACCTTCCCAGGCGACGATGGAGCTTTATTAAAACCATTACAAGACAAATACATTGGTGCAACTGGGACGACTATTGCTCCATGCACACAGCGATACGCAGGACGCGCCAACAAAGAGTTGGACGCCCCCATAACCGAATCCGAAGTATACGCAGCCGCACGAGCCTGCACCAAGAACACCGCAGCCGGCACTGACAAAATTAACAACGCCATGATTCGCAACCTCAGCCAGGAGCAAATCGAAAAGCTAACCCAATATATCAAGGACTCTCTGTGGCAAAAGAAAAAATTTAATTATGGGGTTTTACGTGCCAAAACCACTTTCTGATTATGAGGCACGCCGTAGTGGGGGACTCCGGAAATTTCGACCACCTGGGCTTCTTTAGCGTGCACCTAAATCAAAGTACACGGGTGTTTTCGCATTTCGCCCCCATCGAAATGCGGCCGCCGTGGCCGGGATTCGATCCCGCGACCTCGTGCGCAGCAGCCCAACACCATAGCCACTGAGCAACCACGGCGGGTGTGGCAAAAGAACATTTTACCACCAGAGTGGAAGCATGCCGAGATCATAGCCATACCAAAACCAGGGAAGCGACCAACAATCGAAGCCCTGCGACCCATCTCATTAACATCATGTATGGGCAAACTCTATGAAAGAGTAATACAGAAACGCCTCCAAAATTACATTGAAGACAACAACAACCTCTTTCACCCATCCATGATCGGCTTCAGATCGGGGATGGGATCCACACAAGACGCCTTCCTACTTATCCAAGAGGGGGTCTTGACCAACATACCAAGAGGCGGGGAACATCTAATCATGGCACTCGACCTCAAAGGCGCCTTTGATAACGTATCGCACCAAGCCGTACTCGAGGAGCTATCTAACATCAACAGCGGCGAGCGCATATATGAATACATCCGAACGTTCCTGTCAAACCGAACGGCCACCATAGGCACGGGGGAAACACGATCTGACCCACAGGCTATGCCTAACAAAGGCACACCGCAGGGGTCAATTATATCACCCCTCCTATTTAACATCGCCATGACCAGAGTCGCTAGGGCATTACAGGCCATACCCAACATAGATTCACCTTATATGCCGACGACATCACGGTGTGGACAAGGACAGGCTCCCTCGCGGAGCAGGGCACTATCTCCAACAAGCCGCCACTTGTGTTGAAACAACAGCACATCAGTGTGGCTTGAAATGCTCTCCGGAGAAATCCCAAGTAATTCGTATCAAGGGGTACAATTACAAGACCCAAGACCCCATCCACATTAAACTTCAAGGAGAACTCATCCAAGAAGTATCACTCATCCGAATACTCGGCATTTGGCTACAATCTGACCGCAAGGCCACACACGCCATCAAACTACTCAAAATATCGGCCACACAAGTATCGCGCATGATACGGCGCGTGGCAAGAACCCGTAATGGCATGAAGGAGCAAGACACCACGAAATTGGTTCAAGCGCTTATCATCAGCCGACTGTCCTACGGCCTTCCATATCTCTCGCTCCTTAAAGCAGAACGAACCACAATTGATGCCATCATTAGGACAGCTGTTAAAAATGCAGTAGGCCTCCCACCATACACCGCCAACCACAAGCTTGAAGCTCTGGGAGCGCATAACACTTTCGACGAAATCCAAGAAGCAGTTCTCCTATCTCAGCGGGAACGCCTACTCAAGACGGAAACGGGTAGACTAATACTTCAGCGAGTCGACTACCCAGCGGACTTACGCGTCATACAATCTACCACTAACATTCCAACAAAAGACAGAGCACGCCTGCACGTAGCTCCCATCCCAAAGAACATGTGGTCCCACTCCTGCGAAGGCAGAAGAACAGCAAGAGTGAACTACATAAGACGGACAATGGGAAGAAGCGGCAGGGCCGTCTACGTAGATGGAGCCTTGTACGGACCTCCCAATGGACATGCAGCGGTAGCAACTGTGGTGGGATCCAATCATCAAGAAATCACAAGTCTAACCATATCAAACTGCTCCGTCCTGGAAGCAGAAGTGGCTGCGATAGCACTCGCCATACAACATGGGAATGCTATCAACCAATCCCTTCATATTATCACCGACTCGCAGGCGGCTTGTCGGCTCCTCCTAGCAGGAAGAATCCATAAAAGACTGCTCCACCTTGTTCAAAGCAGCCCAGGATCAAACACTCCCGTTAAACACCAGATCACTTGGACCCCCGCACACTCTGGGTTTGAAGGGAACGACATAGCGGACGGTCTAGCTCGAGGTTACACTAGCCCAGCGGATCAAAACACAATCTCCCCCGACCACTCACTACTTCAACCTACGTCAACAGTTTATAATATTAGGCTCCATCACCAACGCCTCATGTGCCAGTTCCTACCACCACCACACAGACAAGTTACTGCGCAGGAAGCCCGCGACTGGAGACAACTCCAGACGGACACTTTACTCAACCTGTATAAATATCACATTTTGTTTCCAGAACGCTACAGACCTACCTGCCCATGGTGCGACGGTCACCCCACCGCCTTCCATGTTACGTGGGGGTGCACGCGGGACAAACCCATATGTAGAATAATTAAAGGCTACGACCAACGCTGTGTGGACGTCACTTCGCGAGTGCGACTACAACAAAACTGCTGCTGCGTGAGACTCTCTCGGGCGGCGGCGTATAGCGGCCGCGCACGCAGAAGCCTCGAAGGAACGATTCTCACTCGTCGGGGTTCGCTTCAAGACTGAACGTTTATTTTACAAAAGACATCGCAGTGACTAGAAAACGAAGAGAAAAGAAAGTACAAAATACTAGTTGTCCGTTGGCCGCACCAACGCCTTCGTCCTTCTCGGAAGCGCCGGCCATTCGCGCCCAGCAGGCGGTCCGCCGAAAACACGGGGCACGGATCAGGTTGCGGGTCGAGGCGCCGGTCGGGACACCAGCCCAGCGGGGCGCCCCCTCGTCCGTTCGCCGGCTCCCTCTTGGTGCGTCGCCGGGCCCCCAACCACGGTTGCAGGAAACGAGCGACGGTCGCTACCAATTCTCAACAACCTCCCCCGCAATGAGTGTCGGCTCATTCCTCCCCTAGTTCAAGCGGGTAGAGGGCTTGGACCGGTCGTCTCAGCAGCTTTCGGTCCGGCAGGGAAATCTTGCATGCTCGAACTCGGCCGTCCCTTCCAGGAAACGTCTCGACAACCCGGCACAGCTTCCACATCTGTCGCGGGACCTTCTCTTCCCCGAGTAGGACAATGTCCCCTTCCCTTATGCTTCTCTCTTTGCGCTGAGCGGTAACATAAGCAGAGCGAAGCTCTAATAGGTATTCCTGCCTCCATCGTCTCCAGAATGAATCGACAAGTGTCATACGGTGTTGCCAACGTTTTGTGAGCGCAGCCTTCGTAGATTCGCTGGGGACCGTTCCTCCAGTGCTAGGCAAACTTGTCATTCGGCGCCCTATTAAGAAATGTGATGGCGTTAGGGGCAGAAGCTCCCCCGCGTCCGAGTGAAGGAACGTGAGCGGGCGGGAGTTCACAACCGCCTCGATCTGAGTGAGGACGGTGGTCAAGCTGTCATAATGTAAGGCACTTCTTCCGAGGACCTTTCGCAGCCCTGTCTTAACAGTTCGCACCATGCGTTCCCAAAAACCGCCCCACCACGGTGCTCTTTCTACGATGAACTTCCAGGCGATGCGGTTGTCGCCCAAGTAAGCCTGCATCTCGCCTCCCTTTATAGCGTAGAATAGCTTTTCCAAGTCTCTCGACGCTCGCTTGAACGTTAGAGCGTTGTCTGAATAAACTTTCCTGGGCATTCCCCGCCGGGCCACGAACCTCTTGAAAGACATAAGGAAAGATTGTGGTGTCAAGTCCCTGACGAGTTCCAAATGCACAGCTTGCGTGGTGGCACATGTGAACAGGGCTATATAGGCCTTGTAGGAATTTCCAAGCTCGGTATAAAATATCGGCCCTGCGAAGTCCACTCCAGTAATTTCAAATGGCTCTGATTCGCGGATACGGTCGTATGGGAGCGGTGCAAACGGCTCATCCGCGGGGCGGCTGCTTTGTCTTTGACACGGAACACAACGACGAATGATTTTCTTCACGGCCTGTCTTGCTCGCAGGACCCAATATCTTTCGCGAAGTTGAGTCAGAGTGTCCCTTACTCCAGCGTGTAAAAGCCGCCTATGCTCCCAGGCCACCAATAAGCGTGTAAACGGATGCACAGCGGACAAAATAACTGGGTGCCACGTCTCTTCTTTATGCGCGCTATTCTGTAGCCTGCATCCAACTCTCAATAGGCCGTCGCTGTCAATGAATGGGGTCAGACCTGCGATGGCGGACTTACGATTAAGTGTCCCGGTAGAGATTAGAGAATGGATGTCCTTCCCAAAGGTTTCTCTTTGTGATACTTTCAGCCAGTAACTCTCGGCCTGTACTAACTCTTCCGCTGACAGGCTTCCCCTTCGCTTCTCTGACGCGTTCCGTGCGTTATGAAGAAAGCGCATAACCCATGCGGTGACACGGAGTACCCGTGTCATTGAGCTCTTGTGCTCAAGGTCCATGAGAGGCATTTTGTCTACCAGCGTCACGGTGTTCAGCACGTGAACTTTCCGGATCTCTTCGGTGCAACATTCAGCTTCAGGGGAGTGTGAAGGCATCGCGTCGTACGTTTGAACACCTTTTAGCCATTTCGGTCCCGTCCACCAGCTCTCGCTGATAACCAAAGGGGAGGGCAGCATGCCCCGTGTCAACAGATCTGCTGGATTTTCTCTCCCCGGGCAATGTTTCCAAACAGCGGGATCAGTTAGTGCTTGTATCTCCTGTACTCTGTTGCTCACAAATTTTGTCGTCAACGACCGGAGCCTACTAAAAGCCGTGGCTTTGTTGTCTGCTGAATCGCCAGCATTCTCTTTCCAGGGAAGGGAAACTTGATATCGGCAGTTGTTCCTGGAGACGTTCTCCCTAAATTCCCGCAAAACTTGGTGGTCTTCCACGTCCGCCTCTCCTTCGTCGACAATACCAATTTGCTCAAGCTGCCAAAACGATTTCAGTTGAGCAGCAGTGTCGTCTTGGTCTTCCTCGCCGATGACAGCCACGCGCAACACTCCCACAGTGGACACGTACGTTGCTGTTGATTCTGTGGTGTGCGTTGTCCCCTGCAGGGTCCAGCCAAAAATGGTCTCCACGGCTACGAGACCGCTGTCCAGGCGCCTGACACTACCGGTTGTGACCTCCCAGTAGAAATCGGATCCCAGCAGCAGCCCTATCTCTGCTCCATCTTGCGTACTGTCGGCGAGTTCGAGGCCTTGCTCTTCGAGGTAGTTGACGGAGGACGCTTCAGGTGCTGGCACGATGTCGCAGCAGATTTGTGGGATCTCGAGCGCTTCAACGCGGATCTTTCTTTCGTTCTGTCGACTGCACAGCCATAACTCCACTCGGCGGCACTTCATTCCTGAAGACGGCTTGTCGTTTCCAAATGTCATTATTTTCAGGGTCTCCTCTCCCATCACACGCAGTCCCATCTTCTGTGAAACCTCTTTCTTGACAAAGGTGCGCTGACTTCCGCCGTCGATCATCAGCCTGGCCATCGCTCGCTTCTCCCTACCCTGAACCCACGCTTGAGCCGTCTGCAGAAGGACACGGGTTCTCTTCTTGGTGCCTTCGACTTGCAGCGAAGACTGTACGATCGTCTCAGTGAGTACAGTCTTCTCTTCCGACTTTCCTGTTGCTGGTGGTCGATTCAGGTTACACTGGGCTGCAACGTGCCGGCCGGAACATCTCTTACACTTAAGCCATCTTGAGGTGCGGCATTCGTATGCTCGATGACCTGCCTTGGCGCACCTAAAGCAGAGTCTTTCCCGCTGCACAATTGTCCTCTTCTGATCCGCAGTCAAATCAACATCACAGTCGGCGGTTAAGTGGCTGCTCGCTTCGCAAAATTTGCACAGTGTTTCAGCTTTCATGACGGCAGTTAAAACCGACGCGGACGCCTTCTTTTCAGAAATATCCATGCGGATCGGGCGACTCAGCCTGTTGGTGCTCAGCTGTTGACGGGTTCCACATTCGGCCCTCTCTCGACTTTCTACTTCGGTCTTGAGGAAACTGGGGAAATGTTGAAGATCATCTCCTGGCGCGACTGCAGATGTTGTCTTTTGTCTGCAGTAACCGAGGCAAAGCTCATTCGGGATGTTCTTCCGTAGGACTGTCAATAAAAGCACTCCATAAGTGCTCGACGCCACACCCAATGCCTCGAGACTCCGAACCCCAGTCTGTACCTCATCATAAAGGGTCCGCAGCCTCTCGGTGTCGAGGATGTTATGGACAGGTCGGATGTTGAGCAACCTCGACATATGTTCTTCAATGATAACGTCGTCCTTTCCGAATCTTTCGACCAATGTCTTCACTGCCATTTCATAATTTCGGTCACTGAGTGGTAGCCCGTCGATAGCGGCTGCTGCTTTGCCGGTGAGATAGCTCGTCAAGTACTGAAACTTGTCAATTGGATGTAGAGCTGGATTCTTGTGGATGGTAGACTCGTACTGATTCCAGAATCTGTGCCATGAGCGCAGGTTTCCGTCGAATTTGGCGATCTCTAGCTTTGGAAGTCTTGTCGTTGTCGACGGTAGCTGAAGAGTCGTCGTAACTGCATGCTGGACGGAACCTGACTGCGACGTGGTCAGAGTTATTTCCTGTTTCTGATAGTGTACTTGACCTCGTTTCGCTCACGGCTCCACCTCTCAGTGTCCTTTTTATCCTTGTTTTCAAGGTGCAAATTCTGAAGCTGTACGCAGCGCACTCTGTTAATACGGTGTCGAGCTCCTGTAGGTCCACTTTCTTTTCTATAGCGTCGTTGACTGCTTTAAGCTCTTGAGCTTGTTCAAGAAGGATGTCCAAATGTTCTTCAAGCTCACCAGTTGATGCTTCTGTCGCTTGAAGTAAGGTGCTGGCCGCTGCGATGGTAGTGTCGATGGCTTGTCGCAGGGCCGCTTGCTTCCTTTGTAGTCGCTCCATGATGCAGCAGGCGAAGTTATTTCAGATGTAGCACTCCCGAGTTTCGGCACCAGAAAATTGTAGAATAATTAAAGGCTACGACCAACGCTCTGTGGAGGTCACTTCGCGTGTGCGACTACAACAAAACTGCTGCTGCGTGAGACTCTCTCGGGCGGCGGCGTATAGCGGCCGCGCACGCAGGAGCCTCGAAGGAACGATTCTCACTCGTCGGGGTTCGCTTCAAGACTGAAC
The DNA here is from genome assembly GCF_023375885.2 of Dermacentor andersoni. Lineage (NCBI taxonomy): Eukaryota > Metazoa > Arthropoda > Arachnida > Ixodida > Ixodidae > Dermacentor > Dermacentor andersoni. The sequence goes on from NC_092819.1 coordinate 181,534,075, forward strand.
GTTTATTTTACAAAAGACATCGCAGTGACTAGAAAACGAAGAGAAAAGAAAATACAAAATACTAGTTGTCCGTTGGCCGCACCGACGCCTTCGTCCTTCTCGGAAGCGCCGGCCATTCGCGCCCAGCAGGCGGTCCGCCGAAAACACGGGGCACGGATCAGGTTGCGGGTCGAGGCGCCGGTCGGGACACCAGCCCAGCGGGGCGCCCCCTCGTCCGTTCGCCGGCTCCCTCTTGGTGCGTCGCCGGGCCCCCAACCACGGTTGCAGGAAACGAGCGACGGTCGCTACCAATTCTCAACACCATACACCTACGAACACTTCAAACGAAGGAGCAGTGGGAGGCCTCTCTGGCCAGCTCGGACCTGACAACCCAGCGCAGCCTGGTACAGCAGGTAAGGGCAGCAGCACAGGCCACAGGGGCTCTGAAATGAGTTCTCCATCCACCGCCCAAGTCTTCGTCAACTACTACTTATTCTTTCCCTTCGAAATAAATGTTTCTACTACTACTCAACTTCAACAGCGCAATTCTTAGGTGCAGCGTCCGATGCGGGACGACTCTGACGTGATCGCTGCGCCGTAGCGCGTCTGGCGAGAAAGCGTCCCCTGCGATGTGTGCTGAGCTGCTTCCGAGGAGTCATGCGTCTGCGTGGGGCTCCCAAGCGAGATAGAGGACGATCCCATCGAGGCGTCAGCCCCATGATCGCGTCGGTGTTCTTGGCGCGTCACGGCCCGGCTTTCCGTGCCGATCACGACGTTCGGCTCGCGTGGATCGTTTCTCCCTCCGAGACACCGAGTTCTTTGGCTCTTTCTGCTTGCTCAGGCACACGTTTCGTTGCCGCGCCGAACGCTGCGTTGCTCGGCGCTCACCGCGTGATTGCTGGGTGCAAAGTCCGATGCAGGGCGCCTCATAAGTGATCGCTGCGCCGTAGCGCATGTCTCACACCCCTTGGCGGGTCGACGGGAACGCTATCGCGTTCTACTCTTGAAGGCGAAGCTTAAGCGTCCTCCATTATTTTTTCTTTTCTACTACGAGCTTGATGCAGCGACATTGACGCCACTAGTATTTATTTTTTCTAATCTTACGAATCATCTACTATTGCACTATTATTACAGTACATTTAGTACCTTTTTTATTTTATTTTTCTACTACGACCTTGAAGCGGCGATGGAGGCGTCACCAATTTTTCTTTTTTACGAACGTTACGAATCAGCTACTATTACACTATTATTACGAGTACATGTAATAACCTTCTTATTTTCGTTTTTTTACGACCTTGACGCGGCGACTTCACCAGTTTATCAGTTTTTCCTAACGCTATGAATGATCTACCAGTGCACTTTTATTACGAGTACATGCATTTACTTGCTTATTTTCATTTCTTCTTACGACCTTGACGCGGCGACGGAGCCTTCACCAGTTTTTATTTTTACGAACGCTACGAATCATCTACTATTGCACTATTTTAATGAATACAGTTAATAAATCATTTTTTTTCCTTTTTTGCTACGAGCTTGACGCAGCGACGCTCACGTCACCCGTATTTATTTTTCCTGACGCTACGAATCATCCACCATTGCACTAATACTACGATACATGTAATAACTTTTTTATTTTCCTTGATTGTTACGACCTTGACGCGGCGATGGCGATGTCACCAGTTCTTACTTTTTTCTATCACTACGGATCGTCAACTAATTTGCACTATTATTACGAGTACATGTATTAACTTCTTTATTTTCCTTTTTTGTTACGGCCTTGAGGCGGCGCTGGCGCCGTGACCAGTTTTTTTTTCCTAACGCTACGAATATTGTACTATTGCACTAATATTAGAGTACATGTATTACCTTTTTTATATTCTTTTTCTGCTCCGGCCTTGACACAGCGACAGCGCCGTCACCAGTTTTTATTTTCTCCTAACCCTACGATTAATCTACCATTGCACTAATACGAGTGAATGTATTAACTTCTTTATTTTCGTTTTCTGTTACACCCTTGTCGCGGCGATGGCAACATCACCAGTTTTTTTTCTTATACAAGGAATCATCGACCATTGCACTATTACGAGCACATGCATTAACTTCTTTGTTTTCCTTTTCTGTTACGCCCTTGTCGCAGCGATGGCAACGTCACCAGTTTTTTTTTTCTTATACAAGGAATCATCGACCAATGCACTATTACGAGCACACGCATTAACTTCTTTATTTTCCTTTTCTGTTGCGCCCTTGTCGCGGCGATGGCAACGTCACCAGTTTTTTTCTTATACAAGGAATCATCGACCATTGCACTATTACGAGCACATGCATTAACTTCTTTATTTTGCTTTTCTGTTACGCCCTTGTCGCGGCGATGGCAACGTCACCAGTTTTTTTTTTATACGAGGAATCATCGACCATTGGACTGTCACGAGCACATGCATTAACTTCTTTATTTTCCTTTTCTGTTACGCCCTTGTCGCGGCGATGGCAACGTCACCAGTTTTTTTTTTATACGAGGAATCATCGACCATTGCACTGTTACGAGCACATGCATTAACTTCTTTATTTTCCCTTTCTGTTACGACCTTGTCGCGGCGATGGCAACGTCACCAGTTTTTTTCTTATACAAGGAATCATCGACCATTGCACTATTACGAGCACATGCATTAACTTCTTTATTTTGCTTTTCTGTTACGCCCTTGTCGCGGCGATGGCAACGTCACCAGTTTTTTTTTTATACGAGGAATCATCGACCATTGCACTGTTACGAGCACATGCATTAACTTCTTTATTTTCCTTTTCTGTTACGCCCTTGTCGCGGCGATGGCAACGTCACCAGTTTTTTTCTTATACAAGGAATCATCGACCATTGCACTATTACGAGCACATGCATTAACTTCTTTATTTTGCTTTTCTGTTACGCCCTTGTCGCGGCGATGGCAACGTCACCAGTTTTTTTTTTATACGAGGAATCATCGACCATTGCACTGTTACGAGCACATGCATTAACTTCTTTATTTTCCTTTTCTGTTACGCCCTTGTCGTGGCGATGGCAACGTCACCAGTTTTTTTTTTATACGAGGAATCATCGACCATTGCACTGTTACGAGCACATGCATTAACTTCTTTATTTTCCTTTTCTGTTACGCCCTTGTCGTGGCGATGGCAACGTCACCAGTTTTTTTTTTATACGAGGAATCATCGACCATTGCACTGTTACGAGCACATGCATTACCTTCTTTATTTTCCTTTTCTGTTACGCCCTTGTCGTGGCGATGGCAGCGTCACGAGTTTTTTTTTTATACGAGGAATCATCGACCATTGCACTGTTACGAGCACATGCATTAACTTCTTTATTTTCCTTTTCTGTCACGCCCTTGTCGTGGCGATGGCAACGTCACCAGTTTTTTTTATACGAGGAATCATCGACAATTGCACTGTTACGAGCACATGCATTAACTTCTTTATTTTCCTTTTCTGTTACGCCCTTGTCGTGGCGATGGCAACGTCACCAGTTTTTTTTTTATACGAGGAATCATCGACCATTGCACTGTTACGAGCACATGCATTAACTTTTTTATTTTGCTTTTCTGATACGCCCTTGTCGTGGCGATGGCAACGTCACCAGTTTTTTTTTATACGAGGAATCATCGACCATTGCACTGTTACGAGCACATGCATTAACGTCTTTATTTTCCTTTTCTGTTACGCCCTTGTCGTGGCGATGGCAGCGTCACCAGTTTTTTTTATACGAGGAATCATCGACCATTGCACTGTTACGAGCACATGCATTAACTTCTTTATTTTGCTTTTCTGTTACGCCCTTGTCGTGGCGATGGCAACGTCACCAGTTTTTTTTTTTATACGAGGAATCATCGACCATTGCACTGTTACGAGCACATGCATTAACTTCTTTATTTTCCTTTTCTGTTACGCCCTTGTCGTGGCGATGGCAACGTCACCAGTTTTTTTTTTTATACGAGGAATCATCGACCATTGCACTGTTACGAGCACATGCATTAACTTCTTTATTTTCCTTTTCTGTTACGCCCTTGTCGTGGCGATGGCAACGTCACCAGTTTTTTTTTTATACGAGGAATCATCGACCATTGCACTGTTACGAGCACATGCATTAACTTCTTTATTTTCCTTTTCTGTTACGCCCTTGTCGTGGCGATGGCAACGTCACCAGTTTTTTTTTTTATACGAGGAATCATCGACCATTGCACTGTTACGAGCACATGCATTAACTTCTTTGTTTTCCTTTTCTGTTACGCCCTTGTCGTGGCGATGGCAACGTCACCAGTTTTTTTTTTATACGAGGAATCATCGACCATTGCACTGTTACGAGCACATGCATTAACTTCTTTATTTTCCTTTTCTGTTACGCCCTTGTCGTGGCGATGGCAACGTCACCAGTTTTTTTTTATACGAGGAATCATCGACCATTGCACTGTTACGAGCACATGCATTAACTTCTTTATTTTCCTTTTCTGTTACGCCCTTGTCGCGGCGATGACAACGTCACCAGTTTTTTTTTTTTTTTATACGAGGAATCATCGACCATTGCACTGTTACGAGCACATGCATTAACTTCTTTATTTTCCTTTTCTGTTACGCCCTTGTCGCGGCGATGGCAACGTCACCAGTTTTTTTTTCTTATACAAGGAATCATCGACCATTGCACTATTACGAGCACATGCATTAACTTCTTTATTTTCCTTTTCTGTTGCGCCCCTGTCGCGGCGATGGCAAAGTCACCAGTTTTATTTTTTCATAACGCTACGAATCATCTACAATCGCACTATTATTATAGTACATGTATTACATTTCTTTGTTTTCCTCTTCTACTACGAGCTTGATGCAGCGACGCTGACGTCACCAGTATTTATGTTTTCTAATCTTACGAATCATTTACTATTGCACTATTATTACAGTACATTTAGTACCTTTATTTATTTTATTTTTCTACTACGACCTTGAAGCAGCGACGGAGGCGTCACCAATTTTTCTCCTTTACGAACGTTACGAATCAGCTACTATTACAGTATTATTACGGGTACATGTATTAACCTTCTTATTTTCGTTTTTTCGTTACGACCTTGGCACGGCCATGCCACCAGTTTATCAGTTTTTCCTAACGATACGAAACATCTACCATTGCACTTTTATTACAAGTACATGTATTTACTTGTTTATTTTCCTTTCTTCTTACGACCTTGACGCGGCGAAGGAGCCTTCACCAGTTTTTATTTTTTCCTAACGCTACGAATCACATACAATTGCACTATTATTACGAATACATGTATTAACTTCTTTATTTCCCTTTTTTATTACGACCTCTACGCGGCGACGTCACCGGTTTTTTGTTTTCCCTAACGCTACGAATCATCTACCATTGCACTATTACTAGTACATGAATTAACTTCTTTATTTTCCTTTTCTGTTACGACCTTGACGCAGCGATGGCGATGTCACCAGTTTTTATTTTTTCCTAATGCTACGAATTATGTACTATAGCACTATTATTACGATACATGCATTAAGAGGAAGCTTTAGCTCGGTTGCTCCTATCTAAATACACGTAAAAGAAGAATTAATTTTCCTCTACAACTACTGCACCAAATTTGATCTGGTTTGTTGCATTTAAAAGAGAAACTTAGAATATAGTTACTGTGGTTTTCGCATTTTTGAATTAGGTCGTCCATTATTTATTGAAAATTGACAAATATCGCAAATGTTCTGAAAACGGAGCTATCAAGATTTTTTCTTTAGTTATGAGGTTTTACGTGCCAAAACCACTTTCTGATTATGACGCAGGCCGTAGTGGAGGACTCCGGAAATTTCGACCACCTGGCGTTCTTTAACGTGCACCTAAATCTAAGTACACGGGTGTTTTCGCATTTCGCCCCCATCGAAATGCCCAACACCATAGCCATTGAGCAACCACGGCGGGTAGCTATCAAGTGTACAACTCCGTATCTCGGAAATAACAAACGATATCAGAATTACGTGATATCCATCTAATAGTACATCTAAAGCGGACAAAATTGATATGCCACTCATGGTTCTCCAAAATTCAGTATTATGGAAATACAACATTTGCAGAACCCTTGTATACAACGTAACAAATTCACACAGGATGTAAATTGACATGTCAAATTTTTCTGCTTTGAATCATCTAATGGATACCGTTTACAGAACCGCGATATCTGTTTAGATGCAGAGCTATTAATTTCTAAACGTTGTGCTTCCAATTTCTTCAAACTTTTGTATTTTTGAAATTTTTTTTATAAGATTCAGGCCCTAAATCCAAATTCCGCTTGCAACCGTCACTAGAACGTACTTTAGTCTCTCGAATGCACCAAACTTCATTAAAATCGGTCCAACGGTTACCTCAGAAAAGTTTTTTTGCGGAAGTGCCAGCGCTGCGGACGCACATCGCGACGGCTCTGCCTTTATGAATGTTTTCCTCAGAATTATCAAGTCAAATACCTGAACACCGACCACCATCGGATGGAGCAAATCGAACCGAACCCAGGGACACCAAGATCCGGGGTGAGCGACCTTTTACGAAGAGTTTTCGAAGGCAGAAACACAGGTAAGCTCAACGCCGACTAGGCCTATAGCGGACACCTACTGGCCCCCTGCAGGGCGGAAAACGGTGTCGCAGTGTAAACCAGAGCATCGGAAGCGCTTCCGAAACGGAGGTAGACGAGGCAGAAGGGGGGGGGGGGGGAACCCTGGATACCAAGTCCAGAGAAGAAAGAAGTGATCCCGCGAGCCGACCCGAGGACGGTGACGCGGATGGATGGATCGAAGTTACGCACAAAAGAAAGGGCCGCGCGAACGCAACCCAAGAGGCCGACAAGCAAGGCACCGGCTGGAGAAGCCCGACGCGCAAAGGCGGTAAGAGCATAGTGAACGAGATTTTACGAGCAAGCAAGATGCCCAGGCTACCTAGAGACGACATCAAGATAATCGTCAGACCGAGAGACACGCATCAGAAACACGTGCAGCGCCAGCCTAGACGAGGCGATACGCAATGAATCAGGAGTGACAAAATCATCACGATCTGCCCCGGCCACACGCAAAACATCCTGGTGATAAGCACACCAGACGAGACGTCGACGACGAAAATCGCCAAAATCAAGGAAATCAACGGGAGGAAGCGCACGACCAACGCGTACGCCTCGGCACCAGAAGAGATGGCCAAGGCGATAATCCGCAAGATTCCCCTGAATGACACACAAGACCAGCTCGTGCACGCACTGGTGAACGTGAGGAACCCTTCCCTGGCGTACGCCAAGAGACTGGGTAGCACGACCACCGTGATACTACTGTACGAGGGCAACAGGGTCCCCGCGTGGGCGCACTTCAACAGAATCATGATGTCGGAAACAAATTGACTTTTGCAAAGAGTGCGGTAGGCTTGGGCATAGACCCGATGTGTGCCCCAGACCGCACGACAAACTGTCCCGGCGTGCGGTACCCAAAACCCGGCCGAAGACCACGAATGCACACCTAAATGCATGCTCTGCGGAGAAGCTCATCCCACAGTGGACCGGACTTGCAGGGCTAAATACAAGACGCCGTACATGGTCAAACTAAGATTGACAGCGAGAAGAAACGAGGAAGAGATCTTGGGGGTAGCCGGCTCACAAGACCCCGACGGTGGGGAAAGAAACCACACACAACCATCTCCCGCACCCATATCGAAGTCCAGCTCCAGGTCGAGGCCCAGATTTAGGCTGGGAGCTCGGGGACGAGTGATCTCAGGTCCAGGGATAGATCCAGGTCCAGGCCGGGAGCGCGGGGACGACCGACCTCGAAGTCCAGGTCCAGGAACAGGACCGGGAGTCAGTCCATATCCGCCTCGAAGGGGAGGAAGCCCGAAACGAAGGGGAAGAAGTAAGAACAGACGACACCAGCAAAGGTGAGCTGGTCAGACGTAGTGGCTAAAGCCCCCTAAACTTCGTAATGTAGCGACACTCTCCTCCTCTGCCTTCACTCCACCTCGTTTCTCCTCTCTTTCACGCTCCCTCCTCGACCGTGGCGCCGCCTACACTGCTCGAGCATAGCAACGGCGCCAACATGCGCTCCTCGCCACTCCGTAGACGCTTCTCAAGCAAAAATGGCGCTGATGCACGGCGTGAGGGCCCACGTGATGCTATTAGGCCAATAGCGACGCGGCGTCGGCCTAGGCCAGAGCGCGCGAGGAGGAGGCGGCATTCTTCAAAGCGTGGCAGTACTTTACGAAGTTTACGGGACATTAGTAGTGGCCAATCGCGAATCGGAAAGGTCCGGCAATACCAGTAACGATAGGGGCAAATACGAAGACATAGAGGAACGCGGGAAGGAATATCGAACGGAAAACCAGCTACTCATGCAGGAGCTAGAAAAGGCAAAAAAAAAAACGAAAGGCCAAGAAAATTGACGAACTACAGAAAAGACTTAATGAAATACCAAAATGCAGACACAATCGTCGCCCCCGTCAGCTGCCTTCGCCTCCGTCTCCATCCCATCCACCGAAGCCATGGAGGAGGAAGTGGATAAGTTAACAGATGTAGCACACCCACTGGGCGCCAAGCGTAAAATCGCGGAGACCAAGACCAACGAACAGGTCGCTTCGGCATAGGAGGTCAAGAAACCCCGTCCTAGCAAAAAAAAAAAAAAAAACTGATGTCCTTGAGGACTTGCTCAACAAGCTCTCGGACAAAATGGAGAAAATGTTCGAGATGCTGGCGGCGCGCATTAGTGGCAGCGAGGCAGAGAGGAAGGCGCAAACCCTGAAGTACGACCGGCTGCTCGCAGAGCTGGAGAAGACGATCTCGTAAAGATGGCGGGCATCAAAAAGGGAACACTCGTCATCTGGCAGTGGAATTGCCGCAGCTTCTCAAACAAAAAAGCAACGATGACACAACACATTAAAATGACCGCAAAAAGAAAAAAGCCCGACGTAATCATTCTCCAGGAAACATTCGACCACGCCAAAATTGCCGGGTGCGCCACCCACAAACAACGCAAGAAAGGGACGGGGAGGGACATAGTCGAGGTCACATTAGTCCAAAAAGGACTGGTCGCGATCCCACGAATTATGAGAAAAATTACGGACATTAGCCACATCCTCACAGAAGTCGTGCCACGCAGCAAGAAGGAGAGCAGCACTTTCGTCCTGAACGTCTATAGCAGCCCGTCCAAAAAGGGCCTAACACACAATTTCGAAGATTTAATTAACGAAACGATGACCATCGAGGGCGACAACAGGCTCGTCATCGGAGGTGACCTCAACGCTCCACACACGCAGTGGGGATATGGACACTCATCCAAGAGGGGGAAAGATCTGGCCGACCTCATAGAAAAGGCCGGCCTAACGCTTCTCAACGAGCCGGCCTCACAAACCGGAGTGGGTGCGGGCCCCCATACGGACACCACACGAGACCTAACGCCATGCATGAGAGCCGGGAGAATCACCTGGGAGAACACCTTCGAGGAGCTGGGGAGCTATCACAGTATACTCAGTATAGCCCTAGGAGAGGTCCGCGTCACGAAGGGAATAAAAGATAAGTTCCGGCTAGTATACTGGGACAAATTCCGCAAAATTAGAGACTACAAAGAACAGGGACCCATAAGAAACACAGAAGAATAGAACGGGGAGCTGCTACGAGACGTACAAAAGGCCACGACCGAGATGGAATGGGACGACTGGGGAGCTCGACGCGAACACGAAGACGACGCCAACGGTGATGGTCATTCTCCGCGGATGGACAGCAGGCTCGCGCACCTCTTACAAGCAAAAAAATCCATCCAAATACGTCTGCAAGGACAAAAACACAATAGAAATCTAAGGCGCAAAATCGCGGAACTAAACAAGGACATCGAAGCACACTGCGCCCAGTTATGCAATCAGGATTGGGACGAGGTATGCGACGCCATGGACGGCAGCATCAACACAGGCAAGACGTGGAAGATCCTCAAGCACCTGCTCGACCCGTCGGGAACGAAGACAGCGGTGAAAGCGGAAATGACCAAGCTCAGACACAAGTACGAATGAAACATCCGTGAAATGGGTGATGAAATCGCCAAGCTGTACCTTGAGAGACCTCCCGCCGTTGAACACCGGAACTACTCGGGCTCTCTCAACGAGGACCTCGACAGAGATTTCTCCCAGCAAGAAATCAAGGCGGCCCTGCAGACCATCAAGACCAAGTCGGCTCCAGGCCCCGACAAAGTGACCAACAAGATGCTCCGGAACCTGGACGCCAGGCAACCAACCGCTTGACAGACTACATCAACGAGTGCTGGCGTAACGGTGGGATACCCGACGAATGGAAGAGGTCCGACGTGATCCTCATCCCCAAGCCGGTTAAATCCTTAGAAATACAGAACATGCGGCCGATCTTTCTCACTTCCTGCGTTGGTAAGGTGATGGAGCACGCTTGCCTGAGTAGAGTTAACGGCTGCCTGGAGTCAAACGCGCTGTACCACAGCAACACGATTGGCTTCAGAACAGGGCTCTCTACCCAATACTCCATGATACAGCTCAAGGAGCAGGTCATATACACCACGGGGTGGGGCTTCAGGGCAATACTTGGACTTGACCTTAAAAAGCCCTTCCACAGAGTGAAGCACACGGCCATCCTCGACAGAATGGCGCAACTTGGCCTGGGCGAACGAACGTATAATTATATACGAAATTTCCTTGCGGGAAGAACAGCCAGAATCAGACTGGACGAGGAGGAGAGTATCCAGGTGGACATGGGCAGCGCTGGCGCAAGGGTCCGTCGTGCCACCGAAACTCTTCAACCTCGTCATTATCAGACTATCGGAAAAACTGGAGCGGATAGAAGGCATTAATCGCACCGTTTATGCAGACGAAATTACGATTTACGAAGTACGCAAGCGAGGGCGATATGGGGAACAAACTTCAAGGGGCGGTGCAGGCAATCGAAAATCATCTGGAGGGCACCGGACTAGAATGCTCGCCGGAGAAATCGGGCTCTACCGCCCCAGGAGGCTCGGCAAACCGTCCAGAGACGTAGCGGAACTACACAAAAGGGGAATCAGATTAACCACGAGAAAAGGCACGGAGATACCCATGGTCCAAAAGATTGGAGTCCTGGGTCTCTGGATCGAAGCCAGGGGAACAAACACGGAAACTATAACACGACTGGAAAAGAAAGTCACGGCGACCATTCGGCTAATATAGAGAGTCTCCAACAACAGGAGGGGCATTCAAGAAAGAAACGGTGTACGGATCGTTCAGGCCTTAGCGATCAGCCACGTCGCGTACGTGGCAGCGTTGGTCCACTGGAACAAGGCCGGGAAAGACAAGATCGGTGCGCTCATTAGAAAAGCGTCGAAAACAGCACTGAGTCTCCCCCAATACGCAAGAAACAAAAAGTTAGTACAACTTGGGCTACATAACTCGCTGGAGGAAATTGCGGAAGCATACAGGATAGCGCAACTCGAAAGACTCTCCGGAATCAAGGCGGGCAGAGAAATCATGGAAAAGATCGGCATAAACTACCACGGAATCAACGGCCCCAAGACGCAGATTCACCCAGACGTCCGAGCCGCAATAAACACGGAAAATATCCCGATGAACATGCAGCCCGTGCACAATGTCGAGAGAAGAAAATGCCGCACGAGAACGATTCTCAAAAACCACGGCGCGCGGGAGGGGGTGCTCTTCGTAGACACCGCGCGGTACCCCCAAAACCAGGACGACAATGGTACTGTCGGCGCTGACAAAGGTAGCTCCTTCTTCGCAATGGCGGTTTTATGCACGAAAGGAAAGACCGTGAATGCGGGCTCCGGAAGAACCAGATCGTCGGAGGCAGCGGAAGAAACGGCAATCGCATTGGGTGTAATCAACGGTCGGCAACAATACAGAACAATAATCGGCGACTCCACGACGGCTATTAGGAACTTCACAAAGAGCTGGGCCTCCACCGAGGTGGCCGAAATACTGAACCGCAGAGAAGAAGACTTTAAGCACCACAAAATTACCCCCAAATACCTCAAATGGATCCCGGCACATATGGGAGAACCCATGAATGCCCCTCCCAACCTCAAGGAGAAGGCCCACCGAGCCGCGCGAAAACTAACCCACCGTCGCATGGACAGTGACGGCCCAACACCCCGCAACCCCCGGTGAAGGGGAAAGGACTGCGACGGAGGCGATGGAGAAGACGGAGGAGGCGACGGCGACGAAGAAGCGATAAAAGATGACAGGGACAGACTGGTCACGACATACTTACACACTACACGAAACAAAGAGAAGCACACCCACCACCCTACAAACAACTCGACAGGTCTTAAGAAACAGATTGGAGAAGCTTGCAAACCAGAACGTTCCGAAACCCAGTACATTTAAACAGAATAAATTCAACACAATACCCAGACGCGAGCTGCAAGCTCTGCAAGCACGAACACGCAGACATGGCACACATCTTATGGAAATGCACACAGATGAGATTAGTATATGTAGAGAACAAGATAGAACCGGACCTTCTCGAGGAGCGCTGGCTAAGCGCTCTGACTAGCTCGGAAGTACACGACCAATTATGGGCTATCCAGCGGGCCCGGGCAGTGGTGGAAAGGCTATGTCTCGCCGCACATAATGCCAGGGTGGCCTGAGCCCGGGCTGGCAACCTCGCAGGAACGTTTCCAATTAAAGCTCTTTCCGTCCGTCTGTCCGCCCGTGTTTTTATGTTTTACATGTATTTGAATAGGTCTCGTCGGAGTTGGGTCCGAGCTAAAGCTTCCTCTTAACTTCTTTATTTTCCTTTTCTGATGCGACCTTGACGCGGCGACGGCGACGTCACCAGTGTTTTTTTTTTCCTAACGCTACGAATCACCTACTACTGCGCTATTAATACGGGTACATGTATTAACTTCTTTATTTTCCTTTTTTGTTACGACCTTGAAGCGGTGATGGCGACGTCACCAATTTTTATTTTTTTTCCTAACGCTACGAATCACCTACTACTGCGCTATTAATACGGGTATTAACTTCTTTATTTTCCTTTTTTGTTACGACCTTGAAGCGGGGATGGCGACGTCACCAGTTTTTATTTTTTTTCTTAACGCTACGAATCACCTACTACTGCGCCAATAATACGGGTATTAACTTCTTTATTTTCCTTTTTTGTTACGACCTTGAAGCGGTGATGGCGAGGTCACCAGTTTTTATTTTTTCCTAACGCTACGAATCGTGTACTATTGCACTATAATGAGAGTACATGTATTACCTTTTTTTATTTTCCTTTTCTGCTACAACCTTTACGCATCAATGCTGACGTCCCCAGTATTTATTTTTTAATGCTACGAATCATCTACTATGCGCTATTATTACGAGTACATGTATTAACTTCCTTATTTTCTTTTTTTGTTACGACCTTGAAGCGGCTACGGCGATGTCACCAGTTTTAATTTTTTCCTAACGCTTCGTATCATCTCCTATTGCAGTATTATTAGAGTACAGGCATTACCTTTTTTATTTTCCTTTTTTGCTACGAGCTTGACGCAGCGATGCTGACGTCAGCAGTATTTATTTTTTCCAATGCTACGAAACATTTACTATTGCACTATTGTTACGAGTACATGTATTAACTTCTTTATTTACCGTTGTTCTTACGACCTTGACCCGGCGACGTTAGCAGTTTTTAGTTTTTACTAACGCTACGTATCATCTATTATTGCACTATTATTAGAGTACATGTATTACCTATTTTTATTTTCCTTTTCTGCTACGAGCTTGACGCATCGACACTGACGTCACCGGTTTAAATGTTTTCTTATGCTATTATCCAAGAATGACTTGGCGTACGCGTGGAATCTAGCTCCGAGGTTGAGTTTGGAAATGGTGTCCACAATGTATTGGTGAGAGAGATTGTCGAACGTTTTTTCGAGATCCAACCCGAGAATGGACTTGGCGTTTCTAATGGGGTCATCAAAGATTTGGTGCTTGAATAAAATCATGGTGTCTTGAGTTGATAGACCGGGTCTAAATCCTATGAGGGTGTGTGGTAAGAGTGCCTTGTTTTCGAGGAATCTGGAGATTCTGTTCTGAACGGCGTATTCCGCCGCCTTACCAACGCACGACGTGAGTGATATGGCTCTGAGGTTCTCGACGCCCGAGGGCTTGTTGGGCTTTGGGATGAGAACCGTGGTGGCGTTCTTTCATTCCGGCGGGACCCTGCCGGAAGCCCAGACCCAGACCTAGACGGCTACGCTCTCATTTGCCGACCTCTCCACGGAGACACTCTAGCTGGGGAACAAGGGCACCCCCCCAGGCTCGGCATCTCCCCTATGCTTTTCAACCTTGCCATGGCGGGACTTGCTAAGAAACTCGGACAGTTTCAAGGGCTCGAGCACACCATATACGCAGATGACATGTGGGTCTCCAAAGGATCCCCGGGCATGGTGCAGGACATCTTGCAAGAAGCAGTGAACACCGCGGAAGAGTTTCTAATTCCCATGGGACTGAGATGCTCGCCTACCAAGTCGGAGCTGCTCGTACGCGGACCCACGCAAAAGGGCCGCAGGTCGTACTCGTCAGACTTCGGTTATAATCAGGAAATTACCGTACGAACCAATTCGTGACACGCCATACCGTCCGTCGACAAAATCAGAGTCCTGGGTATGATCGTAGAGGCTAAAGACGTCAATGCCTCTGCGGTTCAGAAGCTCATGACCAAAACCAACAAAGCTATCGGGCTCATCAGAATTGCCAATAGACACAGGGGTCTCAAGGAACATAATCTCATCAAACTCATACACGCGTTCGTCAACTGTCACTTCGCATACGTTGCGGCAATGCTCAATTGGTCATGCTCCGAACGAGACAGACCTAATGCCCAAATCAGAAAGGTCACCAAGCAAGCCCTCGGCATTCCCACCAGCACCAGCAACGAGAAGCTGGGGCACGTGGTCATGCACAACACTAAAAGATTGCCGAAGCCCAGCAGCGCGCCCACCTCGCTAGGCTTTCGACAACGCCTCCGGGCCGCACGATCCTAGGGAAGCTAGGCTTTGCTCAAGGAGACATAGAAAACGACTTTGCGGACTTCCCACGGGACATCCGCGCCAAGATAACGGTTAGACTTATACCCAGAAACGTACACCCCGTAAACAACAGGGTCAGACGACAAGCGGGAGGACAATTCCTTCTTAGCCAAGCCTTGGCGAACCACAAACACTCAGCTTTGGTGGACGCGGTGGCATACGCGGGAAACAAAGCTTTTGCAGTGGCGGTTGTGGACGGCCGCGGATCCACAAGATATGCAGCCACGGTAATTGCTAGGAAGCCTGAACAGGCCGAACAGGTTGCGATCGCTGTGGCGCTCACCGACGACAATCTTTCCCATATCTACAGCGACTCCATAGCCGCTATCAGAGCGTTCCAAAAGGGCACGGTCTGCGCACAGGCTCTCAGAATTGTTACAAAGAAAGAGATTAAGAACCACGTCATATACTGGTTCCCGGCACACTTAGGACCAAAGATCGGCGACGTCCCCAACCTTAACGAGGCGGCACACGAGGCTGCGCGCGTGCTTACAAACCGCGCGTCTTCACCCGACCACTCGGAGAGCAAGAACGCCCCCACTATATCCAATGAAATTGTTGTAGCGGGTGACAGAGTGACGGAGACGATCCAAGAGCACGTATCACACTGCTTTATTTTAGTGACAGCAAACTATATATATAGGCTGCTTGCCTATGACGTAACATAAACGAACGAATCATGTTTGACACGTGTGGCACAGCACTTCATATCACTTCTCCCTTTCTTTTAAAACTGCAGTCTGCACGGGTGTTCGTTGTCCGGTAGACCTCCGTAAGACCGGCGGACTTGGGGGACAGAGAGCCTGTTCGGCTGGGAGGGGCGTTGGAGGTGTTGTCGAAGGAACAGGCGCGGCGCCAGTTGGTTCTGGAGTGGCCAGGCTGCACCGGCCTTCTGGCGTTGACGTGGGCCGATTCTTGTTGTCCGGGCTGGGTTGAAGCGAGTCCAGAGCCTCCGCTTTTGGGGGTCACGGGTGACACAGGCACGCGACGGAAAATTTGGTCAAAGTGACGCCTGCGTAGGCCATCTGGAGTGTCGACCTTTACCAGCCGTGAACCCTCTGTGCTCTTGACGATGCCTGGACGACAACACTTCTCTTGGCCAAAGTTGCGCACCCACACCTGGTCGCCGGACTGGAATCCGGGAGGCTGCGAGTAACTTCGAGGTTGAGAAGGGACGCAAGTATCAAAGCGCGAACGAATTTGCTAGTGGAGCAGCATCTCTGAAGGAGACGTCGATAGCCTAGTAGCACTCGGGCTAGTTTTGTTTCGAGATCGTTCACCATCGAGGGCTTAAGAAGGCCATCCTTTATTGTGCGGACCGCGCGCTCTGCCAGACCATTAGATTGTGAGTGGTACGGCACACTACGTAGATGAGTGATGTTTTTGACAGTCATGAACTCGGAAAACTGCTGACTTGCAAACTGAGGCCCGTTATCTGATACAACTGTTTGCGGCAAGCCAAAACGAGCAAACAATTCTCGAAGCCGCGCGATTGTGACTTCTGTGGTCGCCGACCTGACGGGAAGTGCCTCGATCCATTTAGTATGCGAGTCGACGACTATCAACAACATGCGTCCCTCCATTGGTCCGGCATAATCAATGTGAAGCCTTCCCCATTTGGTTCCCGTTTCTGGCCAACAGATAGGAACCTCTCGATGAGGCATTGGCTGAGCTTGTACACATGAGATGCACGAACGTGCAAGGCTTTCGATCTCACCATCCAACCCAGGCCACCAGAACAGCGTCCGAGCCAGTCTTTTCATCGCAGATGCACCCTGGTGTGACCGATGTAGCTCAGCGAGCATGGAGACTCGCGCTTTGCGGGGTACGACGATGCGATGACCCCAGTAGAGCAGGCCTTCTACGCTTGACAGCGCCAGTCTTCTGCAAAAATAAGGTTGAAGGTGATTGTGACAAGGTGACAAGCGTTTAGGCCATCCATTCAGTACAAAGTGCTGCACAACGCTAAGGTTTTCATCTCCGTCGTCAGCGCCCGTATGGCATCCGCTGGCACGAACGAGCTGTCAAGGGTCTCTGACGACAGCACGTATTCTGGTAAGGTGCCCGATCGACAAACATCTGTTATCGGCACGGGCAAGCGGCTGAGTGCGTCCGCGTTGGCGTTTTCCTTGCCGGCCTTGTACTCTATGCGGTAGCTATATTGGCTTAGAAACAGGGCCCATCTCTGAATACGTGCCGACGCCATTGGGGGCACAGGTCGATCTTCTCGTAGAAGTCCCAACAGCGGTTGGTGGTCCGTGACCAATAGAAACTCGCGGCCCAGCAGGTAGTCTCGAAACTTCGTTACTCTGAATACCAGTGCGAGCGCTTCCTTCTCGAGCTGAGAATAATTCTTTTCGGCGTGTGTTAACGTAGTTGAACGGAAGGCAATGGGGCTTATCCAATTTCCCAATGCGGTGCGAGATTACGGCACCTAAACCCGAAGGTGACGCATCGCATTCCAAACGCACTGGTTGGTTGGGATCGAAATACGTCAGAACAGACGAACTCAGAAGTGTTTGTTTAGCCTTGAGACATGAATTTTCCTGCGGCGTTCCCCAGTACCATTTATGCTCCTTTTCAAGCAGAAGATACAACGGGGCCAGCATCGTTGACATGGGTGGCAAGAACCGGTGATAATAAGTTAGACCCAAAAACGAGCGCCGTTCGTTCACATTCATAGGCCGTGGCGAGTCACGTATTGCTGCTAGGTTCTTCTCAAGCGGATGCAAGCCGTCTTTGTCAATGCGATGGCCCAGGTAGACGATTGAGTCTTTGCGAAAATGGCATTATTCGGCCTTCAGCTTGATACCATTTTCTTGAAGCCTGCGCAAAACGTCCCGAAGCACTGAGCCATTACCGTCTTGACGTTCCGCTATCAATACATCGTCCAAATACACCTGCACGGCTGGAAGACAGGCCGGGACCGTTTCCATGCGCCGCTGAAAAATCGCGGGAGCCGAGGCGACTCCAAACGGAAGACGGTTATAGCAGAACAACCCTTTGCGAGTGTTTATCACGGCCCGCTTCCTCGCCTCCTCATCCAAAGGGAGTTGGTTATATGCATCCTTAAGGTCTAGTGTTGTGAAAAATGATCCCCCACGTAGCGACGCGAAAATGTCTTCAATGTTTGGTAAAGGGTACTGCTCAATTATGCAGGCAGCATCGATTGTGGTTTTGATATCGCCGAAGATGCGAAGGGACCCGTATTTCTTCAGTACTGGTACGATTGGCGCCGCCCACTGAGAATGGGCGACAATATGCGTTGCTCTACTAAACGGTCCAGCTGAGTTTCGACTTTTTCACGAAGAGCATAAGGGATTGACCGCGCCTTGTGGAACTTCGGTTGGGCGCCTTCTCGAATGTGGAATTTCACAAGTGGCCCCTGAATGTATCCAAGTCCTGGCTCAAAAAGGGCAGAAAACTCGGTCCTGAGGCTGTCGGGATCTGCTGATGTCGATTGAACCGTACCGAGGAACCCGGACGGCAAAAGCGAGAACACTTGGATTTAGTCCCTTGCGCAAAGGCTGGGACCCGAACAGCCTATAACTATCAGTGTGGCAGGTACAGTCTTCCCCGCAGAATGGGCTTCAAGGTGCAGTTCACCGACAATGGGTAGCTTGCCCAAGTAACAGCTGAGCGTGTGTTTGCATTTCGATAAGCGTGGCCAACTCAGATGGTGCTTTAGATACACCTCCTGCGGAATGATAGAAAACGGTGATCCCGTGTCAATAATCATGTTCAAGGGCACGCCACCCCTGCGGATAACTCTGCGGAACGCCTGCAGCAAAGATTTCTTTTCCCGCGATTCCTGCAATGTGAAGACTGATGAAATCTCGCCTTCCTCCGTTTCGGATACAGCGCTCTCATAATGAACTGCGTTAGCGACGCCATCGCGCCTACGACCAGCCCGGAGCCCCGATTGGGAGCGGCATTTTCTTGCGAAATGACCAGTCTTCCGACAGCGAAAACACTGCTCTTTTTTTGTGCGGACAGTCGCTTGCTTCGTGATCGTAGTTTCCGCAGCGTGCGCACTCAGTATGGCTTTGCTTATCTTTGGTGAAGGCCTGATATCGGCGCGATTTACTCGCTACAGTGCACACCGCTGCCTCAGGTGTAGTCATGGCGCTTACTTCCAGTGCGGCTGTCTCTGCCGCTATGGCAATCGTTTCAGCTTGGGCAAGTGTGAGCTCAGTTTTTTCAAGCAGCGTCTGCGGCACCGCCCGATTTCGGATGCCACAAACAATGCGGTCCCGTAACATACGGTCCAAACTGGTGCCGAAGTGACAATTATCCGTAAGCCTGCGTAGCTCAACAAGAAAGTCCCGGACAGATTCGTTTGCATCCTCGTCCCTTGTAAAGAACTTGTAACTTGCGGCATAGTCTTCGGCGCATAGTGGTTATTTAGGATGGTAAGTGCGTCCTTGTAACTCAGGTCATTTACTTTCTGGGGGGCGCAGTGTCCAGCAAGAACGCCTACCGTCTTCGTTGACAGTGTCGAAACCAAGAGCGCCCTTTTCTTGTCATCTGTCTTAATATCATTTGCTTCAAAAAATACCTCCAGTCGAGTCAAGCAAATATCCCACTTATCTTGATTTTCGTCGAAACTTGGGGTATCGAGGTTCGTAGCCAGGGCCGTGACCGCCGATGCTCCGTAGACTCGATTACTTTCAGTACCCAGCAGGACTCCCAGCGCTACCGAGACGCCACCAACGCCACTGTTCGTGGCGGCGGCTGCACGGGGTGGTCACCCTCGTCGCCACTGTTGTAGCGGGTGACAGAGTGACGGAGACGATCCAAGAGCACGTATCACACTGCTTTATTTCAGTGACAGCAAACTATATATATATAGGCTGCTTGTCTATGACGTAACATAAACGAATGAATCATGTTTGACACGTGTGGCACAGCACTTCATATCAGAAATCACTAAACACTACTACCTACAGCGTAGAGAGTATCGCACGCCACATCTCACGCTCACTCGAGCTCAAGCGGTTACACTCAGAATGCTACAAACAGATACATACCCCACGCAAAACAGGCTACACCATTACATACGACAAGTCTTATAGCTCTACGACAAGTCTTATAGCACCAATTGCAATGCATCCCTTAACGTCTATCATTTACTCTGGCCGTGCTCGCAAGCTCACATAACTCCGAACCGGACAAGCGCAAGCTTGAAATAGCAATCCGGAGCGAAGAACTCGCTCCCCACCTCTGGGCCGTCCAGCAGGTCCACGACGCCGCCAGGAAACTCAACCTCCCGGTTCCGTCGTGGGAGACGCCCACTCCATGTGAGCCCAAAGCTCTCGTGGCCTGCAGGACCTTGACTAAAGTTGATTTCCTTCCTTCCTTCCTTTCTAGTGCTATCAAACGTCCACTATTGCACTATAATTAGAGTACATGTATTAGCTTTCTTTGTTTTCCTTTTCTGCTACGAGCTTGACGCAGCGACGTTGACGTCACCAGTGTTTATTTTTTTCTAATGCTACGATTCATGTACTATTGCACTATTATTAGAGTACATGAATAAACTTCTTTATTTTGCTTTTTTGGTACTATCTTAACGCGGCGGCGTTACTAGTTTTTATTTTTTCCTAATGCTACGAATCATCAACTATTGCACTATTATTAAGATACATGCATTAAGAAGCTTTAGCTCGCGTGCTACCCGCCGTGGTTGCTCAGTGGCTATGGTGTTGGGCTGCTGAGCACGAGGTCGCGGGATCGAATCCCGGCCACGGCGGCCGCATTTCGATGGGGGCGAAATGCGAAAAACACCCGTGTACTTAGATTTAGGTGCACGTTAAAGAACCCCAGGTGGTCGAAATTTCCGGAGTCCTCCACTACGGCGTGCCTCATAATCAGAAAGTGGTTTTGGCACGTAAAACCCCATAATTAAGCTTTAGCTCGCGTGCTCCTATTTAATACACGTAAAAGGAGCATTAATTTTTCTCTACAACCACTGCCCCAAATTTGACCGGCTTTGTTGCATTTAAAAGAAAAACTTAGACTCTAGTGACTGTTGGTTTCGAATTCTTGAATTAGGTCATCCATTATTTATTGAAAATTGGTAATAATCACAAATTTTCTGAAAACACAGCTATCAAGTTTACAACTCCGTAACTCGGCAATGACACACGATATCACAATTAAGTGAATTCCATCTAATAGTACATCTAAAGCGTACAAAATTCATATGCCACACATGGTTCTCAAAAAATTCAGTATTATGGAAATACAACTTTCGGAGAACCCTTGTACACAACGTATCAAATTCAAGCAGGATATAAATTGACATATCAAACTTGTCCGCTTTGAATAATCTAATGGATACCGTTTACAGAACCGCGATATCAGTTTTTGATGCAGAGCTATTAATTTGTCAACTTCGTGCTTCCATTTCTTTCGAACATTTGAATTTTTGAAAATTCTTTTTATAAAAATCAGGCCCTAAATCGAAATTCCACTTCCAAGAGTCACTAGAATTTACTTTAGTCTCTCAAATGCACCAAAGTTCATTAAAATCGGCCCAGCGGTTACTTCAGAAAAGTGTTTTAGCGAGGGCGATATGGAGAACAGGCTTCAAGGGGCGGTGGAGGCAATCGAAAATCATCTAGAGGGCACCGGACTTGATTGCTCGCCGGAAAAATCGGAATTGCTGCTCTACCGCCCCAGGAGGTTCGGCAAACCGTCCAGAGACGTAGCGGAACTACACAAAAGGGGAATCAGATTAACCACGAGGAAAGGCACGGAGATACCCATGGTCCAAAAGATTAGAGTCCTGGGTCTCTGGATCGAAGCCAGGGGAACAAACACGGAAACTATAACACGCCTGGAAAAGAAAGGCTTATACAGAGAGTCTCCAACAACAGGAGGGGCATTAAAGAAAGAAACGTCGTACGGCTCGTTCAGGCCTTCGCGATCAGCCACGTCGCGTACGTGGCGGCATTCGTCCACTGGAGCAAGGCCGAGAAAGACAGGATCGACGCGCTCATTAGAAAAGCGTACAGAACAGCACTGGGTCTCCCCCAATACACAAGAAACGAAAGGTTACTACAACTCGGGGTGCATAACACGCTGGAGGAGATCGCAGAAGCACAGAGAATTGCGCAACTCGAAAGACTCTCCGGAACCAAGGCGGGCAGAGAAATCATGGAAAAGATCGGCATAAACTACCACGGAATGAACGGCCCCAAGATGCAGATTCACCCAGACGTCCGAGCCGCAATTAACACGGAAAATATCCCGAAGAACATGCACCCCGTGCACAATGTCGAGAGAAGGAAATGCCGCACGAAAACGATTCTCAAAAACCACGGTGCGCGGGAGGGGGTGCTCTTCGTAGACGCCGCACGGTACCCCCGAAACAGGGACGACAATGGTGGTGTCGGCGCTGACAAAGGTAACTCCCTCTTCGCAATGGCGGTCGTATGCACGAAAGGAAAGACCGTGACTGCGGGCTCCGTGAGGACTAGATAGTCGGAGGCAGCGGAAGAAACGGCAATCGCATTGGCTATAATCAGCGGTCGGCAACAATACAGAACAATAATCAGCGACTCCAAGACGGCTATTAGGAATTTCACAAAGGGCTGGGTCTCCACCGAGGCGGCCAAAATTCTGAACCACAGAGCAGAAGACTTTAGGAACGGCACAATTACACCCAAATACCTCAAATGGATCCCGGCACATATGGGAGAAGTTACCATGAGTGCCCCTCCCAACCTCAACGAGAAGGCCCACCGAGTCGCGCGAAAACTAACCCACCGCGGCACGGCCAGTGACGGCCCAACACCCCGCAACCCCCGGGGAAGGGGGAAGGACTGCGGCGGAGGCGATGGAGAAGACGGAGGAGGCGACGACGACGAAGAAGCGATAAAAGACGACAGGGACAGGCTGGTCACGTACCACGACATACTGACACACTACACGAAACAAAGAGAAGCATACCCACAACCCCACAAACAACTCGACAGGTCTCAAGAAACAGATTGGAGAAGATTGCAAACCAGAATGTTCCGAAACCCAGTACACTTAAACAGAATAAATTCAACACAATATCCAGACGCAAGCTGCAAGCTCTGCAAACACGAACACGCAGACATGGCACAGATCTTGTGGAAGTGCACACAGATCAGTTCAGTATACGTAGAGGACAACATAGAACCGGACCTTCTCGAGGAGCGATGGCTAAGCGCTCTGACTAGCTCAGAACTACACGACCAATTATGGGCTATCCAGCGGGCCCGGGCAGCGGTGGAAAGGCTATGCCTCACCGCACACAATGCCCGGGTGGCCTGAGCCCGGGCTGGCAACCTCGCAGGTCCTTTTTCCATTAAAGTTTTTTCCGTCCGTCCGTCCGTGTTTTTGCGTTTTACATGCATTTGAATAGGCCGCGTCGGAGTTGGGCCCGAGCTAAAGCTTCCTCTTAACTTCTTTATTTTCTTTGTGTTACGACCTTGACGCGACGACGGCGCCGTCACCGGTTTTTAATTTTTCCTAACGCTTCGAATAATCTACTATTGCACTATTATTAGGATACATCTATTAACTTCTTTATCTTCATTTTTTGTTACGACCAAGACACGGTGACGCCGACGTCACCAGTTTTTATTTTTTCCTAACGCTACAAATTATTTAGTGTTCTACAGTTATTGGGAGTACATGTATTAACTTCTTTATTTTCCTTTTATGCTACCACCTTGACGCGGCGACGACGACGTCACCAGTTTTTTTACCAACGCTACGAATCATCTACCATTGCACTATTACGAGTACATGTATTAATTGCTTTATTTTCCTTTTTTTACGGTCTTGACGCGGTGACTACATCAGTTTTTATTTTATTTTAACCCTACGAATCATCAACTATTGCACTGTTATTACGAGTATATTTATTGACTTCTTTAGTTACCTTTTTTGTTTCGACCTTGACGTGGTGAAGGTGACGTCACCAGTTTTTTATTTTCTCCTATCCCTACGAATTATCTACTATTGCACCATTATGACGAGTACATTTATTAACTTCTTTATTTTCCTTTTTGGTTACGACCTTGACGCGGCGACGGTGCCATCACCAGTTTTTATTCCTTCCTAACACTACGCACCATGTACTATTGCACTCTTATTACGAGTACATCCATTGATTTCTTTATTTTTCCTTTTTTGTTTTGACCTTGACGCGCTGAAGGCGAAGTCACCAGTTTCTTTATTTTCTCCTATCCCTAGGAATGATCTACTATTGCATTCTTATTACGAGTACATCTATCAACTTCTTCATTTTCATTTTTTGTTTCGAGATTGACGCAGCGACGCTCACGTCAACAGTATTTATTTTTCCTAAGGCTGCGAATCGTGTACTATGGCACTATTATTGCGAGTACATGTATGAACTTTTTTTATTTTCCTTTTTTGTTGCGACCATGACGCGGCGATGATGACGTAAACGCCTTTTTTACGGCGACGCTATTAAGGGCTACTGTCCCCGTTATCGTGTCCGCGTGTAGAAAAAAAAGTCAGATGATTATGCAATGCCAGGCCGACTTGGGGCGGAAGTGAAGCAGGCGTTAAACCTGGGCCGATCACGAATATAGCACAATACTGATCCGAACCGCGACGGAAAGTAAGCAGACGGGAAATGATCCCCATACGTGGGCCGATTCCGAGGATAGCACGATACCGGCCCACCGGCTACGGAAGTGAAGCAGGCGTTCAACGCTCCCCATAAGTGGGCCGATCCCGAAGATAGTTTGATGCCGGCCGCACATAGACGGCTTTGCAGGTCATCCTTCTTCACAGAAGTGCACTGAGTTTTTCAACAGTCTACTATTACACCATTATAAAGATTACATGTGTTAACTTCCTTACTTTGCTTTTTCACGACCTTAACGCGGCGACACCTACGTAACTAGCCTTCTTTTTTTTTCTATGAATTTGATGTGGCTCGCACAAACGTCTGCCTGCCACGCTGCGGTCCATGGTTCGGATCTCGGTCAGAAGTATTTTTTTAAGGCTACCAATCATGCAGTATTACACTATTATAACGAATACACGTGTTATCTTGGCCAATTATTCATTTGTTTTGCAGATATAGGGCCTCATTTGACGGGCAGATTGTGTTGGGGTACGCGCCAAAGAAGGCTTACGCATTTAAAGAAAGATTGAAAAATCACCGTTCGTGATACGACAATACACCTACTGTGTTCGGTCGTCAGAGGTTTGATGACCGAACACCGTCGGATTTCCATGCTTACTTTAACTTTCTTATATAAGAACAACTTGGCTAACCTTAACTGGGACACCCTATATATTGCGAGCGACGTGGAAGCGAGTCATGGCTCCTGCACTTAGGTTCAGAAAGCCGACGTTGTGTTTAAATGCGACGTAGAATCGACGTTAAAATTTATCTAACGCTTTAAAAGATTAGTATTTGATGCGCCTAGAAAAACGAAAAAGGAGAGAGTACAGTAAGGCAGGGGCTCGGCGTCCAGCAAAGAACGAAAGCCTCAGAGCAAGATCTGTTTGAAATAACAACCGAGAAGTATGAAGGAAGATTGATAGGCGGCTATGATGCGACATGAAAGATATGTCGGCTCACTATGGAATGCATGAAACGAAATAAAAAACCATTTTATATTCAATCAAAGTGCAGTTAACTACAGTTAAAATCCAGAACAAGAATGTCTGACAACGTTAAATTATGGGGGGAAATTCGCCTGTGATGATTATACATACGTAACGTGCAGAATAAAGCGGAAACCATAGATCAGCGCTACGTTTTCTTTGTGCCTTCTCGTGTCCTTGTTCCCTTTTGACGCTGCATCCCACTTGTTTCATCGAGCATGTTTCGTTGGTATGTATTCACATTCAGAAGTAAATCAGGCTATTTTTAACCTGAACGAAGCCTTTGATTTTAAGGGTAGGATGTATGAAGCGCGTGAATCTGTATGGTGTGCGTGCGTGCGTGTGTGTGTGTGCCTGCATGCGTGTGCGCGCGTGTGTGTGTGTGTGTGTGTGTGTGTGTGTGTGTGTGTGTGTGTGTGTGTGTGTGTGTGTGTGTGTGTGTGCGCGTGCGTGCGTGCGTGCGTGCGTGCGTGCGTGCGTGCTAGCGTCACAGAGAAGATGGAGCGCGAAACATTAAGAAACACCGTTTCGTGGTCTCTCTTCTCTCTGTCGCGACCATGTTTTGCGCTGCGCTTCAAATACGCATTAACTGACTCTAGCACCAACGTTGACATTATACTCTGCAGACTCGTCCACTTGTTTGCCAATGGTTCTTAAAAGATGGCGGGCGCCTCTCCACAGTGTCAAATGTGTATTATTATTATTATTATTATTATTATTATTATTATTATTATTACTATTATTATTATTATTATTATTATTATTACTATTATTATTATTATTATTATTATTATTATTATTATTATTATTATTATTATTATTATTATTATTATTATTATTATTATTATTCCGGGAAACAGTGGCTAAAAGACACGCGTTCAATTTCCTGGCGACGAACATCTTTGGCGGATCTGGTGAAATGAAGCTTACAAGAAAGGCAGAAAAACACTGCATCGTCGCGAGCTCTTTAAGAAAAGGTGTGACGATTGATATTGTCTTCCTCTTCGTTAAAGGCACCTTTGCCACTGAACCGTAGTCATTTCTTCTGTCTGATAGCAATTAAGGCAAAAGCTTTCTGTAGAAATGTACTTTCACAAGTATCTGTCGTATGGGCATCACTCGATAACGTAGATGCAGAGAACTGTTTTCAGCAGGCGCTAGAGAATGGGAGTGTGCAATTTCAAATCAATTGTATTCTACATACTACTTGAAGTTTGGGCTTCAACTCAGCCTTTCTTTCTAGAGTCAGTGACACCTCCGACTCGGCCCTATCTTGGCCCCAAGAAGAGACAGACTGCAGTCCACTTCATTTTTATCAGTTATTCAAACTTTTCTGTGATAGATGCTTCTGTACTCGCAATCACTGGTGAGGTTCTCTCATATAATGCATCTTTGTCTTTGTTCTAGGGTGGTTTATCTCTTCAGATACGAGCCCGCCTGGGAACGAGTGACCTGCACACGCCTCGATGCTCCCGGAGAGTACCAAGTCCTTCCAGAGTGGTTCTTGAATAAGTTTTGAAGAGCTAGCGAGGAACGTGACTTCAAGTTTATAACTGATGACTTTAAGCGAACCAGAGTCTTGGGAAAATTGCGACATCGTATTAATCTATAAAAAGGGAGACGCTGAAGAATTGAAAAATGATAGGCCCATTACTTTGTTTTCGTTATTGCACAAAACGTCTGACATACTTTACAATACCATGAGGGCAGGACTTGGCTTCATATCAGAGAACAGGCTGGCTTTGTAAAGGATTACATTCATGTCAAAACTCATGTAATTGAGAAATCTGTCAAGTTTAATCAACATATATGAATGTTTTGACATGTATCATGAAAACGCGTTCGATTGATTAGAAGTACCAGCAGTCCTGGAGGCACTGAGTAGTAAAGGAGTAACGAAAGCATAGGTGAATATCTTGAATTAACACAGTAAGCTGGGCAAGTTGGTGACTGAACATATTCCTAGGGGTGGGCAGGGCAACCCGGACGAAGGACTAAGAGAAGTGGACGATACGAACTCCGACAAACAGCGGGTTTATTTTTTCCATACAAGGGATTAAATATGCAGAGAATGGGATCATGTGATGAAGTGACGCGTACAAGTGGTGAAAGGGTGTTATCCTATCTTACCATTCAAAAACTTCGTTTCTTTGTCATGCAGGGAGAAAGAAGTCTGGCTGACCCATGCGCCTGAGTTGACACGCATGAAATAGGCTTCCACAATCTCGCAGTTGACTTGATTTTCATTTTTATAGATTATATCGTTTTTTTTTTTCAAACAAAGGTTTCGGTGGACAATCTCGTGAATGCGCGGCCAGATTCGAGCCTGTTGAATTCCTGATCACGCCTTGGTGCTCCCTAAGGCGGATGTTAAGGAAGCGTCCCGTCTGGCCAAAGTACTTTTTGGCCGCACGTAAGTGGAATAACGTAGACCACTCCCACCGAGCATGCCACGAGCTGCCTCGTGTGTTTCATGCGGTGAATGGCCTTGAACGCCTGCTTAGGTCTATTGACGTGATTGCAAATCTTTTTTAACGAGATTTTAGCTGAAAAGACGTTTGAACACCATATTTCATGGCTATATTTTTTTACCCATGCCCCATCTTATGTATATCATAAGCATGATATCTTGGCCAATATTTGAAAAGACTTCGTAGCTGTCTTAAATTTTCGCAGAAAAATCCGAAAAATACCTGTCAATGAAGGGGTCAGGGTAGGAGACCCTGTAAATCCAGTTATATTCGATGCATGCCTAGAAAAAGTATTCAAGCTGTTAGACTAGGAAGGATTAAGTGTGAAAATCAACGTGAAACATCTAAGCAACTTAGGATGGTAGCGAATTGGGCTAACTTATATGCCATATCTACAGTCGAGAATGGTAGCGCAAAACCCACTGCACGACGATTCAGGTAGAGTATAACTTCCAACTGGGGTTTCTTGTGGTGCGGGAAAAAACTCGAAATACAAGGAAAACCAAGAAAACTGATAACCGAAGATAAGAAAAAAAAGTTATAGGGTGACTTAAGTCTCCTTACGTGCACTGAATGCGAAAACATTCTGTCTCTTTCGCACGATACTTTTCACCTGGTGATGTGCTCGAATTGGGCAAAGCCGATTTTTAGGGTGGACAACCCAAATTTTTTAGGGTGTGCCGAGCCAATATTTGGAGTGGACCAGGTCGGTTTTGAACGTGGTCAACTCAATTATCGAATTGGCCAGTCATTTCTTTTTTTTAGGGGGGGGGGGGGGGTGGCCACGGCGTCCGTCAGACGTTGTGGCTGTTCACCGTGGGATTTCACAGTGCGAGCGGCAGCAGACCCAACGCCGGGTACGTGACTTCATCACTTGGCCACGTGGCTTTGGGACCATCGAACGTTAACGCCGGACGCTCGCCGGATTTGCCGCTTCATGTGTATAATGCTTTCGCATTAATATGAAAGGGTGAAAAAAAATTGCGATCCCTAATGCAAAATTTGAGCGCAGCTCAATACTTGTTTTCGTTTCGCAATATATTTGCTGGCGCGGACAATCTTTCTTGTGCGGCACGCTGCAAACGGAGCGAAATGTGGCACCACTGCGTCGCCAATCGGGAGATCGCAAGAGGCTGCGCGTGGGTGACGCGTAAGCGCAATTCACAGCAGCAGCCGCACACAGACCTCCACTCATGCAGCGCTTTGTTTCCATACAGACGACGTGCGCTACTCTGGCGCCATCTCATAGCCATCGTCTCCGCAAAGCCCGTGTTGCGCGGTACTACGATTTTCTTCTGACGCTTTAGCCATAGCGTTCTTCTCTGCTTTCCTCCTCGCGCTGTCTTCGCAATCGCCGTCTTTCATCTCCTGCTGCGCTCCGCGTTCGCTTTCATCCTTCGCTATGCTTGTTCGCGAGGTTACGAGGGACAACGCCAACGCTCACCGCAGGAACGCGCGCCTAAGAGCTGCGCTTTAAAATGCTAAGGCACACCTTCATATCTTTTTTCTCGCAGCATCAGTTCTCGGGAAAGCCGTCAGTGTATCTGTCCAACAGAGACACTGACGGCTTGCTTAACATGAGCCATGCTCGTGTAGCATCTTCGCAGCCTCAATGATCATGTGGGCGCGGTCGTTTCTCTGTCTGTATACTGTAATGTTCTTAAATAGCGGTGAATACTTGTACAAACGGCAATGCTGTGCTCCACCTTTTTAATTGTGGACATTATTCGCGTGCTCCCCAGGCGGTCGTTTGTTCCTTCAAGATAAAAGAAAATTGCTAAGAATCGACAACCCTTTTTGATTCGCATCTCCCAAGAACAGATTCAATTTCTGAAGCAAAAAGTTGCTTTGAGCTGTGTGCTTTCTCAATCGGTATCAAGGATGGTATTATTGCTGCCACCTACATAGTTGCTAGATTGAATTACTAATTGAAAAAAAAAAACCATTTAGATGAGCTCGAATTCAAGTACAAGCTGGACCTGAGCCCAGGAAGCTTGCTGGGCCTCGTTACTTGATATCCACGCTCACGAAATGGGTTGACAGCGTGTGCCTTCGGGTGGCGCATTGTAAATCAACATGAAAAACTCCCGATACAGCTTTCTGTTGCTCAATGCGTGCTACATAAAAGTGTTTTTCCAGGCACAAAAGAAGCACGCGAATACACGAGAGATGGCCGCGTGGCAGGCGGCTCGAGGCACGTTACCTATATCCATAGCCTTCTCTCAAACTTGTAAAAACACTTTTATGTAGCACGCATTGAGCAACGTAAAGAACGTAAAGCTTTATCGGGAGCATTTCATGCTGCTCTACAATTTTCTCATTGACACTTTTGATCTTGTAATATTTGTGAAGTGGATTAATAACAAAGACTAGTTATGTAATTAGGCGGAGTGCAAAAAATAATCTGATTATCTTCAAGCAACTGCAAACATCACCTTATGTCACGCATACGTTAACGCCTGGTACGCTAGCTTGAGCGGGCGGAAGGAACACACGAACGCCAGGTGTAGCACACACGCAACGTTCATTCAATATGGACTTTTAACAACAGCAACACACGGTAACGTTCAACACTTATAGTACACGGAATGCGTCCTCCCTTGCCAAGCTTTACGCTCGCACTACCGCGGTTACTAATGTCTGTGCGGCGATAGTTTACACGCTATAGCCGGGGCGCTTACAGTACCGGTTCTGTTCGGTGTGGATATCGGCGGCCTCTGGTCTGTGGTCCGTCGTTGCAGTCTGGTCGCTTTCGATCGTCGCTGGTGTCCGGCGTCACCGATGCCCCGGCCGACGAGACGAAGGCGCGGTCGCTGAGGAGCTGTCGCGCTCCGGCAGAGCAGGGCTCGTGCCGGCTGGCGCTCCCGGTGCGCGCCGGCCCAGCTTAGTTCCTTAGACAGGATGGTGGCTGGCTGCAGCCAGCCTCCACGCGTCCACGTTCAGCGGCACAAAAGCTGACGTGTCCTGGCAGGTAGGTCCGGGCCAGCGGTAGTTGCGGGGACGTCGGACATCTGCTCACCGAGCCTGGTACTCGGGCGGGACCTTGATGTGTCGCCTAGGAACTGGGGCAGGACCCAGAGAGGCTATCTCCGGCCGTCTTCTCCTGGAACGCTGCGCCCTGGCCACCACGTCCTTCCCTGCGCGCGCCTCTTCCAGGAATATTGCCACGCCCTGATGACATGATGCTAGGAACTGTTCTGCAATCATGTTGTCCCTCAAGTCTTCGAATGTCTTCTCTATGTTAGCCATTTCCAATCAACGATCAAAGTAGTTGGAGATTCGAGCGGCGAATTGCTGGCCCGTCTCATGTTCGTGTGGCTTAGAGTTTCGGAATTTATCCCTGAAACCTTCGGCCGTTAGTCTGAAGCGTTGTGAGAGAGCCTTCTTCACCTTGTCGTAATCTAGTGCGTCAGTCGCTGACATCCGGCTGTACACGGCCAACTCTTCCCCCACAAGACACATACTCAATCCCGTCGCCCAGTCACTCTTCGGCCAGCCTTGTCCAGTTGCTATTCGCTCCAAACGCTGTATATAGGCATCTAGGTCATCTCGCCTTTCGTCAAAGGGGGCAATTAGCTTCTGGGGACACACTGTCGCTATTCGCTGAGGTACCACGTCTGAGCTATTTCCTGCCTCTTCTCCACTGTTACTCATGCACAGCTGCAATTTCTTTTCCGTAAGCTCTTTTTCCAACATCAAGTTCCTATATGCACGCTCGTCCGCAGCTTTCGCTCTCTCCTCCTCTTCCTTCGCAGCCTCTCGCGCCTCTGCGCGTTCTTCTCTTAATCGCTTCTGTTCCTCGTGATACAGCGCTATTATGGCTTCGGCCGACATGCCCGCGGTATTCCCAGCCGTCATCAAACTTTCAAGGTCCATTCCGCTGCTCAAGACACCCCGAGGCACGTGACGAAGTTAAAGGGATCCTGGCAGGCTCGCCAATGTTGTCACGCATAGGTTAACGCCTGGTACGCTAGCTTGAGCGGGCGGAAGGAACACACGAATGCCAGGTGCAGCACACACGCAACGTTCATTCAATATGGACTTTTAACAACAGCAACACATGGTAACGTTCAACACTTATTGTACACGGAATGCGTCCTCCCTTGCCAAGCTTTACGCTCGCACTACCGCGCTTACTAACGTCTCTGCGGCGATCGTTTATACGCTATAGTCGGGGCGCTAACAGTACCGGTTCTGTTCGGTGTGGATATCGCCGTCCTCCGGTCTGTGGTCCGTCGTTGCAGTCTGGTCACTCGCGGTCATCG
This sequence comes from Dermacentor andersoni, assembly GCF_023375885.2. Taxonomy (NCBI): domain Eukaryota; kingdom Metazoa; phylum Arthropoda; class Arachnida; order Ixodida; family Ixodidae; genus Dermacentor; species Dermacentor andersoni. The sequence continues at coordinate 181,566,488 of NC_092819.1, forward strand.
CTGGTGTCTGGCGTCACCGATGCTGTTGTGTCGGCAGCGGCAGGCAAGCGGGGGCCCGCGCCCAGCGAACGCGCGGCGAGCGCCCGACGCAGAGAGAGAGACGCGGCGCCAACTGCTCCTGATGAAAACCGGACAAGAGGACTGAGCCGGCTCGCGGCCGTTTATTACCAAAAAGGACTTCACACGCCAGATGACACCTCCTGATTGGTCCAAGCTCATCACATGACAGAAGGGGGGTGCGCCATCTAGCTAGACTACTACGACACATAAATGTATGATAACACGGAGATCTGGCAGGGGGAGACACTATACCACAGATGCCCCGGCCGACGTGACGAAGGCGCGGTCGCTGAGGAGCTGTCGCGCTCCGGCAGAGCAGAGCTCGTGCCGGCTGGTGCTCCCGGTGCGCGCCGGCCCAGCTTAGTTCCCTAGACAGGACGGTGACTGGCTGCAGCCAGCCTCCGCGCGTCCACGTTCAGCGGCACAAACGCTGACGTGTCCTGGCAGGTAGGTCCGGGCCAGCGGTAGTTGCGGGGACGTCGGACATCTGCTCGCCGAGCCTGGTACTCGGGCGGGACGTTGATGTGTCGCCTAGGAACTGGGGCAGGACCCAGATAGGCGATCTGCGGCCGTCTTCTCCTGGAGCGCTGCGCCCTGGCCACCACGTCCTTCCCTGCGCGCGCCTCTTCTCCAAGATGGTTGCTCCACGCGCTCGCTTCACTCCTTCTTCCTCGTCCTCTTTCTTCGCTTACGCTTGTCACTCCTGACATCTTGGTTCCGTTCAGCCACGTGGCATTTGCATATTTTAAAGTTTGGCTCAGGTTATGTGAGACACCTGGTACAGACACAGGGACGACCGCTCCCGGATCATCGTTGACGCTGCGAAGATGCTACACAAGCATGGCTTATGCGTAAGCAAACCGCATCCCTATTGAACAGAGAAATTAATTTCCTGGGATGCGGCGGCACACGAGCAAGGCGATAAAGATATTCCTTTGCATTTTCCCCCCTTCGATTTCATATCTTCCATTACCAGTTGCTCTTGCTTTTGTTTGTTTTTTGTTTAGTGTTGTTTTCGAGTTTTTTTTGCACAGTAGTAAACAACAGTTGGAAGTTAGTGCTCGCCTTCATCACGTCGTCTGGTGTTCGTTTACTTCGCGCTACCATCTCCACAGTAATGTCAGAGACCTGCAATTTGCAGATTACATTGTCCTGTTCAGAAACGCTCTAGATGACTTTCAGTAATCGATTGAGGACTTTAGCTGAGGAAGTGTACGGGTAGGCCGAAGAATAATATGCAGAATACACAAATAATGTACTGTGGCTTAGCAAGATAATGAAAATTCATGACTGGAAGTCAGTTTTGGGCTGATGACCGGGGGTCTATTAATGTTACAGAATGGGTGGCAAAAGAAAGACTGCTGAGAAATGGGTGGTGGGTTGAGATTGAGAAATTCTTAGCTCTAAAATGGTGTTAGCTTTTGCAAAATAATCGAAGCCTTAACTTTAGGAGCGATATAAAGTTAATTTGTGGTACGCGCAACATAATCCTTATGTACAAATCCTTGGCCAGAAACAATTCTTTGTTGAAGTGAAGATCTACTTACGAATAGGAGTGGGCAAACATTCTAAGTTTCGGATACAAATCGAGTACTACACGTTGAATATTCGAGTTCCTGTCCGAAAAAAATTTTTCGGCATTTTGGAATCTTCAAAACTAACCAACTTTTGCGTAATAGCCGATTGGTAAACTGTTCTGCACCTTCTTAAGGTTCTGCAAATTATCAGAAGCGACGCCACAACAAAGTTTTCGAAGCAATGCTGAAAGAAAATCGGCAATGGAAGTTTTCTTGACGGTTCCGCAGCGAAAGGTTGCACATTAGAACCTGCGATTTTTGCTTCTAGTCTGTCATTTTACAGCGAAGCTCGCTATGGCTATTCTACGGAAAAATCGTGGCGGCGAACAGAAAACACCTCACCCGCCGTGGTCGCTCCGTGGCTATGGCGTTGGGCTGCTGTTGGTCGTGGGATCAAATCCCGGCCACGGCGGCCGCATTTTGATGGGACGAAATGCGAAAACACCTGTATACTTAGATTCAGGTGTACGTTGAAGAATCCCCGGTGGTCAAAATTTCCGGAGTCCTCCACTACGGCGTGCCTCATAATCAGAAAGTGGTTTTGGCACGTAAAACCCAATTATTTAACTTTAAGAAAACACCTTGTGGGAAATCCAACTTTCTCGAGAATTCTCTGTAGCTCTCAATGTAATGCAGGTATCTTGGAAAAAATCATACTGAAATTGGCCGCTGAGACGGCTCTATAATTTACTTATCATAAATAGTTGGTTCACAATGAAGTTGTAAACGTTACAGAATTCCCGTCTATCAATACATGGGCACCTACGGATGGAGTATGGTTACAGAAAACAGCTGTAACTCTTCTTTTATCAAAACTATCCCGAAACAAATTATATGAGAATTGGTCCCTAAGACAACTCTAACATTAAGCCGAGTTTCATCTACTTTTTACAATTACGTAGTTCATAGTGAAGTTGTAAATATTGCGGAATCCCCGTCTGCTGCCAATACAAGGGCTTCTATACGGGAGGGAAACGGACAGCCCCATGTTTGTTCCGCTAGAATAAAACTCTAGTTCTTTTAAGTTTCATTCAGCTAATTAACTAGGACGTACGCTCATTCGCAACTTACAAAGAAACGTGCTTTACTTCGTGCACTCTGTTGGAATGCGCCTCGGTCAACGCGTATCGTCGTTCGCGTCGAGGCTCGATTTAACCTGCGTCTAAACGACGCAGCTGCGCCGACAACACCTGCGTCTGCAGAGCGGCCTCGAAAAGATAACACAAAAAGGAAAGAGAACAAATGATTGTGTATTTCTTTGTATTTTGCATAAATGTCATATACATAATTATATGTATACTTACATACCAACATACTGTATACCATTTCTTCTGGTCAACCACCTTCACAGAGTGGAATGGCTCGTCAATTTTTGTGTTTCTGTTGGTCCAGTCACGTGTGGCCATTTTATCTTTTATTCTACAGTTTGCGGTATGTTTCTCACAAGTGACCATGTTGTGCCTACGGCTCACAATTCATGCAGCAGATTTGTGTTATTTTTAATTTCCGTTCTTTTTTCTTTTTGCAACCATTCACTTGGCGTTTTTGGAAATCCAATCATACAGCAGCCATTCTTTCTTGAAAACCTTGTTTGCAAATAGGCTCTCAAGTTATCTTTCGCCTATTCGAGTAGCTTTTTTTTATTGCAATTAGTGACCTTGTGTTTCAAATTGATCCTTTGTCCCTGATAGTCAGCTTTCGTCTTTGTCCTAGTCACAACAGGCATGTTACGTAATTATAATGAAATAAATATTCTTGCTGTAAATATTTGCGTCCTCGTTCGGCTATTCGATATTCAACACTTACTTTTCGTATTCGATTCGTATTCGAAGAAGTTGATATTCGCCCACCTCTCCTTCCCAAGCTTAGAAGCTCTCAGAATCACAAGATCTACAAACACAACATCAGCTTCCTAAAATTCAATAATATCTTGCCTAATTTTTCGCCGCTGCCTCAGCAACAACACTCAGCTTTTTTGAGGCATGCATTTTAGCGCCACAATGGAAAGAAATAGAAAGAGCAGAGGAAACATGAAGCGCTTCTCTCTTTTCCTTTCAAGTGTGGCCCTAAGAACCATGCGTCAGCATCGAAACCAACCAGCCCAACAAGAAGCTCTTCTGTACCGCTCATTGCGTCGCTCTTACTCTTGGTTTAGGCCGAGAGGTAAATGCTTCGTCCCTGCATTTTTCTTTTTCAAAAGCATTCAATGCGGCAGTGCACTTTAAAGGGTTCTTATATAAATTATATAAGCTAAACTTTGTCCTTATAAACGCCTCTCTCGGAGACTGGAGTAACAGTTTTCTTCGTGCAATTCTTTAGGTGCTATTCATATCTCCCGGTGTACCCAAGGATTCTCCGCCTTGCCCCGCTCTCTTTTTCATATGATATTGAGGTTTCGCGCTGTGTTTCTGCAGAGATTCGCCTTTATGCAAATGTCTGTTTCTCTGCTTCTTTTTTGCAGTATAATTATTAAAAGCGATGATCCCGACGTTCCTAATACTTCGTTTTCAAGTTGTTGCAGACGATGTGAGCTTTGGCAAATAAACAACAGCATTGAAAAAGTGTTTGTCATGTCCTTACTGAAGAGTGTACTTATCCATTTTGTTCAATTATATAATTCAATTACAGCGTTCTCCGAATACAAGTACTTGTGACCTCTTTTTTGTACTTAGAGGTTGTCTTGTTCAAAGCACTTGGAAGCACTTGAAGAAATAGCTGAGTTCAGCTATTCTTCCGGCTCTGAAGTCATTTACTGCGACAACGGCATTCCCGCACAGCAAGGACCACCAACTTGCACATATAGATGTAGATCCCTGAATTCAGTGGCACATACCAACACTCTTGCTTTCTTCCCTGCTTTTTCCCCATAAAAATGCGCCGACCCACTACGGAAATGAACAAGAATTCAGCGGATAGAGCGTTGTTGGTTGAGTATAAGGAACGGGGCGGGAGGTACCGAGTGCGCTCGAGAATTGATACATGGATGAATTGAACAAAAAGAGACGTCATAAACTATGCAGATTCCACGCACTGTGGGAACAGATGTTATGCGAAGCATTTCGCAAGTACGCTATTCGGCGCCATTTGGTGTTTTTCGAAGAGGTGTTTGTGTAAAGCAAGCAGCATAGGCCTATTTACCGGGGGGCGAAGTGCAAGGACAAACTATACAATCTGAACCCTTTCCCAGCTCACACTGTCGAAAGCGGGTAGTGTTGGCTCCACACTAACAAGTGCCACAAAGTAGCTGAGGCTAAGTGTCCCTTTCTCATTTTTTTATAGTCACCACGTAAGTTTAATGCATTTTTATTACGCATCTCCTGCCATGGACAGTAAAAGAGAGAGAGAGATGAAGTTTAATTTGTATTAGGGTGAGGCGTCTTCCAGACCAGTTTTACTTTTTACCGCACCAAGGTTTACTAACATGGGTTGAAAGCGTGATCAGCAGTTATAGGGCGTCAGCTTTTGTGAATTACACAGGCCTGAGTGTTGGTGGTTTTTAGAGCTTTTGAATATGTAACTAGGATCCACGCGCGCAACTTGGAACGGCGGAGTTTTTTATACAAAGACAGGGACTACGCATAGCGTCTTCCATTGCCCCTGTGTTCTCAGCGACCTGTATCTTGCTATGTGCGACAGAAACCTCAATGACATGCTGAATCACGGGAACGTTGTAAATGTTTCGAGATACATGGATGATTTTTTAATCTCACATGACGGCGTTGCTAGTTTCAGTGGTTTTGATTGCGATCTTGAGGGCAGTGTTAGGTTTTTTTGTGACAGTCTGAAACCACTAACCCTGACCCGCGAACTGCCAGACCTGTAAGGTTCTACAGTCAACACTGGCGCAGGTATACGCTGGCTGCCAAGAGCGGACGGGCCTCTGCTCCATTTGTTTCGGCGCATTCAAAGCTCATGAAGAGGGACATCTTGCTTCACGAGTGCCTTGAAAAAGGCCTGCCCGCATTGCATGTGCAGCGGATAACCCAATAGCGGCAATATGCGCCTCTCCACGCATGCGTTCCTTCTTTCTCTCTTTTGTATACATATTTCCAACCTGGAAATAAAGGATCGTCTTTTTGCTTTGCGAATCGGCCTGGTTTTCATCGCGTAGCCCTAGAGAACAAAATAATCGACAAGAGTGGACACTCGAGCCATTTGCCGGCCGAGCTATGGAGCTTCGCCGATTCCGCTAGGTGTATATATATATATATGATGTTGCGGGAAGGAATAAGCGTTCGTCTATTTACAGATGGCTTTTCATGGCTGAGCCAACAAGCGTAGTGCATCGATACCGCTAAACGCTTCTTCGTCGTCTCCAAGGCCACTATCAGCGTCTTCTTTCCACATTACCGACTGTGACATCACATCCGTCGGAAAAAGCACCTGATTGGTGCGGCTCATTGGTCTGAGAAAGGTAAGGTTTGAGACGGCTGACGTGGATGATGTCAGAGAGAGGGGAAGGCACCGTGGCATTCAGCGGAGACACTTCATATGTGACAGGGGTCCCCTGGCGAAGGATGCGGTAAGGGCCCTAGTATCGCGAGAGGAATTTCTCAGAAAGACCAACATGCCGAGTCGGATACCAAACTAGCACAAGTCCACCCGGTTCGTAGCTCACGTCGTGATGGCGCTGGTCGTAACGGCACTTCTGGCGTGTCTGTGAAGCAGAAAGACGAATGCGGGCAATCTGGCGTGCTTGGGTCGCAGTGGCTATGAGATCCCGAGTGCACTCTGTCGGCGAGTCGAGTGTGGTCGAAAGGGGAGTCTCGAAAGGCAAAGTCGTCTCACGGCTGAAGAGGTGATAGAAGGGTGAATAGCCAGCTGTGTCGTGGCGCGAGGAATTGTAGGCGAACGTGACAAATGGTAGAGCAATGTCCCAGTCGCGATGATCGGAGGAAACATACATTGCTAGCATGTCAGTTATTGTGCGGTTCAGGCGTTCGGTAAGACCGTTAGGTTGAGGATGGTAAGCGGTAGTAAGTTTGTGTTTAGTAGCACATGATCGAAGTAGGTCGTCTATGACTTTGGAAAGAAAGTATCTGCCGCGATCGGTGAGAAGTTGACGAGGTGGACCGTGGTGCAAGATAACGTCGTGAAGCAAGAAATCAGCGACGTCTGTGGCGCAGCTGGTCGGTAGGGCTCTAGTAATGGCATAGCGAGTTCTATAGTCCGTAGCGACGGCAATCCACCTATTTCCGTCCTTGGATATAGGGAATGGTCCGAGGAGATCAAGGCCAACGCGAAAAAAGGGTCGGCCGGTATATCCAAAGGCTGCAGCAGTCCGGCAGGAGGCACAGCTGGTCTTTTTCGGCGTTGACACAACTCACACGCGGCAACATAGCGCCGGACGGAGCGGTTGAGACGGGGCCAGAAAAACCGTCGCCGAATTCGGTCATAGGTCCGCGTGACGCCAAGGTGTCCAGTGGTGGCAACGTCGTGCAGTTGTTGCAGTACAATCTGTTGCAGATGAGATGGAATGACGGTTAGGAGCTCGGGCCCGTCGGGGTGCATGTTGCGGCGATACAGGATGCCATTTTGTAGTACGAACATGTGAACGGATGGGTCATACGGAGCACAGAGCAGGCGTTCGATAATGGGGCGTAACGACTCATCGCGTCGTTGTTCGGCGCCAATGTCTTGCAAGGCTGAGAGCGAAAGAACGCAGATCGGTGCGACATCCGCTAAACCGTCCGGTACATCGATGGGATGACGAGACAGGCAGTCGGCGCCCTGATGTAGACGACCCGACTTGTAGACCACAGTGTATGTGTATTCTTGCAGCCGTAGGGCCCAGCGACCGAGGCTTCCGGTGGGATCCTTGAAGGAGGAAAGCCAACAAAGGGCGTGGTGGTCGGTTGTAACTGTAAATGGTCGACCATATATGTAGGGTCGGGGCTTGCCCACCGCCCAAATGAGGGCGAGGCACTCGCGCTCAGTAATGGAGTAATTGCGCTCGGCGGTAGAGAGGAGGCGACTGGCGTAGACGATAACGCGGTCGTGCCCACATTGGCGTTGAGCTAAAACTGCGCCGATGCCTTAGGCACTGGCGTCAGTGCGGATTTCTGTCGGAGCGGAGGGGTCAAAATGGGCGAGAACAGGAGGTGTGGTAAGCAGCGTGATGAGCTGCGAGAAAGCAAACGCTTGTTCAGAGCCCCAACAGAAAGGAATGTCTTTCTTCAGGAGGTCAGTAAGGGGACGGGCAACATGGGCGAAGTTTTCCACAAACCTGCGGAAGTAAGAGCAAAGGCCCATAAAGCTGCGAACATCTTTCGCACAAGTTGGTACAGGGAAATTCTGCACAGCATGAACTTTAGCGGGGTCGGGGCGAATGCCTGGCGAATCGACGAGGTGTCCGAGCATGGTTATTTGGCGGTGACCGAAGTGGCGCTTGGATGAGTTGAGCTGCAAGCCAGCGGTGCGAAAAACAGAAAGAGCAGATGAAAGTCTTTCAAGATGAGTCGCGAAAGTTGAAGAGAATCCGATGACGTCATCCAAATAGCACAAACAGATGGACCATTTCAAACCACGCAAGAGCATGTCCATCATCCGTTCAAAGGTCGCCGGGGCATTGCACAAGCCAAATGGCATTACTCTGAACTGATATAGGCCGTCTGGTGTGACGAATGCGGTCTTTTCACAGTCCATTTCATCCACGGCAATTTTCCAATATCCAGAGCGAAGGTCTATAGATGAAAAATAAGTGGCACCGTGGAGACAATCCAGAGCATCGTCAATGCGGGGAAGTGGATATACATCTTTCTTGGTGATCGTGTTTAGATGACGATACTCAACGCAGAATCGCCAGCTGTTATTCTTCTTTTTGACGAGAACAACAGGGGACGCCCACGGGCTGGAAGAGTGTTCAATAATCCCTTTGACAAGCAACTTGTCAACCTCGCTCTCGATAACTTGTCGCTCAGAGGGCGACACCCGGTATGGGCGTCTGCGAACAGGTGCTGCATCGCCGGTATTCATCTGATGCTGCACGACCGTAGTTTGACGCAAAGGGCGATCGTTCAGACTCGAGGAGGCCACGGAGCTGTGCGGCTTGTTGGGTTGAGAGGTCCGGTGCAATCATCTTTGTAAAGTCGTCGGTCGGGACTGATGCAGAAGGCTCAGAATGAGCAGTGGTCGAAGACGGCGCAGCAGATAGAGCAGAAATGTGGCACTCGTGCGTTGGTGACAACGTGGCAAGAGACATGCCTCGAGGAACTGCTTGCGGGCACTGTCCGAAATTTAGGATGGGAAGACATGTCTGATTGTCCACAACAGAAACGATCGTGTGTGGGAAGGAGACATTGTGAGAAAGCAGGACTGACGTCGCGGGAGTAAGGGCATAGTCTCCGTCAGGTACAGGTGGGCTGGCTAAAACTGGGATGAAGGTTGCTGCAAGAGATGGCAGGCGTATAAAATCCGCGGAAAAAAGCTGAGCTGGAGCTTCAGCAGGAAGGTCAATGGAAACAGGTAGGGGTAGGCCAAGTTGTACAACACCGGCGGAACAGTCAATCAGAGCAGAATGGGCGGACAAAAAGTCGAGTCCGAGGATTACATTGTGAGGGCAACGTTCAAGCACACTAAACAAAATGGACATGTGGCGACCGGCGACACTGACACGAGCAGTACACATTCCAAGCACAGCCGGAGTTCCACCATAGGTGACCTGGAGCAGTCGAGTCGGAGCAGGAGTAAGTACTTTTTCCAAGCGCGTTCGAAGCTCCGCACTCATGATGGAAATTTGGGCTCCAGTGTCGATGAGTGCTGTAACGGGCAAACCATCCACGTCCACGTCCAGAAGGTTCCGATTAGTAGGCAGGGTCAGCAGAGGAACTTCAGGCCGGTGTTCTAGAGCAACGTCACATCCAGGAGCTGCCCCAGTTAGTTTCCCGTCGGAGAGCGGCGACGGTAAGCTGGGGATGGAGAGCGACGCAGCTGGGGCGAATCGGAGCGAAGACTATGTGGTGATGGAGAGCGACGCAGCTGGGGCGAATGGGAGCGAAGACTATGTGGTGATGGCGAGCGGCTGGTCGCGGTGGCTCGAGCGTTGACAGGTGCGTCTTCAACCGCGGTCGAGAGTGATGGCGGGCGAGGATTCAGTGGGGAGCGGCGGTAGGCGGGAAAGCTTGGTCGAAAGTGGGCTGGCCAGGAACTTCGACAGTGGCGAGAGATGTGGCCCACATGTCCACATTAAAAGTAGATGGGTCTATCGTCATGGGTGCGCCATTCGGCCGGGTTGCAATAGCTCGGATATGGACCGTATTGGCTCCGGTGAACAGGGGCAGAGGCAGCAGACGAAGCAAAGTCAGGACGGCTGACGGAGCAGATGGATGGAAGACCTACATAGGCAAGTTCTTGGCGAATGACCGACTGAATGAGGGACACAAGCGGCCGGGAATCGTCAAAGCACTGCGTGACTGGCGTGGAAGGAGACGTTGCTTCGATTTCTCGCCGAACGATACGTACGACGTTCTCGCAGGAGGTGGACTCACGCGGTGGACAGATGTCTTCGCACGTCGACGAAGCTGCGGTATTAGGTAGACGCGTAAACTGTCGAACTATGCGGCGACTCTTCGCGTCTTCAAAGCGGCGACGTTCGTTAATGATCTCACTGACCGTTGTGATGTTCTTATAAACAAGCAGGTTAAACGCGTCGTCCGCGATGCCTTCTAAGATGTGGCTGACCTTGTCTGCCCCTGCCATATTGTTATCTACTTTGCGGCAAAGAGCGAGGACGTCCTGGATATAGGCCACGTAAGATTCAGTGGACGTCTGTACACGGGTCCCAAGGTCCTTCTTCGCAGCACGTTGGCAGCCGACGGGTTTGCCGAACAAATCTCTCAGCTTCTGTTTACACTGGTCCCAACTCGTAATCTCTTCTTCATGTGTTTCGAACCAGACCCGTGCTGTTTTCTTGAGGTAGAATATTATATTAGCCAGCATAAGCGTGTTATCCCACCTGTTGTGTGCGCTGACCCGTTCATAATTCTGTAACGAGTCATCGACGTCAACGTTGTCAATCCCGGAAAACATGCCAGGGTCGCGAGGCTGGGCCAGGATGTCCGTCGGTGGCGACGACGGGCCGCGGTTGAACTCTCTCCTTCGGATGACATGGCGGCCAGGTTACGTCCGCTGCGGAGCTCCGTCTTGCTCACGTGAGTACCCCGCACGTCCACCAATGATGTTACGGGAAGGAAGAAGCGTTCCTCTATTTACAGATGGCTTTTAATGGCTGAGCCAACAAGCGTAGAGCATCGATACTGCTAAACACTTCGTCGTCTCCAAGACCACCATCAGCGTCGTCTTCTTTCCACATTACCGACTGTGACAATATATATATACAAAATGAGTCCGAGTAGTTAAAATGGCTGACCACCAACAACTCGCAGCAGCCAGCGTCTCTCGATCTTCTTCCTCTCTTCGTTCATCCTTCCGTAACAATATCAAGCGTTTCGACCTTCCCTCGCCTAAATTCATGTAACAAAATTTTAGATCCTTACCCCCATTTTCTGAAAACATAAGCAAAGTCTGCCCGACTCTTGGCCAATCCCCGCGAGTGGGTAAGCGCCAATCTCATCAAGGACATCATCATCATCATCATATCAAGCGCGGATGGGAAATGTGTTTCAGTCTGCTCTTTTCTTTGTTCGCTTGCCTGGCTATATATGTATTGTAAGCATTATATTACTCCGTCATCTTCTTCACCTGCATATATTCATCACCATGGCCAGCGTCATCTTCTTCAGCGCGCGAGCTGCGAAATAAACCGTTGAGGCTCAACAGCTGTCTCGCATGTGGTGGAGGCTGCTTTCGATCCCTTGGTCCTCTACGCCCTCAAGCTTCCCTGGAGCTTCGTTCAGGCCGCCGCTTGCTCCGCCTTTCCGCCAGCATGCACCAAGAAGATCCTCCAGGAGCCCCCGGCGTCACCGTCTCTGCCACACCGGCCGTTCCTTCATGGACCGTCAGCATGCGGCAGCGCGATCCCACCATGTTTGCTGGCCTTCGTAGTGACGACGTTGATGACTGGCTGGACAACTATGACCGCGCGAGTGAGTCTAACCGGTGGGATGACATGCACAAGCTTCGCAACGTCGCATTCTACCTCACTGACGTTGCCAGGACTTGGTTTCTCAACCACGAGAGCACCTTGCCTGACTGGGCGGCATTCAAACACCAGCTTCGGCAGATTTTTGGCGCTCCCAACGTTCGCTCTGAGGTCACCAAGAAAAAGCTTGATGGACGCACGCAGCTTGCCGGGGAAATATACACCTCTTATATCGAGGACGTCCTCGCCCTTTGTCGCCATGTTGACGCCACAATGACGGAATCTGATCGTGTTCGTCACATCCTAAAGGGCATTGCCCACGTCGCGTTCAACGCACTTGCGTTCAAGAATCCAAATACGTAAACGATGTGATCGCGACTTGCCACCACCTGGACGCACTGCAGGCCATCCGTTTACAACCTGTCGCCGGTGGCACGCCTCCTCCGTCGGATACCGACCTGCGCCTGCTGATTCGGACTCTCATACGCCAAGAGCTCCAAGCGTGTGGCCTGCTCAGTCCTCTCGTTCTCCAGCCTCAGCCTTCGGTTCCTGGCCTGCGCGACATCATCAAAGAGGAGCTGTCCTCCATGACCTGCGCTGCGAGCTGTGGCCCTCCTTCGCCATCCACCTCGCATGCTCAGGTTGCGGCTATGCAACCAGCCTTCATTCGGACAGCGCCCCCTGCTCCTTCTACTGGCCCCAACCATCTGGCCACTCTACCACCCCGTCCGCCTGCGACAGGATTTTACACTACCCGGCCCTACGCCCCGCCCCATTTGTTATTATTGCAGTATTCTGGGGCACACATCGCGTTTTGCCGAAGCCGACAGCAGGACGAACGCCGTGGCTACGATATTTATGAGGGAGACCCGTTGCTTCCTCCGAGTCCTTACCAGCGCCGGCTCTCCCCAGGCTCACTTTCTCCACCTCCCGAGGCGCCTCGCAACTAGCGTCCAGGTCGCCGCCGCTCGCCCACCCCTCTCCGACCCTCGACATCACGCCTGCAACCGGCCACCCGCACTCCTGACTACCGTTCGGAAAATTAGATGGTGCAGTTTTTGGAGGGAAAGCTGCATGGCTCGCACAGACTATAATTCCTCCAGCGTGCCCGGCCAATACATCATGCGTGTGTGTAGAAGGAGTACCAGTCCAAGCATTGCTTGATACGGGAGCAGCTATTTCTATTATTCACGCTGGCTTGTGCGCTCGTCTGCGCAAAGTTACTACACCTTACAGTGGAGCTCTTCTTCGTGGTGCAAATGACGTTGTGATTCGGCCATCGGCGCAATGCACCGTTAGAGTTTCGATCGACGGGATACGCCACCATATCCAGTTCACAGTGTTGACTTCCTGTGCTCACATGCTTATACTGGGGTGCTACTTTCTCTCTTCGGCACCTGCTTTCACCTCGTGCCGTCAACGCCTCGTTAACTTGACAGAGACCGACCATTCCGACCACGTGCACGAACCACGCCTTCGCTTACGATCTGCTCATGATTGTATGGTGCCCCCTGGTCATGAACAACTCCTTGTAGTTAACTCTGACATCGCCTATGGTGACGTTTTAGTTGCACCGTCAGCCCATTGCTTATCCAAAGTGATTGCTCTGGCACCCAGCCTTGTTCGCTTTACCAACGGCACGGCCACTTTGGCTGTACTAAACACAACCAGTGAGCCAGTTCTGCTTTCTAAAGGCGCCGCTCTCATGTGCGTCTTGGACACACGGCCTGTCTCTGTGCTTACCTCGACTACTTACTGTTTCACAACCACCCACAGCTATGGATCCGGTCCCTGCTTCTTTTCTCGCTAGTACCATCAACTCCGATTTAACGCCACAGCAGACGGGGGAGTTACTGGCGTTGTTATCTAAGCATAAAGAATCCTTCGACGTACACTCTCCTCTTCTGGGACAGACTTCTGCGACGGTTCATCGCATACATAGAGATGGAACTTCCATCGTGCGCCGGCGGCCACATCGCGTTTCTTCCGCTGAACGCCAGATTATCGATACCCACGTTGCCGACATGCTGAAACGTAGCATAATCCGCCCTTCCTCAAGCCCTTGGTCGTCACCTGTCGTTTTGGTGCGTAAGAAAGACGGCTCAGTGCGATTTTGCTTAGACTAGCTACCGTGCCTTCAACAAAATAACCCCCGAAGATGTATATCCACTGCCCCGAATCGATGATGCGTTAGATTCATTACAAGGCGCGGAGTATTCCTCCAGCCTTGATCTACGCTCCGGATACTGGCAGATACCCATGCACGAAGCAGACATGGAGAAAACCGCCTTTGCCACACCCGATGGACTTTATGAATTTAATGTGATGCTGTTCGGCCTGTGTAATGCTCCCGCCACTATTGAGCGGATGATTGACATCGCACTACGGGGCCTAAAGTGGAAGACTTGCTTATGCTACCTTGACGACATCATATTTTCGTCGACCTTCAACCATCAGCACTTGCAGCGCCTCGACGAAGTCCTGACATGCCTCTCAGCTGCTGGCCTTCAGCTGAATACAAAAAAGTGCCACTTCGCCAGCAAACCCATTAAAGTGCTCGAACACCTTGTCAGCAAGGAGGGCCTTCGACCCGACCCCGCCAAGATTACCACTGTCCTCCGCTTCCCCAGGCCTCAACGCGCGAAAGACTTGCGTAGCTTCCTTGGCCTAGCTTCGTATTTCCGGCGCTTCATACGTAACTTTGCCACCATTGCGGCGCGGCTCCATCAACTCCTTCCTTCATGGAGCTCCCTATACGTATGGTCGGACGAATTCCAAACTGCTTTTGACGCCCTGAAGCGTGCCCTCACATCCGAACCTGTGCTTTGTCATTTTGACAACACCGCACCCACTCTTCTACATACTGACGCCAGCGGACACGGTATCGGCGCTGTTCTTCTGCAACGTCAGCAAAATTCTGAAGAACGTGTGGTTGCATACGCAAGTCGCACGCTAACAGCTGCAGAGAAAAATTATACGATTACTGCGGAAGAGTATCTCGCTATTGTTTGGTCCGTCCAAAAATTTCGGCCTTATCTGCGCGGCCGCCACTTGACGGTCGTTACTGACCACCACGCCTTGTGCTGGTTGGCGACGCTAAAGAATTTAACGGGACGTCTCGGCCGTTGGATACTTCGTTTACAAGAATCCGACTTCCACGTGACCTACAAGTCTGGAAAAAAACACCAGGATGCCGATGCTCTCTCTCGTTGCCCCCTACCACCGTCTTCAAACGCTGCTTGCTTACCGTGAGCAAACCGCAGTGCGCGTCGCCTGCATTCCCTTCGCTCGCTGCCCTCGACCGGCTCCCATCCAGCCATTCTCATACGTTTGCCTCTAGCCAACGTAATGACTCCTACTGCCACTCTGTTATGGAACGTATTCGCGGATCATCTTGCACACCTAACGCTCTGCTCCGCCGGCGCAGCCGGCCCCACTGCCGTCACTGCCGTCATCCCACTGCCGGTCATTTTGCTTTCCATAAAACCTATGAGCGAATTCGCAGCCGCTTCTCTTGGCCTGGACTTGCAACCAGCGTAGCGAAATACGTGGCTTCCTGTTCGCTCTGCCAACACCGCAAACGACTGACCTCGCCTCCGGCTGGACTGCTCCAACCTGTCCAGTGTCCTGAAGCTCCTTTCGCAGTCGTTGGTATCGACCTCTATGAACCGCTGCCCTTAACCACCGACGGTAAACGACGGATCGTCACAGCTGTAGACCACTTGACACGGTACGCTGAAACAGCCGCACTATCTTCGGGATCCGCAGAGGAGGTTGCAGCCTTTTTCTTGGAAGCCATCTTTTTACGGCACGGAGCCCCACGTGTTCTTTTGAGTGACCGCGGCAGGACCTTGCTGTCTAAACTTCTCGACGATGTTCTCCGTGCTTCCAATACCATCCATAAAACGACTTCCAGATACCACCCTCAAACTAATGGTCTCAAAGAGCGCTTTCATCGCACGCTGTCCGACATGATATCTATGTACATCAACCCTGACCACGCCAATTGGGATGTCATTCTACCATTCTTCACTTTCGCATACAACACGGCCGTCCAACGCACTACGGGGTACTCGCCCATTTTCCTTGTGTATGGTCGCCAACCGCTGACTATCCTCGACCTTTCTTTCTTCGGTGTCCCCGTGCCTTCGTCCACATCAGTGTGTGAGCAGTTCGTTTCGCGCATTGCCCGGTGTCGCGAACGTGCCCGCCTCAACACCGACGCCAGTCAACAAGACCGCAAAATTCGCTATGATGCATCTCACCGTGTCGTTTCCTTCCACCCAGGAGTCGAAGTGTTACTGTGGACCCCAGTTCGCGCTCCTGGATTGTGCGAGAAATTTCAGTACCGTTTTCTCGGGCCCTACATTGTTCGGGAACAGACTTCGCCAGTGAACTATCGTGTCACTCCAGTTGTTCCGCCTTTGGACGGCCGCTGCCGTGCCACAGAGATTGTGCATGTTTCGCGTTTAAAGCCTTTCATACGGCGTTTCGCGCCATAACCAGCGGCCAGGTTGGCCGCTTCCACACACGGGGAAAATTGTGTGAGCATTATATTACCCCTTCATCTTCTTCATCTGTATATATTCATCATCATGGCCAGCGTCATCTTCTTCAGCGCGCGAGCTGCGAAATAAACCATTCAGGCTTAACAGCTGTCTCGCAATATATACAACCAGCTGACCAAAATAAGCTTATTGCAAGTTCGGCGCCCTGTCTATCCGTTTCTCTCGTTCTTTTTCTTGCCAGGAACGGACGCCATTACATACAAGCTGCTCAATAACATGAGTGATGCGGCGGCACGCGGGCTCCTGGGTCACATCAAGAGAACCTGGGAAAGCTCGAGGTTGCCCGCAGAATGGAAAGAGGCCGAGGTACGGTTCATACCTAAACCCGGCAAACCTCTGACGATCGATAACATGCGCCCTATCTCGCTCACGTCCTGTGTGGGCAAGGTCATGGGACGCATGGTTCTCAAAAGACTTCAAGCACACCTGGACAAGACAAATCAGATGCCGGCGACCATGTATGGATTCCGCCTGCACCTGAGCCTCGCTTCCCAAGCACGGAACCAGAGCAACGGCGGTTGTCACCACCATCGATAAACTGGTCACAGGCGCGTCGATACGGACGACGAATACAGCCGAAGCAGAAGTGGCCGTGGCCCTCGCACTCGCACAACCGGGAGTGAGGACCGTGGTCACAGACTCCCAGACCGCCTACGCAAGCTACCGCAAGGGGAACATCTCTCCCGCAGCACTAACGATCCTCACCAAATGCAAATCACCGGGACGGGCCGTTGAGCTCCTGTGGGTCCCGGCTCACTCGCAAGTGGAAGGCAACGCACTCGCCGACCACTATGCCCGAGAACTGTCAATCCGGGCCGAGGACGAGCCAGAGCTACAGCACCCCGTGACAAGCTACAAAGAAATCACGCAAATGTACAGAAGCGGCAGATTTAGGCTTCCCTGTCCGCATCCGCAACTCAGCCGAATGCAGCAAACAATCGTGCGACGCACGCAAGCGGGGTCGCTAGCGCATCCCGTGCTCTTGCACAATATGTTTCCAACAGAGCATGACACTTCAAGCCCTTTTTGCAGACGGTCAAAAGGCACTCTAGCACACATCCTTGCAGAGTGCACTAAGCTCAAGGACCCCCCACCATCCCTACCCTTGACCTTCCCCAGCCCCAACCCCCCCCCCCCCCGAGCGATGGGAGACCTTGCTGTCCAGCCCCGACCTACCGACACAGCTCGCGCTGGCGGCTAGGGGCCAGGAACTGCTGGACACATATGGGACCTGAGAAGAAGGTTCCACCCCATCTGGGGCCAGCGCGCACCAACCGTCCCTAAGGGCTCAGTACAAAAGTTGTTTCTCTCTCTCTCTTCTCACTTAACGCGCTGTTTCAATCAAAGAGGTGTTACACACGCATTTAAATCCCACTTTCTTTATAGCAGTGGCGGTGGGAAGACATCATATATAAGTCATATGTAAATCCGCCAGCGATCCTCCCAAGGATGGCAGACGAGCGCAGCTGTTGGGGCGTGCTTTGCGGCGAGTCGTATTTCAGTGCTCGTGTTGAGCTGACGGGAGGGCTCTTCGTGGGCAGCTGCGTCGTAAGCGCTTCGCGCGGCAACGAGAAAGCCGTCCCTATAGCTCACGATGCCTCCGGCAAAAGGGGACGGGATGCGGGTCCTGGCCGCGTTTACGAGGGTGGTCCGTAAAATAGGCTTCCCAAGGAGAAGCTGCAGTCACGAGGAACGCTGTTACGCGGGATCCGGTGACACTGGCGTGTAGCTTCGTTTCCCCTCTCCCAGTCCCCGCCCCGGCCAGCTGACTGCGACGCTCAGTATTGGTTTGGCAGCCCTTATAGATGGAGCTCCCATTCGCTTCTCCCGCAGGGTGCGAATTACGCTTTATGTGCGAAAAACATTACGCCGGTGGACACTCATTCTCAACTGTGTGAAGCGCACGGGAAGAAGTGTGCGAGCGTACAGCAAGTGCGCAAATGGTGTAGAGAATTCAAGGACGGGCGTACAGACGTCCATGACGAACAGCGTTCTGGACGGCCATCCGTTTGGGACGAAACGATTGCGAAAGTGTAAAAAACAATGCTGAAAGATTGAAGGGTGACGGTTCGGTAGCTCTGCGAGATCATCTCTGATGTCAGCAAGACCTGCATTGACAAAATATCGAGAGCCCCTTTAGGGTATGGCAAGGTTTCTGCAAAGTGGGTCCCGAAAATGCCTGCGGAAGACTCCAAAAAGCAACGCGTTAAGCGGCCCGCGAATTTCTTCAGGCCTACGAAACCGATGGCGAGGAATTATTGGACTCTATGGTCACTGGGGACGAGACCTGGGTCCACTGCACGACACCGGAAACAAAACAATCCCGTCCGTGGAAACATCCAGAGTTGCGGAAGTCGCGGAAGCTCAAACAAACACTGTCTGCTGGCAAAGTGATGGCGAGCGTCTTTGGGGAGAGGAAGGGGTTATTGCTGTGCGAATTCATGCATGCTGGTGCAACAATCAATGCGGACCGCTACTGCGA
The DNA here is from genome assembly GCF_023375885.2 of Dermacentor andersoni. Classification (NCBI taxonomy): domain Eukaryota; kingdom Metazoa; phylum Arthropoda; class Arachnida; order Ixodida; family Ixodidae; genus Dermacentor; species Dermacentor andersoni. The sequence goes on from NC_092819.1 coordinate 181,585,214, forward strand.
GACGTTGCAGAACCTTCGCGAGGGATTCAAAACAAGAGGAGAGGCTCACGAAGCGAGGACGTTGTCATCGGGACAACACTCGGCCGCACATCGCCCGTGTAACAAACGATTTCATTAGGATGGGATACTGTCACACACCCGTACTACAGTCCAGACATAGCCGCAAATGACTACCATTTCTTCCCTGAATTGAAGGAATACTTGGGTAGGACACATTTCAGAACTGGAGAACAGCTCAAAGAAGAGGTTTTAAGCTACCTTCACGGAGTGGTGGGAGAGTTCTACGATTCAGGCGTAAATAAGATGGCACACCGCAAGCAAAAATGTCTTGATCTCAAGGGTGATTATGTCGAAAAATTGGGGAAATTCTAGGCTTTCCAAAAATGTATATTTCAATGCCAATAAACATGTTTTTTATTCTGAAAAATCTTTAAGAACGCAATTTTACAGACAACCCTCATATTTCCTACATCCGCAACGGCGAAAGCAATCTGAAACGAAGCGAATGGAGGAAGAATTAGCCAACAATTCGTTCAAAGGGCAACGAGATGTGCCAGAAGACGCGTGTCGGTCGCCCCCCGAGATCCCGCGGCACCGTGGCTGGCCGGTGTGAACCGTGCAAGCCACGGCTACCTGTTCGACACCCACAATCTGTTTATGTAAACAGCGTTTTTTAAAACAGGATTTAGCCAATGGGATGTTTTCTAACTTATTCCGTTCCTTCAGAAGGCGGACGGTCGAGTAGCCGTCGCAGCCCTTCGCCAATTAAAAAAAAAACATTCGCTTTTAACTTTGTGTTACTCGTTTCAAGATCAGCAATACATTGTTAGTATGGGAGGAGGACGCCGCAGGAGGCAAAATAAATTTACGCCATTTTAAGAGCGCCATCCTCTGTTTCGATTCTCATCGACCGAACTTCGCTCCATTGCCAAAATGGGGCGCCCAAACAGCGCTGGAAGTTATTGCCGACGCTGTCATCACTTCGTGGCATACAACTCGCTGTGATGACCTCCTGATGCTTCCAATTCGTCGTCTTTCGTTTGTGCTGCCGGTGATGGTAAGGTATTGCATGAAGAACTTTATTTAAGTGCTGAGGGGGATTAGCCTGGGACTGATGCGGGCCGCTCCCACGTCGGCACAGAGAGGCCCAGCCCCTGTGCCGTGACACAGGCCCTCTGGACAGCTCCGAATTGGTCCGCCAGCACTTCACTGAGCAGCATCCGCTGCCACCACTGTTCACCTCGAGAACCATCACCGGCCAGCTCGAAGCAGCGCCCAACCATGTGTCCTAGATCGAGCAAACCCCCACACTTACTACAATAGACCGAGACTGAAAGTCGGTATTAATATTATTCATGACGACCAGGTTAAGGTACGTTCTTGCCTGCAGAAGCCTTAATGTAACCGCCTGTGGCCTATTTAATTTAGAATGTGACAGGGGAAATGCCCTGCGCCCTAATAGTGCGTAGTGATCTCGTATGTTAACAGCTCCACAAAGGAGCGGGATATCCAGCCCCTTCAGGAAGCACACGGCACACAACCTCGTGCCTCCCTGTGCACCACCTTGTTGAGGTTGCACGGGGCTCCCTCCACTGACCCCATGTGCGCCAGGAACCAAGCAAATGTATGCGAAGTGATATCCCTACCCTGCAGCAGTCTGTTAGCCGGTACCGCAACAAGTCCCCTCTAGAAGGCTTTAGTCGCAGATGGCGAGTCACGGAACACCAAAACTCTTCTTGAATCAATTAGTGCTAGAGCAATTAATTTGGACTCGGCAGCACTTCCAAAGAAAGTCACGTTAAAATGACTCGCCTTTACTTCGTGCAGCTGCTCTTCCTTGCCTGTTCATGGTCACCCGGTTCCTACACCTGCCGCGCTGCTGTCACGAATGCCGGAACTTCTCGGTCCAGGAATCCTGCCTACATCGCTGAAGCACCGTGCCAGCCGCACCACCCTGCACCGGCCCACGATCTACCGAACTACCGACGTTCCTGCCCCGCAGCGCCACACCCGGAACTACCATACAACTCGCCTATCGTGCTCCCAGGACTATCAGCATCCCAATCTACACCGGCATCACCACGTATAAAGCCCCTCGGAATCAACACCCCCTTCAGTGGACTCGGCAGCACTTCCAAAGAAAGTCACGTTAAAATGACTCGCCTTTACTTCGTGCAGCTACTCTTCCTTGCCTGTTCACGGTCACCCGGTTCCTACACCTGCCGTGCTGCTGTCACGAATGCCGGAACTTCTCGGTCCTGGAATCCTGCCTACATCGCTGAAGCACCGTGCCAGCCGCACCGCCCTGCACCGGCCCACGATCTACCGAACTACCGACGTTCCTGCCCCGCAGCGCCACACCCGGAACTACCATACAACTCACCTATCGTGCTCCCAGGACTATCAGCATCCCAATCTACACCGGCATCACCACGTATAAAGCCCCTCGGAATCAACACCCCCTTCAGTGGACTCGGCAGCACTTCCAAAGAAAGTCACGTTAAAATGACTCGCCTTTACTTCGTGCAGCTACTCTTCCTTGCCTGTTCACGGTCACCCGGTTCCTACACCTGCCGCGCTGCTGTCACGAATGCCGGAACTTCTCGGTCCTGGAATCCTGCCTACATCGCTGAAGCACCGTGCCAGCCGCACCGCCCTGCACCGGCCCACGATCTACCGAACTACCGACGTTCCTGTCCCGCAGCGCCACACCCGGAACTACCATACAACTCGCCTATCGTGCTCCCAGGACTATCAGCATCCCAATCTACACCGGCATCACCACGTATAAAGCCCCTCGGAATCAACACCCCCTTCAGTGGACTCGGCAGCACTACCAAAGAAAGTCACGTTAAAATGACTCGCCTTTACTTCGTGCAGCTACTCTTCCTTGCCTGTTCACGGTCACCCGGTTCCTACACCTGCCGCGCTGCTGTCACGAATGCCGGAACTTCTCGGTCCTGGAATCCTGCCTACATCGCTGAAGCACCGTGCCAGCCGCACCGCCCTGCACCGGCCCACGATCTACCGAACTACCGACGTTCCTGCCCCGCAGCGCCACACCCGGAACTACCATACAACTCGCCTATCGTGCTCCCAGGACTATCAGCATCCCAATCTACACCGGCATCACCACGTATAAAGCCCCTCGGAATCAACACCCCCTTCAGTGGACTCGGCAGCACTTCCAAAGAAAGTCACGTTAAAATGACTCGCCTTTACTTCGTGCAGCTACTCTTCCTTGCCTGTTCACGGTCACCCGGTTCCTACACCTGCCGCGCTGCTGTCACGAATGCCGGAACTTCTCGGTCCTGGAATCCTGCCTACATCGCTGAAGCACCGTGCCAGCCGCACCACCCTGCACCGGCCCACGATCTACCGAACTACCGACGTTCCTGCCCCGCAGCGCCACACCCGGAACTACCATACAACTCGCCTATCGTGCTCCCAGGACTATCAGCATCCCAATCTACACCGGCATCACCACGTATAAAGCCCCTCGGAATCAACACCCCCTTCAGTGGACTCGGCAGCACTTCCAAAGAAAGTCACGTTAAAATGACTCGCCTTTACTTCGTGCAGCTACTCTTCCTTGCCTGTTCACGGTCACCCGGTTCCTACACCTGCCGTGCTGCTGTCACGAATGCCGGAACTTCTCGGTCCTGGAATCCTGCCTACATCGCTGAAGCACCGTGCCAGCCGCACCGCCCTGCACCGGCCCACGATCTACCGAACTACCGACGTTCCTGCCCCGCAGCGCCACACCCGGAACTACCATACAACTCACCTATCGTGCTCCCAGGACTATCAGCATCCCAATCTACACCGGCATCACCACGTATAAAGCCCCTCGGAATCAACACCCCCTTCAGTGGACTCGGCAGCACTTCCAAAGAAAGTCACGTTAAAATGACTCGCCTTTACTTCGTGCAGCTACTCTTCCTTGCCTGTTCACGGTCACCCGGTTCCTACACCTGCCGCGCTGCTGTCACGAATGCCGGAACTTCTCGGTCCTGGAATCCTGCCTACATCGCTGAAGCACCGTGCCAGCCGCACCGCCCTGCACCGGCCCACGATCTACCGAACTACCGACGTTCCTGTCCCGCAGCGCCACACCCGGAACTACCATACAACTCGCCTATCGTGCTCCCAGGACTATCAGCATCCCAATCTACACCGGCATCACCACGTATAAAGCCCCTCGGAATCAACACCCCCTTCAGTGGACTCGGCAGCACTACCAAAGAAAGTCACGTTAAAATGACTCGCCTTTACTTCGTGCAGCTACTCTTCCTTGCCTGTTCACGGTCACCCGGTTCCTACACCTGCCGCGCTGCTGTCACGAATGCCGGAACTTCTCGGTCCTGGAATCCTGCCTACATCGCTGAAGCACCGTGCCAGCCGCACCGCCCTGCACCGGCCCACGATCTACCGAACTACCGACGTTCCTGCCCCGCAGCGCCACACCCGGAACTACCATACAACTCGCCTATCGTGCTCCCAGGACTATCAGCATCCCAATCTACACCGGCATCACCACGTATAAAGCCCCTCGGAATCAACACCCCCTTCAGTGGACTCGGCAGCACTTCCAAAGAAAGTCACGTTAAAATGACTCGCCTTTACTTCGTGCAGCTACTCTTCCTTGCCTGTTCACGGTCACCCGGTTCCTACACCTGCCGCGCTGCTGTCACGAATGCCGGAACTTCTCGGTCCTGGAATCCTGCCTACATCGCTGAAGCACCGTGCCAGCCGCACCGCCCTGCACCGGCCCACGATCTACCGAACTACCGACGTTCCTGTCCCGCAGCGCCACACCCGGAACTACCATACAACTCGCCTATCGTGCTCCCAGGACTATCAGCATCCCAATCTACACCGGCATCACCTCGTATAAAGCCCCTCAGAATCAACACCCCCTTCAGTGGACTCGGCAGCACTACCAAAGAAAGTCACGTTAAAATGACTCGCCTTTACTTCGTGCAGCTACTCTTCCTTTCCTGTTCACGGTCACCCGGTTCCTACACCTGCCGCGCTGCTGTCACGAATGCCGGAACTTCTCGGTCCTGGAATCCTGCCTACATCGCTGAAGCACCGTGCCAGCCGCACCGCCCTGCACCGGCCCACGATCTACCGAACTACCGACGTTCCTGTCCCGCAGCGCCACACCCGGAACTACCATACAACTCGCCTATCGTGCTCCCAGGACTATCAGCATCCCAATCTACACCGGCATCACCACGTATAAAGCCCCTCGGAATCAACACCCCCTTCAGTGGACTCGGCAGCACTACCAAAGAAAGTCACGTTAAAATGACTCGCCTTTACTTCGTGCAGCTACTCTTCCTTGCCTGTTCACGGTCACCCGGTTCCTACACCTGCCGCGCTGCTGTCACGAATGCCGGAACTTCTCGGTCCTGGAATCCTGCCTACATCGCTGAAGCACCGTGCCAGCCGCACCGCCCTGCACCGGCCCATGATCTACCGAACTACCGACGTTCCTGCCCCGCAGCGCCACACCCGGAACTACCATACAACTCGCCTATCGTGCTCCCAGGACTATCAGCATCCCAATCTACACCGGCATCACCACGTATAAAGCCCCTCGGAATCAACACCCCCTTCAGTGGACTCGGCAGCACTTCCAAAGAAAGTCACGTTAAAATGACTCGCCTTTACTTCGTGCAGCTACTCTTCCTTGCCTGTTCACGGTCACCCGGTTCCTACACCTGCCGCGCTGCTGTCACGAATGCCGGAACTTCTCGGTCCTGGAATCCTGCCTACATCGCTGAAGCACCGTGCCAGCCGCACCGCCCTGCACCGGCCCACGATCTACCGAACTACCGACGTTCCTGCCCCGCAGCGCCACACCCGGAACTACCATACAACTCACCTATCGTGCTCCCAGGACTATCAGCATCCCAATCTACACCGGCATCACCACGTATAAAGCCCCTCGGAATCAACACCCCCTTCAGTGGACTCGGCAGCACTTCCAAAGAAAGTCACGTTAAAATGACTCGCCTTTACTTCGTGCAGGTAAACAATCCTTACCCTCTTTTTGCGAAGCGTACACGTTACGCTGGTTTGATAGTGCTGCCGAGTCCACTTTGTTGTATTGCCATTGCAAGTGACTGCGCACATGCCATTTTCCGCCTTTTATTACAATGTGGGGACATTGAAGTAAATCCTGGACCTGGATCTAACACCCGCTCAGTCAATACTGATTCACACAAAGAATTGCTTGAGGCATTGGGCCAGTTAAAAGATGGGTAAACAACCCTTCTAAACGAAATGAAAACAATTCACGCAAGACTGGCTCAACAAGAGAAAGCATTTAAGGAGATAAAATCAAGACTAACTAAAATTGAAGAAGAATGCGCCTCACTAGAGCCCCTTAAAGCCCAAGTTAACGACGTCCAGTGCCTCACCCAAGAAAACGCAAGCAACCTGTCAGACCTTGTACATAGGCTAGACGACAGCGAGGACAGGGCCCGTCGTTCCAATCTTGTATTCTTTGGTGTGAAGGATGCTGACCGCGAAACCTGGGCCGAATCAGAGAATCTCGTAATAGACATTTGCAAATCCGAACTAAATCTCACAATCCAACCTATGGACATAGAACGGGCCCACCGGCTTGGTAATTTCAATACTGGAAAACACAGGCCTATTATTGTCAAATTCGCACACTTCAAAACCAAAGAACTGGTTCTTTCAAACGCCAAACTCTTTAAGGGTACAACTCACAGCGTATCCGAAGACTACTCCCGTAACACTCGTATTGCCCGTAAAAACCTCATAGATTACGCTAAAAGTAAAAAAAAAAAGTTCACCCTTCGACATAACAGGATGGTTATCGGCACCACCACGTACACGTTCGATCACACATCGCAATCAGTGTTACCTCGAACGCCATAGCTATCATCCAAACAGACCCCAAAAAACATTCCCAACTCGCTATCAGTCCTTTACACTAACATTAGAAGCCTCCTGCCCAAACGCGATGCTCTATCTAGCCTAATCAACACCACAAAAAGCAATGTAGTCGTACTAACAGAAACATGGTTAAACGAGAACATAACGGATAGTGAAGTACAGACCGCATTCCGCAACTGTGATATCTTCCGCTGCGACCGCATTGGTAAACGAGGCGGTGGCGTTCTAATAGCAACACATCACAGCCTGAAATTTCATGTTATGCCGATTGTCTCTCCCATCGAAATATTACTCATCTGTTCTAAAGCCTCATTTCCGCCGACAGTAATCTGCGCTTGCTATCGTGCTCCAGACAGTGATGCTTCGTTTATACCTTCCTTCCACAACGCCCTTCATATGATAACTTCGGAACTTCCACACGCTTGTCTCTTTGTTCTAGATGATTTCAACTTTCCCGAAATTAATTGGCTGAACCCATCTGACACGACTAATTCTTGTGCGCGCGATTTCTTGAATACCTGTCACACTTTTGGTCTGACCCAACTGGTCACCAGCCCAACAAGGCAGAATGCTCAATCATCGAACATATTAGACCTAATACTAACATCACATGCAGCAAACTTGATATCGCTCTTGAATCTGCCGGGAATCAGTGACCACTCAGTAATACACGCCACGTTCTTCAACCACTTACCGCACCCCAAAAAAATAACTAAGACTATCACACTTTATGACAAAGGAGACTATGAAAGCATCAACAGTGAACTTGATGCGTTCCGAACCTGGTTTCTAACCGATTTTCATGATCGCACTCCTGAAACTAATTGGCTACTGTTCAAAAACAACATGCACGCCCTCATTGACAAATTCATACCTACCATCACCGTAACTGAGCGCCATGAATCCCCTTGGTTCAATTCCGTGCTAAAACGCATGAATAACAGAAATAAAAGACTTTTCCGAACCGCCAAAAAAACCAATAACCCCACCACGTGGCAAAATTATTACGAAGCAGAAAAATCCTATAACCTACAAGTATACGAAACTAGACACTCTTTTTTTTCTTCTACTCTACCCAACATGATTCGTACAAACCCACGTCAATTCTGGAAATGCATCAATCCTAACCCCATCAGAAACATAACACTGTGTGACGATGATAATAATCCAATTGAAGATCATGACTTTGCGGAAGTTTTGAATTTATCATTCAGCTCAGTTTTCACCCACGAACCCGATAACGAATTACCCGATTTCCCTTCCTGTAACTTTCCACCTATGCCGGGCTTCAGCTTCGAACCTGATGGCATTGTTAAAATAATCGACTCTTCGAAATTAACCGCCTCAGCTGGTGTCGACAAAATTAATACTAAAGTGTTAAAAAATACAAAACATGCAACTAGCACCATATTGTCTCATATATTTCAGCAATCCCTTTCATCAGCCATTATACCCCATGACTGGAAAATAGGCAAGGTCATCCCAGTCCCCAAAAAAGGGACTTCATCTTCTAGCCATAATTATCGACCAATATCTATCACATGTATCACTTCTAAACTAATGGAACATATAATTTTCTCTCAAATTATAAAATTTCTAGTATCCGTCAACTTCTTCCACCCTAACCAGCATGCCTTTTTAAAAGGTTTTTCGTGCGAAACACAGTTAGCCCTCTTTATTAACGACCTTAGCTCTAGCATTGACCTTAACATTCCTATTGACGCCCTCTTCCTCGATTTTGAAAAAGCTTTTGACAAAGTTCCTCACAAACGACTATTCCTAAAACTTTCTCGTCTCAATCTTAACGAACATGTTTTAAATTGGATATGCAGCTTTCTCACTAATCGGCAGCAGTTTGTCTTTGCTAATAAATGTTCATCTTCTTATTCCTCTGTTTTATCTGGGGTACCTCAGGGCACCGTCTTCGGCCCCCTTCTTTTTCTCATATATATTAATGACTTGCCTGCTAACATATGTTCTAACATCCGCATATTCGCTGATGACTGCGTTATCTACCGGCCTATTACTAACACCGATGACATTTTATTTCTTCAGTCTGACATTCAGCACGTACTAACCTGGTGTAATTCATGGCTAATGTCCTTAAATGTGAAAAAAAACATCTCTGCTATCATTCCACCGACGTCACTCGCAACCATCTTCAAAATACCTAATCGGGAATGCAGAAATCGCTTCAGTATCAACTTACAAGTATTTAGGCATCCATTTGACATCTGATCTAAATTGGTCTTTTCATATTTCACAGGTTACTAACGAGGCAAATCGCGTCCTTGGTTACTTTCGACGAACCCTACGACTAGCACCCCCATCAGTGAAACCGCTTGCTTACTTTACACTTATTCGCCCCAAATTAGAATATGCATGCGCGATCTGGGACCCTCATCAATAAAACCTTTCCATTAGTCTTGAATCTGTACAAAATCGGTCAGCTCGTTTCATTTTCTCCGCCTATTCCTATCACGTAAGTGTAACTGAACTAAAATGTAATGCTCATCTCACAACTTTAGCGAACCGCCGAAAAATTTCCAGGTTGTGTCTCTTTCATAAATTCTTTTATCATCCATCTCTGAATGCCATTATCAGTCCCGCCCATCGCATTTCAAGTCGCACAAACCACGGGAAGGCCGTCTACCCGCCCCCTGCTCGCACTTCTGCGCATCTGTCATCATTTTTCGTCCATACAGCAAGGGACTGGAATGACCTGCCAAACGCCATCGTTGATCAGATCGACTCATCGTCATTCAGATCATCCGTAGAAGGAATGTACTGCTGAAATTCCACCCCCTCATGTAATACCCCTTCAATGGGGCCTTTGAGGTACTAATAAATAAATAATAATAAAATAAATAACCACCTGCTCAGCGACCCCCGGATCTCTTGTATAAATGGAAGCGGCATTTCGAACGCTCCCTTTGCCATCTACTACCATCACCGAATAAGAATCTTTCACATTAATATATGCCGCGCCATCAAACGCCGACTCCTCCTCCTGATCATTTATTTTTTTGACTCTAGCAACAAAGCCCTAGCTCTCGCGACCCGCCTCCTTACATTGTGCACGGGGTGCACATTCTGCGGAAACGGACCCTAAAAAGGCCCTAAGGTTCACGTTCAACTCGTGCAGCCGCGCCCTATCGTGTGACACAGCCACCGATTCTTCACTTGACTCTAAAACATACCTACCCGCTGGTGTACCTAGCATCCGCTCTCTCTGTGCCGTACGCTGAGCCTCGACAATTTCACCTAAAATATTATGCGAACCCAGTCGTAACAACATATTGTTTGACGTACTCACAGGTAGACCAAGCGCCGCCCTCAATGGCTTTTCTGATTACAGCTTCCAATTTATCCTTCTCAACTCTATTCCAATTTAGCATAGCTGCCACATGCGATATATGACACAGAATAATTGCGTGAACTAACCGCATCACACCTTCTTCTCCTAAACCCTTGCGCCCATTAGGGATTCTTCTGATCAGTCTTATGGCCTCCTCCGTCTTCTTGGTAATACGCTGAATGGTTCTAATATTCGATCCATTCGCTTCAACTACAAAACCCAGGACCCTGATTGCTTCAACGTTGGGTATCAACGACCCTTCCCTAGTATGAATTCCAATACAAGGCTCAACTTCCGGTACCCAAGCCTGCGACCTAGCTTCTTAGGTTTGAAGTTCAACAACTCCAACCTTTAAGTGGAACACTTGAGCCCCATAAAACCCAAATACTCTTCCGTAAGCGTTACCACCTCCTGCAGCCTAGCCTCAAGCTCTCCATCACTACCACCGACACTCCATATACTAACGTCATCCGCGTAGATAGAATAGCCAATACACTGGACGATGTCCAGTGTATTAGCCAACTTCGACATCCCCAGATTGAATAACATGGGCGAGAGTACGGATCCCTGCGGAGTACCACAGCAACTCAATTTAAAGACTTCTGGCTTTATCTCCCCAAACCTGAGACATGTCCCTGTATCCATAAGGAAAGCTTTGACAAAATGGAAAAGACGCTGCTCTATATTCAAGTCCGATAGAATGAAAGAATGCCGGTTTTTATGGAAAGCTTTTTCCACATCAAATCCAATTAGTACCAATTGTCCCGGTGATGGTAGGTCACCGAGAAATATATTCGGCAGATAAAATGACAAGAGGCGCGCACAGACCCGTTGACGTATACGTGTTGACCTTCTGTTAACGTACGTATTTACAGCTAATTTTCCCCAATGCTTTCATTGGCTTCATTGTCCGTTTATATGGTCATGATTAACAAAATCGAGCCACTCGGTTTCCCTTCTTCTCGCGTTCATTCATAGCTACGATCTCGAGTCTGGCAGCCTTGATGTCATCAGATATCATACGATGGTTCATTAGCCACGTGTCTGCTCTCCTGTTTACGTGTTGCGCAACACCATCGGGCAAAAAATGATGTTCCACATCCGCCCACCAAGGCTCTGAGTGACGCTGGCTAACACTCCCAGCGCTAGATCTAGTAAACACAAATGCAGTTGGTGGACGGTTTGATAGCCATCGCCGTAGCACAATTAGCAGGGCAACGTGCGTGTAACGCGTAGGTTGTGGGTTCGGCTCCTACAGGCGACAAGTTATATTTTCGTGCACTTTCATATACCTGTTCTTTACTATCCGCTATATTTTAGTTTCTACCAAGGACAGTAATAACGCACCACTTTATCTATGTCACCTTCGTGAAACTGTCCTTCGTTACGCTAGCACAGAGTCTAGCCATGAAATTTTTCATGGCTCTTCAGGCACAATACTTAAGTAGAGCGTAATATAGAGA